>NC_084836.1:51275846-51580221 GCF_033115175.1 Lepus europaeus
ACAGAGTAAACCTCTGCCTTTTCCTTCTGACCTCTACTCTCTGTGATCTTGGGTTTATGGGCAGAATTCAAATAGAAGGGTGAACTAGCAAATGAAAGAGAGGAACGTTATTTAAGGACCGTTATTTTAAAACTCCTATGCCCATGAGAACAAATTATCCAATGAACTTAAATTGTTATGTTCCTCTCCCAGTTTTGGCTGTGGTCACATTAGACAAATAGACAGGAAAGAGGTGGAAAAATGAAACTGGTTTTGTGGCATGAGTCCCAGGCTTTTGTATCGCTGCTTACTTGTGCCAAAAGGCCCTGGTTTCTGTACTGAAATCAGTAATGTTGAAGGTTGTTTGTGATGAAAAAAAAAAAAAAAATGCTATGATTGCAGCTCCAGAGTTGCTTTTCCTTAGAGAAAATGGGCCAATAAGAACTGGACTGTTTTCCTAGGTCTGAATGAAGACAGAAAATTTTCTTATTTATGATCAACTATGTGATGTAGATTAATTCACATCTAAAAATCTGCTGTTGCGTTTATTATTTGTGTGTAATACAATTCTACCTAAAAGCTCCAAGGTTTGAGTTCAAGTAGCTCTAAGACTCTCCTCATAGCTCCTTTTCTGAAAACCAACATTTCAAAGAAATCTCATTTTACCTACATATGATCAGTGTCAGCCAGGAGTTCAGCAAGGTTGTCAAGAAAAGATCAGCTTTGGGCCATCTATCTCAAAACTTAATACTTAACGTCCTAGCAAAAAGCAAGGAATTCTAAAGAATTCCCTGAAAACTAGGTTTCGAAGCCCTGTCCTCATCCTGCCCACATCATGCAATGGATCCAAGTAGAAAGAGTTCTAAATAACAGCCTCTTTTTCTTCAGCTCCAAGCAGAAAGTGAACCATCCATCCCTAAGCATTTCATGCGAGATTTTTCATCAGGAAAATGCATCTCCCTTTATACCACTGTGAGCCAACATTTTGGCTACCTTTTGAAGTGCACAGAGTGCTAACTGTGCACTCAGACACCCATATCCAACTAAAATCACTGTAGGCATAACCCATCAAAGAAATTCCCACTTGGGCATTGCTTCTTCCCAACAATACCTCCCAATTTCTAAGAGAGCCATAATTGCCAGGTAGGAAGTTTAAAGGTGCAATTAATACTTCTCTTCATACTCTAGCAAAGAGGCCCCAACAGTACATTTGACCACAGTTTTGAAGAAGGTAGCACATCAATACCCTAAATCTTCCCTTGATTTAGGAAAATACATGATAGATGACATTATATCTATGTGGACATGGATTCATCTGAATACTTATTGAACAATAGCTACATAATCAAAAACAGTATTTAGTAATTAAAGCAAGTTTAAGATTGCTAATATGACTCTTCCCAGAGACTTCTTTCCTCCTCTTTCCTACTAAAATACATAGCCCCAAATTCCCAACAGCATAAACCAAGAAAGGCAGAAAGGGAAGATGGCTGACTGGTTGTGGACTTGCGTTGCCTTTGCTGTGCGGATTTTTGCCCCGCGGTAAACACGACTTCTTACTTGCGTTTTGTCTTCTTGCTCTTCTAGAAAAAGCTATCCAAGATGACTGTCACTTACTCGAGTAAAGTGGCAAATGCGACCTTTTTTGGATTTCATAGGTTACTCCTCAAGTGGAGAGGCAGCATCTACAAACTACTGTACAGGGAATTTATTGTTTTTGCTGTCCTTTACACAGCAATAAGTTTGGTATACAGGTATTTTCCTTTGCATGTCTCCTTAAACAGCCATCAAATATTATGTAAAAATACAGTCTCAAAAATTTGACTCTCTGGTTGCTGCGGACTATTGCATTTACGTAACCTCTTCCTTTGCATGAACCTCTCTGTTGTCTTCTCCTCAGGACTGGGTCTTTTAATCCCCACCTAACCATTGTTAGGATGTGAACCAGTCTAACTGGCAGGTTCAGGGGCTCTCATGCCAGGCTCACATTGTTGATCGTGATGAGGTATTAACTGTATTTTAAGAATTTTACTAGTGGCATAAACTGGCAGATCTATACTTAGATTCTATGTGATGATTCTGAATGGACAGAATCCCAGATGAATAATTATTCATGCATTGAACTAAGGCATTCATAGTTTCAATTTGTAATCCAACAGCTTATTGCAACTATGTGTGTCATTAATCTGTTCATGAATGGTGCGTATCAACAGCTTTTCTTCCTTTTGCCTGGAAGGACAAGATCTGACCCAGTGCCTACCAACCTTGTCAATATCTCAGCCAAAGAAAAGGCTTGAAGAAGGATTTCTTTTTTTTTTTTTTTTTTTTTTTTTTTTTTTTTTTTTTTGTATCTTCTGAGTTCAGGGCATGGTATGCTCACAAAAGGAGGCACTTACTTTTTATAACATCACAACCAGTGCATAGCAGATAGAGAATTTGAACAAAATCATGTCTAAGAAATACACCTATGATTACAAATTATAATCTCAATAAAAATTTATCCCTGTGATAAGAGGGAAGCTTTAAGAGTTTTTCTTGTGGTTAGAATTGAGTACATTTCTTCTCCAGAGGAAGCTAAAACTTCAAATAGGAAAGCTCAAGGTTTTTGAGGCTGTATTTCTACCTTTCCTATGTACCTCAGTTTGTTGTGTTTCTTCTGCATTCAGATAAACAAGTCTGTGTATCATTGCTCTCACCTACATTCTTCTTTGCAGCAACAGGTCCCCATTTGGAGAAGAGAGATATTAGTTCAAACAGTTCAAATTTGACAATTATCAGAATGAACATAGGAGGAGCTATTTTGCTCTATATCAAAACCACCAAACAAGTATATACATTGGTAGACATTTTGTCAAAATACCTTTAAAGGGGAAGTCTTATTTAAAATCGCTAACAATTTTTAAAATGTGTCTTATATGTTATTTTGACTATTTATGTGTCACCTAAGTCTTTAGGACATGAAATGGTGGAAAACATAATGATGTTCCAGGATAATTGTCTCATTAGTTTATTTTTACTAATATGAGTTTATTGCTGCTACGCTGCTTAGAATAGAATAGCCTTTGGAACAGTTGCAATGTAGTCGAATACGCTCTGTGGGACCTCAACTTTTGCTCCAATCTCATAGTTATATCCTCCAAAATTATATTCATACATTTTTTAAAGACTAAAGAGTGCTAACATTTATAACAACAATCACTAGTCCAAATCCACCTTCATCTTTTAAAGTCCAACTATAAAAGCTTGTTAAAATAGATTCTTGTATCTTAATTGAAGGTATACCAAGAACCACAGATGAAATTGTCAAAAAAAGTCAACCATACATGTGAAAAAAATATACACACACACTATTTCATTTTTAAGTCTACTAAAGAGGCTGTTTTTTAAATTAATCCTATTATAAATAAATAATTATGCTTAACAAATATTAAGACAGAACCCAATTAATTAATTCTATTATATCTCTATTTTTGGAGGAATTTGACAAAATAATCTCTACAGTACTTTGTAGCTATTAAAATTCCTGTCTATTAGCTAAATATTGTTATTGGCCAATTATTAACATGAACTATTATTAATAAGTCTGAGGTTATATGTTAGGTGGTTTCATATATATATATAATTTATTTTCATATCTTATTTATTATTTTTGTTAAGATTTATTTATTTAATTTATTTGAAAGTCAGAATTACAGAGAGAAAGGGAGAGACAGAGAGAGAGAGAGAGAGAGATCTTCTATCCCCTAGATCACTCCCCAAACGGCCTCAATAGCTGGGGCTGTGCCAAACTGAAGCAGGAGCCAGGAGCTTCTTTAGGGTCTCTCACGTGGTTGCAGGGGCCCAAGTAAGTGGAGCATCTTCTGCTGCTTTCCCAGGTGCATTAACAGGGAGCTGGATTGGAAGTGCAGCAGCTGGGACTTGAATTGGCACCCACATGGGATGCTGGCACTCTGGGTGGCGGCTTTACCCACTGCATCACAGCACCGGTCCCTAATTTTTTTTTTTTTATTAATTTATTTTTTGAAAGGCAGAGAGAGAGAGAGAGAAACAGAGAGAGAGAAGTCTTCCATCCGATGGTTCACTCCTCAATTGGCCACAACGGCCGGAGCTGTGTCGATTCGAAGCTGGGAGCCAGGAGCTTCTTCTGGGTCTCCCATGCGGGTGCAGGGGCCCGAGGACTTGGGCCATCTTCTACTGCTTTCCCAGGCCATGGCAGAGAGTTGGATAGGAAGAGGAGCAGCCAGGACTTGAACCAGCACCCATATGGGACGCCAACACTGCAGGCGCCAGCTTTACCCACTGCACCACAGCGTTGGCCTCCCCTCCCATTCATTTTTATATAGGATTTAATCCTTATAACATTCCTGGTATTTAAATTTTATTATCACCACTTACAAACAAGAAAACCGAGACTCAGAGAGATTTAAAATACACTCCAAGACCAAGTCTGTGAGTGGCAGACCTGGGACTAGAATCTGGCTGGGTGTGACCCTGGGGTCCTTGCTCTCCACACTGAAATCCTCTTTGACCATTTCTGCTTGCCTATCAGAAACCCTGCTGGCAGTGATTCGTCAGCAGCACAGCCCTCAGAGGCCTGGGTGGCCACTTGGCACCTCTCTCGTCAGCTTCGTCTGACTTCAGTCATCCTGCACCCACTCTGAAGCAGCAGGAAGTCCAAGCCCACCTTGTGCCCTGCACCTGCGTGCATCACAGTGGGTCTTTCCCAGGCTTCCTTCCACCTTTGGTACAGCTGCACCCAGGAACTTATAAATTGTCACATGTGACTTCTCCTCTATTTTGATAATTATTATAAACCTGCCTTGAGACATTTCTTCTGCCTCTGAATCCCTTCTCTACAATATAAATATCAATAATGGTCTCAATGCACTTATGTTTAACACAACCAGAAAGTGGGTTTGGGCAGGTTGGTTCAGATCTAGGATAAAATTTTTGAGACAATGACTAAATTAAATAATTTCTGTTTTCACTTCTAATGGTTAAGCATTTTATATTTCAAATAATTGTGGGGTCAGCACTGTGGCATAGCAGGTAAAGCCACTGCCTGCAAAGCTGGCATCTCATATGGGCGCCGGTTCGAAACCCGACTGCTCTACTTCCAATCCAGCTCCCTGCTAATGTGTCTGGGAAAGCAGCAGAAGATGGTCCAAGCGCTTGAAACCCTGCTCCCACATGGGAGACCTGGATGAAGCACCAGGTTCCTAGCTTCAGCCTGGCTCCAGCCCCAGCTGCTGTGGCCATTTAGGGAGTGAACCAGTGGATGGAAGCTCTCTCTCAGTCTCGCTCTCTCTAACTCTGCCTTTCAAATAAATAAATAAATATTTTAAAAATATATTAATTGTGATTTTAAAAATAAAACAGTGATAATGCCCCTTGAAGTATAAACAAATATAATCCAGTATATGCTAAGTGGCATATTCAGGAGAAAGTAAGATCAAGATGTCAACTTCAGAATTATTACTTAACAATTACCTAACCCATCTATTTAATCAATACTCTTTTTCTAAGTATTCCAGATGAATACTTGAAAAATAGACTGCTTTATGAGACATCTTGTGCCAAATCCAATGAATCAACAATCATATAAAACTTTAAAAAATATTTAGTCTTAAAAATAAAATGACTAATAATCCCACTTTTGAATGGCCGATGACATTCATGTGCTAAAAACTTCAGGATGTGAAACATCAAGCAATGACAAAGTTTCTGAGACATATCACCTATAGTTAAAAAGTTATTGCTCCTTAGGAAAAAAGCCAACAGAATATTTATGCTTTATTGTTTGCACTTAATGTCACTTGCAAAGCAGGTGCAGAAGTATAATATCATAAAGGGCTGTGCATTTTATTTTTGCTCCAGATTGTTACTTACAGGAGCCCAAAAACGTTTCTTTGAAAAATTATCAATTTACTGTGACAGATATGCTGAACAAATTCCAGTGACCTTTGTGCTTGGTAAGTATAGGTCACACGCAGACTGCGGCCACACAGCTGTGTCCATCAGGATGGGACCAATGACTGCGCATGGGAGTGTGTCCAAGCTGCGAGGCATGCCTGAAAAGCCACCGCTTGCAATAGAACCAGAATCCCCTGCAAGGTTTGCCTTCAGGGTCGCTTCTGCTAAATTAACAGCGAACAAGCGTGAGGTAGCAATCTGCTATTGGACAATTAAGCTTTCTCTCTGCTAACTCTCCATTGTTACAGTCAGTATTTGAGTTCTAATACCCACTCACTGGGTGCAATGGCATGGCCATGATCAAATGCCATTTTTTTTTTCTAAAGGGCAAAACCACAGGTTGGGATAGCATCTTATTTTGAGACCCCCCCAACCCCCTAAAAAAGGCTAAAAGTCTGCTAAAAGCATCAGTGTGTCTGCTCTGGGAGACTGCTTTATCATCTCCCGCTGTTCTGCAGGGTTTTATGTGACTTTGGTAGTGAACCGATGGTGGAACCAGTTTGTGAATCTGCCCTGGCCCGACAGGCTGATGTTCCTCATCTCCAGCAGTGTCCACGGAAGCGACCAGCACGGGCGCCTGCTCCGGAGGACGCTGATGCGCTACGTCAACCTCACGTCCCTGCTCATCTTCCGCTCGGTGAGCACAGCTGTGTACAAAAGGTTCCCCACCATGGACCACGTGGTGGAAGCAGGTACCGTGTGCGTGCATTTTCCTAACCGAGATAGGGAGCGCCCAAATTCCTGCGAGAATTCCTTACAGCCATTCATTCATTCAAAAAGCGTTTGCTGCTTCCCTACTATGTGCCAGAAACAGTCTAAAGAGGCAAGTGAGGCAGTCATGGCTTCTGCCTTCCAGAGGCTTTCTTGGGAAGTGGAGGAAGCACTGTATGTCACATGGCCTTGAGGCAAATATAGTAACTATTACTAAAGTTGTCCGGGATATTATGTGACAGTTTTCCAGTACCTTCTAGTATATTTCTTTTTATAGCTATGCACACATAGAGCACACGAAAAGGCAGGAAGTATAGATTCTGAGAGGGTGTGGCCTGCCCTGAATCACACAGCCGACTGTGGGGATTCAAATTCGGACTCAGAGCTCCTCCCTCCACGCTATTCCCAAAATATAAGCAGGTTCTGCTGGGAACCCACAACGTGGGCAGTTAGTCTCTGCGCTCCTGGACACAATACACGAATATAACCATGTTGGACAGATGCTTCTCTTTGGAGATGTAAATAGCTAACAAAGAGGCCATTAAACCAGCCTTCCATCGGGTGAGGATTAAATGAGACAATTCTTGGCAGATGGAGACATTACGAGAACCTTGAGATGATTCTGCCTGTGTATTGAACAGCATCTCAAATTAGACTGCAGTAGCTAAGACCCCTTTTCAGAAATGTCCTTGAAAGTAGGTCTTTTGGGTTTTTTTTAAAGAGCACTGCTTTTTGCTTATGGGATTTTGTTGGTGTGGCTGATTTTTTTGTTTCTGTTTTACCTTCTTCAAAGGGCAATGTAAACAGCGGCTGAAAGCACAGAGCTAAGGGTTTGAACCCTTACTCCTCCATCAGTGTGTGCGGCTTCCTTAACCTCTCTGTGCCTCAGTTTCCTTATCTGTAAAATGAGCTTACAGTAACCTAAGATACCACCTATCTCGTACACGTATACAGCACAGACTTGTCATGAGGAGGAAATAAGTTGTTTGCAAAGTGTTAAGGGTCTGCTAGTACATAGCAAGAGAGCTGCGTGGTTTCTTTTTATTATGAGGGAATCATCTAGAGCAATAGCATCAAATGGCATTTTGGTCACTTTGGAAAACTCATTGTGAGTAGGATAACCCAGGCTTTCTTGATTCTATCCTGCTGAGGAGTTGGCAACAGTCAAGGTAGGGCTAGGAAAAGTGTAAGTGATGTTGTTAGGGATACAGAGGGAGATCTAGAAAGAAATAGGCTGCAAGGGGTCAGTGCCATGGTACAGTGGGTTAAGCCACCACTGGTGACACCGGCATCCCACATGGGCGCCAATTCAAGTCCCCAATGCTCTGCCTGCAATCCAGCTCCCTGCTACTGCACCTGGGAAAGCAGCAGAGAATGACCCAAGTATTTAGGCCCTTGCTACCCATGTGGGAGACCTGAATGGAGTTCTAGGCTCTTGGCTTCAGCCTAGCCTAGCCCCAAGCCATTGTAGCCATATGGGGAGTGAACCAGATGAAGGAATATATTTATTTCTTTCTTTCTCTCTCTCTCTCTCTCTCTCTCTCTCTCTCTTTCTCTGTAACTCTGCCTTTCAAATAAAAAATAAAGGAAAAAGTAGTAGGCTTCAAGGAATCGGTTAAGAATTCAGGTGGAAGGTATGAGTGGCCTGGCAGATCCCATTATGTATTATGATGTAAAACCAGTAGAAATGTTGAAAAAATTGTCAGTTCTCCAAATTTAAAAGTAGAATGCTACTCCAGCATGACCAAGTTGAACATGCTACTTGAGAACTGTATTTTCTTAATTTCTTTCTTTCTTCTTCTTCTTCTACTTTTTTTTTTTTTTTGACAGGCAGAGTTAGTGAGAGAGAGAGAGAGAGAGGCAGAGAGAAAGGTCTTCCTTCCATTGGTTCTACCCAAAATGGTCGCTATGGCAGGCACACTGCACTGATTCAAAGCCAGGAGCCAGGCGCTTCCTCCTGCTCTCCCATGCAGGTGCAGGGCCCAAGCACTCGGGCCATCCTCCACTGCACTCCTGGGCCACAGCAGAGAGCTGGACTGGAAGAGGAGCAATTGGGACAGAATTCGGTGCCCCAACCGGGACTAGAACCCAGTGTGCCAGCGCCGCAGGTGGAGGATTAGCCTAGTGAGCCGCAGCGCCAGCCTTCTTACTTAATTTTTAAAGAATCAAATGTGTGAGGAACTGTCACCTCTGAATAAATGCCTGAAAACAAACAACTTCTGACCCATCCAAACTGATGCATGAGTGCTAACATTTGCTTGGATGAAAAGATAATATTTCTCTAGTTTGGATACATTCTTGGAATGGAGAAGGCACATCTATCAGCAAGCAGGGGCCAGGCCCAATTCTCAAAGCAAATCTTATCCTCTAAGTGTCACCTTCATATTAAAAGCACATCCGGAGGAAGCCAGGGTGGCTGGAAATGGAAAGACTTTGGGGACTTCTAATTGGATGTGAGACCAGAGGTGGGAAGGACAGGGACAGGTAGATACGGAAGGTGAATAGGACTAGGATGTGATTTCACTCACTTTGGGCTTATTTTCTACACTACCAAGACCTACTCCTTGCCACACCTGTACAGGTGTCTGTCATACATTCAGGCTCTTTCCTTTCTGAAGTCCTCTGGAATGTTACAATTTCTCTATCTTCCCAACCACCAAGACCTCTTCCAGTCCAAAGGAATCTGAAAATGAATCATTCATTGCTTGATGGCATTTAAACTTGTGTGTCTCTAGGTGCAGTCACAGGCTCCCTACATCTCGAATACCTCGAGTTCTCTATTTAAAGTGCATATTCCTGGGTCTCACTTCAGACCTATTGAATCAGAACCACTGGTGCAGGGCCCCAGAAACTGCACTTCAAATGCAACATGCTTGTTTTTTTCCTACACTGAAATTTGACAACTACTGACTCTTTTCTAGAGGTATGCTTTCTTTAAAATAGTTTTGATTTTTAATTGACATGTCATAGTTACACATCTGTATTTATGGGGTACACTGTGACCTTTCAATACTACATGCAATGATCCGATCAGCTGCAATGCTTCCTGTCTCACCTCTGATTTTGTCTGTGTCTTCTCAACTTTTCTCTTTTTCTACTTATTTCAGCTCTCATTTTTGTTATTTCTTTTCTCCAACCCATTTTGGGTTTGGTTTGTTCTTGATTTTCAAGCTTTTTGAGGCATATCACACAGATGCTCATTTTTTATAACTCTTTTGCTCACCCCCAAAACAAAAGGCTTTGGTAGTTACCATCTTTTTTTTTTTTTTTTTTTTTTTGACAGGCAGAGTGGACAGTGAGAGAGAGAGACAGAGAGAAAGGTCTTCCTTTTGCCATTGGTTCACCCTCCAATGGCCGCCACAGCCGGCGCGCTGCACTGATCCAAAGGCAGGAGCCAGGTGCTTCTCCTGGTCTCCCATGGGGTGCAGGGCCCGAGCCCTTGGGCCATCCTACACTGCACTCCCGGGCCATAGCAGAGAGCTGGCCTGGAAGGGGGCAACCGGGACAGAATCCGGCGCCCCGACCGGGACTAGAACCCGGTGTGCTGGCGCCGCAAGGCGGAGGATTAGCCTGTTAAGCCACTGCGCCGGCCACCCACTCATCTCTAATAACACAGTAGCTATGACTATGAAGGAGTTGATTCAAGGTTTCAGCCCCACTCCAAGCTCCAAAATTTCCAAGAGGGGCTTCAGGGCAGCAGAGAGTTGAGTTAGACTTGCTTGGATGTAACAAGCATTGTTTTGAATTTTTAATTTGAGTGGCTGATGGAGGATGGGAACTGAGGGAGAAATGCTGGGGCTACAGTCTATGAAACCATCACTAATTATCTTGGTCAAAAGGCTTCTATTGCCGGCGCCGTGGCTCAACAGGCTAATCCTCCGCCTTGCGGCGCCGGCACACCGGGTTCTAGTCCCGGTCGGGGCACCGATCCTGTCCCGGTTGCCCCTCTTCCAGGCCAGCTCTCTGCTGTGGCCAGGGAGTGCAGTGGAGGATGGCCCAAGTGCTTGGGCCCTGCACCCCATGGGAGACCAAGAGAAACACCTGGCTCCTGCCATCGGAACAGCGCAGTGCGCCGGCCGCAGCGCGCTACCGCGGCGGCCATTGGAGGGTGAACCAACGGCAAAAGGAAGACCTTTCTCTCTGTCTCTCTCTCTCTCACTGTCCACTCTGCCCGTCAAAAATAAAAAAAAAATAAATAAAAAGAAAAAAGAAAAAAAAAAAAAGGCTTCTATTTCTCGCTTTAATTCTTAAGTGCTTTCCCCAAAGGCAGAAAAAGTGTGGTGGGCACAGCTTGTACCCAGAGGAGTATCAGGTTTGTGTGATAGGCAGCAGGCAAATGTCCCAACCCACTACCCTCTAAGCTGGGAGAAAGGGTCCAGAGGCCATGTCCTTGCTGGCTGCCCCGAGGCTGGCACCCTCTGCCCGTGGCAGCACTGACTCACCAAACTTCCTGTATTTCCCCAGCAGAGCAGGCTGACTCGGCCTGCACATGGGTTCCATTTCCAAGTTCCCAACCGGGCACAAGCCTCTGCTACTCCCTGACCGTCCTTTGCCTGTGCCAAGGTTTCTGGGAAGAACAGGAAGCTCAGGGATGGTGGGAAATGTTGGGCAAATCCCCTGAGTCTACAGCCAAGGCACCTGCTCCTGCCTGAGGGCAGAGAGGACTGGTAAATAAAGCACGGGGGCTCCATAGGAGTGCAGGTGATGCTGAGAGCACAAAAAGCCATCAACTGACTCCTACATAAAATCCTCTAAAAGGAGAAGTACATATTCTTATCCTTCAACACATTAGGTACAGGTAAAATCAATATTACCTAAAAATATGGACTGCAAGACACCATTCCCAGAGATTCTAATTCAGTAGGACTTTAGTCGGGGCCATAACTGAGATGGGGGGGGGGGTGGTCCCTGGATCACAGACTAAAAAGAAATGGGGCTCTAAGACCATTGGAGTCCTCCAATCTCTTCTCCCTGTTGCTTCAGGGAGGGTTTTTGCACACATATTGCTGGCCAGGAGGGTGAGAAAACAAGGCGTAGTAGCTTCTACCTCAATGAGAGCCAGACCAGCTAGATCACCTGCTAGTTCTTAAATAGTCCTTGCTTTTTAAAAAGTTGTGTAGTTTTTATGTATTTGAGAAGTGGGACAGGGGATGGAGGGATAGAAAGAGGAACAGAGGATCTCATCCACTGGGTCACAAAAAGCCAATTGGGCCAGGCCAAAGCCAGGAGCCTGGAATTCCATCAGGGTCTCTCATGTGGTTAGCATGCATTCAAGTACTTGAACCATTACCTGCTGCCTCCCAGGGTATACATAAGCAAGAAGTTGGAGTTGGGAGCAGAGCCAAGATTGAAGCCCAGGGCCGGCGCGCCATGGCTCACTTGGTTAATCCTCCGCCTGCGGCACCAGCATCCCATATGGGCGCCGGGTTCTAGTCCTGGTTGCTCCTCTTCCAGTCCAGTTCTCTGCTGCGGCCCAGGAAGGCAGTGGAGGATTGCCCAAGTGCTTGGGCCCCTGCACTCGCATGGGAGACCAGGGGGAAGCACCTGGCTCCTGGCTTTGCATCGGTGCAGCGCACCGGCAGTAGCGGCCATTTAGGGGTGAACCAATGGAAGGAATACCTTTCTCTCTCTCTCTCTCTCTCTCTCTCTCTCACTGTCTATAACTGTACCTGTCAAATTAAAAAAAAAAAAAAAAAAGACTGAGGCCCAGGCACTCTAACATGAGATTAGACATTCCAACTAGAGTTTTATCTACTATGCCAAATGCCCAGTCCAGTCTCCTTGCTTTTAAAGTTGGAGCATCAAATTACATTATTCTAGAAGAATCAAAAAACCAAAATGTGTAGTGAATATTATACAGTGGATTAAGCTGCCATCTGGGAAGACCACATCCCAAACTGAGTGTGCAGGATTGGTCCCATGAATGTTTCCGATCTGGGAGGCAGCAGGTGAAGGCTGAAATACTTGGGTCCCTGCCATCCGTTTGAGGGAGACCAGGCTGGAGTTCCTGGCTCCTGGTTTCACACTAGCCCAGCCCTGGCTGTTATGTGCATTTGGGAAGTGACCAAGTTGATGGAAGATCTCTCTCCATCACTCTGCCTTTCAAATAAATAATTTTTAAGGCCTAAAGATATGCTTCCAGAGAAATATATATGACTTGATGTTATAGGTTGAATTTCTCAAATTAAAAATATAACTACTTTTATTTCTACTCATATTAAAATAGAAATACGGTAGTTGAATTCAGAAGTGTCTATTGCACTGAAAAGTTTCTGAACTGGTCTGCTATCAGTTATTCGCCAGGACTCCAGTACTGCCTTTGTTATTTTGCCTACTGGCTAAAAAATGCACCCTGGAAAAGTCTAATCATTTTATTTATTTATTTATTTATTATTTTGACAGGCAGAGTGGACAGTGAGAGAGAGAGACAGAGACAAAGGTCTTCCTTTTGCCATTGGTTCACCCTCCAATGGCCACCACAGCCGGCGCGCTGTGGCCAGCGCACCTCGCTGATCTGAAGCCAGGAGCCAGGTGCTTCCTCCTGGTCTCCCATGGGGTGCAGGGCCCAAGCACTTGGGCCATCCTCCATTGCACTCCCGGGCCATAACAGAGAGCTGGCCTGGAAGAGGGGCAACCGGGACAGAACCCGGCGCCCCGACCGGGACTAGAATCCGGTGTGCCGGTGCCGCAAGGTGGAGGATTAGCCTGTTGAGCCGCAGCGCCGGCAAGTCTAATCATTCTAATCACTTACCTTGGAAGACATCACTTATTCCAAGTCAAGCCAAGTATGCAATTCTAGATCTTTGCTGATTCAAGTAATGGTCTTAGTTGAAGCTTTATATTATGGTACCAGACCAAATCCAAACATCATATCGAATGTTTCATAGGAATTGGGAGAGGAAAATAGTTTTATTCAAAATTACTCACCAGAAGCCCAAAGATAGGTAATGGGAAATTATATATGTACCTCTAAAAGAAACATTAGCAAAGCTGACACTAAACCTGCCATGCATTTGCTCATTCAGGAAAGATTTACTGAGCGCATGCTATAAGTCAGGCACTGTGCTGGCACTAGACATAGAGCTAAAAGCAGGAACAGGTATTGTCTCTGGCCTCAAGGGTCCATAACAGTTACTATAAATCCTTTTGCACATTCATCATTTCAGAGACAAGCATAAAAATTCTTATAGCTAATTTTCACATCTCTATTTCTCTCTCTAAAACAGATCCTTTTGTACTTTGCTTGGTAGCTCCTAAGAATGCTTGGAAGACAGTAAACTTTGAGAAAAAGCACCCCTTACTTATCCTAAAGCCCTGGAATTTTAACATGAAGTTCCTTGGGATTCCTCTATGTCCAGAGAGAGCCTGGGGAGACTCCACTGGAATTGTCAGTGACACTTATGGGTAACAGATATTAACACAACCAAGCAAGCCGTCAGCTGTCAAGTGGTGGCTGAGATGCAAGTATAACTGTAGATTCACTGGCTGAAAGCCTAGCCCCTTCTGAGAGCCTTCAATAGCTAGCTCAGCTCATCTGTGATCTTCTCTTCTCTCCCTAAGCAAAACCAGTTGGATTTTATTGCACATTCCTGCCCTGGGGTCTGCTGGTGTTTTTCCTGAGGCATCTGTGGCACTGGGGCTCCTTGGTCTCTGACACCTGCAAGGGCTATGTGCTTCAGGCGAGATGACCGAGGGGACGATGGTATTTGTGGCTGTGCCAGATTTTCCTCTGTTGGCTGAACTTTTAGAAGATGAGTCAGTTGCCCCTACAGTCTCACATGATGAGTCCGGAACAGACAGCATGTCATCTTGTGAGTGAAACCTGACACACCTGTGTGTCTTGTTCTATGAAAGCGAGAAAGCGCGTGGCAGAACTAGCCCTCCTGGAGTGAATGCCTTGGAGAGGAAGTCTCGCTCAGTGTGTGACGCTTCCTCACAGTTCTGTTTGGGGAATGCTGTCTGCTCAGTGTTTCTTAGCATATAATTGTGGGCCACAGTCACTGAATTATCAAGGGCGCTTATTTAAATTACATGTTCCCAGGGACTCAGAATAGCTGGGGCTTAGGACCTTAGGAACCCACATTTTAATCAAGCTCTCCACAAACTGCAGGACCTGGACTAAGAATGCTGACATGAGCAACGCTAGGGCAGTCATTCCCAAACTTTGCTGCATGTTGAAACCACTTGGGATCCTGTAAAAATCTTCCCATCTGGCTTCCACCCTCAGACATTAGGATGCAAGTGGTATCTGGTGCCACCTGGGCATCAGGGGATTTTAAAGCAACTCAGACCATCCTAAGTGTAGCAAAAGTTTAGAAACCACTGCATGTGGGCACATCAACTAATCTCTCCAGTGTTACCTGCAAATTGCCTCAGACCAATTCACCCTGGGAAAAATAAATTCTGGACTACTTGGTGTAAGGTGAGGAGTCGACAGCACTGATTCTGTGTATGTTTTGTCCGTGCGTCATTGTGTAGAAGGTGGTATACTGCCAAATGGGATACTAATTTGGGACAGGGATATGGCTACTTCAGAGGTGTTACTTATATCAGGAAGATAGAGGAATTTAATGGCTTGCCAGCACCATTTTTAATGAAATGGAATGAAGAACAGGATAGGGTAGGGTAGGGTAGGATAGAAAAGAAAATGTCAGAGAGCACATCACATGGACGGACCAATAACTGCTTTGTGAACCACATTTACCTGCCCATGGTTCATGGCAAAAAAAAAAAAAAAGTTGCCATACTTCCCAGCATAATGCTTCATGATGTGATCCCATCCCTCTCTCAATCTCATTTTGCCTCCCTCCTTGAGGGGGAAGTTTTCCCAGGTGGCAGGGATTTCTAAACCTCTCCCATTAAACAGGAAGGGAAGCTAACATTGAAGCTGGTGGCTTCGTTGCACTCATTTGGAAAACACAAACATGAAAAAGTGCCAAGCACTTTGCAATCTTCCTGAAAACAATTCACCCCTCTAAGAAGGGCTCCGATGCTGAATGTACAGATTTCTTTCAGAAAGAGCTGGCATCAAACCCATCCTGCCTTTAAGCTCTGAGATGCAGAACTTTTAGTTCTGCTGATAGTCCCACTTCAATACTGTACTCTAAAGGCAAAAGGCATCTACCTCAGCTTCAGCCAAGGGAAAATAAACCCACTGCACAGCAGACAAAACCTATGGTGACTGGCATTTTATGTATCGATGGATTGATTTAATCCTTTGGCTTGAGGGCGATAACATTTTGCCTTCAAGGAACAGATCCTGCTCCATTAAAACACAACTCAACTTACAAGGAAATGCTAATATGTATTAATAGATCTAGTTCCATTACTCTGATTAGAAATATGAAGAATTCTTTGAAATAAGCCATATGAAAAATGCTGAGCAGAACTGAGCCAGCCAGAAGGAAGACAGCAAGAGAAATTCTAGGCATAGGCAACAGCAGGACAACATGGCCATGTCGGCCATGGGTAGGGATAAGGCTGGAGGGAGCACGGCCTGGAGACAGACAGGGGAGGAAGACGGGGTTGTATGAGAACCAGCCAACTGACAGTGTTGCCCAACTGGAATCAATAAATAACTATCATTAACACAGCCTGGGAGGTGACGATGATGAGCCTCCTCTGGAAAAGGATCGTCCGTCTCTGGCTAAGGTAGCTTACGGTGCTGGTGAGGATAACATCCATTTTATAACAAGTGCCTTTTGAATGGATTCGGCCAACAATCTAGAGATTTTCTTTCAATTGACTGACAACTTGACTTCCAAAGATGGGTTTACTTTAGATAAGATGAGCAACCCTGCAGGGAAAAGATTATTCTGCCTACATAGTCTTAGAAGACACATTAGTGTCTGATGCGTCATATATCTTCTACAGCATCTAACAACATATTCAATGAACTCGGGCTGCAAATTTAAAAATCACCACTTTGCTCATTCTACCTGCCCCCTTCCAATCAATAGATGTCCTCCATAGAAAGAAGGGTCTAACTCTTGCTTTAGTGTTTCCACTAAATAAACCCTCACTCTGCATATTTACTTTCTGCTTAGGAGCCAAGAAAGGACTTGCTAGCACAATTTGATCTATGCGCCTGAATAAAACATACCCAAAGTTATTCTTTGCTCAAATGACAGCGATGGCAGCCAGTATATAAATGGGGTCATTTTTGGAAATTGCTCTATAAATCCTAAGAATATAACTGTTAGGCAATTGATATGGAAGATCTGAGAATAAGCTTCCAGTTAAAAGGAATAACAGCTACATCAAGTCTTTAAGCACAAAGCCAAGACAGGTCAAATTTATCTATTAATTCTTGTAATAACATTTAATAATGCTCTCCAAGTACTAAGAGAAAACAAAAAAGAAAATGATCTGGCTCATGCAACAACTTTGAGATGCACTGAGAGACAAAAATGGGATTCCCAGGTTCATTTTTATTTTTTACCTCTAGAGAGTACCATGCTCCAAGCATGGGCAGAACCCTTCTGTGTAGTATCCAAAAGTAGTCTCCCATTGGTAAATATTGACTTTGTAGTTGTTACTCTGTTCAGCTCAAATAGTAAATAAACAGAACCTTCATTCAGCAGGACAGGGGTTTTCAAACATCGCTGTTTTTCAGAATTTCCTGCACTGCTTCATGAGCATGCAATGGCCTGAATCCAATTCCAGGAAGTCACCCAGGAAGATTTAAAAGCGTGCTGATATCTGACTTCATCCTTTGACCAACTGAATCGGAATCTTTGGCAATAAGGCCCAGGAGTTAGAATGTCCTGAAGTGCAGACCCAAGCTGAGGATGCCCACCTCCTTGAGTCTGGTGTAGTGGGTCAGGGTAGGACCCAGCCTTCTCCATGTAATCATCTGCTTTAAAAGTGATTCAGAACCACGTGGCCCGTGGAGCCAGGTTAGATCCAAGATCAAGGTAATTCCTACACTCCATGAATCAGCGACTTTCAAAATGGGCACATCTGACGTTTTTTAACAACACCTCTTAAATAAAACTCTGTCCATGTGGTAAGGAGGGAGGATTACTTTAAACAGGATAACCAGGTTTGTAAACTGATTATAGATGGCTCAAGATATAAAATGTGTATACTTTTGGGCAACAGTTTGTTTCCATCCGAACATGTTATCATAATTTCTTTCTTTTTTTTTTTTTTTTTTTTTGGCAGGCAGAGTGGATAGTGAGAGAGAGAGGGACAGAGAGAAAGGTCTTCCTTTTTGCCGTTGGTCCTCCAATGGCCGCTGCGGCCGGCGCATCTCGCTGATCCGAAGCCAGGAGCCAGGTGCTTCTCCTGGTCTCCCATGCGGGTACAGGGCCCAAGGACTTGGGCCATCCTCCATTGCACTCCCGGGCCATAACAGAGAGCTGGCCTGGAAGAGGGGCAGCCGGGACAGAATCCGGCACCCCGACCGGGACTAGAACCCGGTGTGCTGGCGCCGCAAGGCGGAGGATTAGCCTGTTAAGCCACGGCGCTGGCCGATGTTATCATAATTTCATAAGCCAGTGATTGCATCTCAGAGACAAAACTAACTCAAAATGACCATCACATAAAAATTTGTTTTAGAATAAGCTTTGATTCAGAAAACACTATTTACATTGTATCATAATTAATATTTAAAAGCTATTTAAAGACACAAAGGAAAAGACACAAAGGGAGTCACCATGTCATTATTTTTACAGCAAAACATTCAAAAGCAAACTAAATACCAAATATTATATACAACTATGAAAATGTTCATTAGTATAGAAAGAGCAGCCATTCCACAACAACGATGCTGCTGTCTCTATAGTAATTAAAAAGTCTCCAAGATATATCTGAAAAACAGAAGCACATGTCAGATATATATGTAGTATGACACCAATTGTGGGTGGGTGTTGGGCCTCACGCCCTGCATTGGAGCGCTGGGGTTTAATGTCCTACTCCAGTTTCCCACTGATGCAGACCCAACTTTGGCCCTAGCAAGCCCTGGCCATAGCAGATATTTGAGGAGTGAACCCGTGGATGGGGAGCTGTCTCTCAACAAAAAAAAAAAAAAAAAAGGTGATAAAAAATAAGCCTGTGTGAAAACACGAAGACTTCACTAAAAAGGTCCATTAGGAACTGATTGTGATGGCTTCCTCCAGGAAGAGAGAACACATGACTGGGGAAATCAGACTGATTTTCCTCCGTTGATATTCCTTCAGCCTTTTTGGATATTTGTACCAACTGATTTACTCAGGCAACATTTTTAAAAATAAAAGCGAGTGTGAACCCTAAGCTTTTAAAGGGCAGCTTCGTGTGAACAAACCTTGGTATATGGCAAACATCCGATACATGTTTGTTTATTGAATAAATCTGCTATCTTACTTCTATTACTCAAACCTCGGAATATGTTATGCCTTAGCACTTTCTGAGTGCTTAGTAGGTACCAGGCATTATGCTAACATGTTGGTGTATGTTCGCCATCTCAGGGAGTTCTATGACATCCCTGTTAAGTAGGTGTTATCAACTCTCTTTTACAGATGAGAAAACTGAGGCTCAGGGCAAGCACAACAAACTGCATTTTATTGATATCCCAACAAATTAAGGAAGCACTTTTTACATGTGTGCAAAATGCTTGGGTGCCCTTCAAAAGTCTTAGCAGGGGAGCATTTCTGCATACTATTGTAATACAAGCCCGGGGACAGCCTGGGGGAGCATGAAAAGGGAGCAATCCCAGGGGAGAAGAGAAGCAAGGCAGGAAGGGCGGCCGCACAGGAGCGGACACGAGGGAGGAGGGCTTTGAAAGAAGTCAGGAGGAAAGTCGTGCGAATCGTGCGTTCAGCAGCGCGCTTGGTGCTTTGCGAACAGTAACATTTCTGCATTCGTTTGATCTCACTGCTTCTAAACATCAGTGTTTCCAGAATTAGATGAAAAAGCCAAAACTGAAAAAAGCAACTTCTCCAAAAGTTCTAGTCCACATTTAATGTCCCCTTCCTTCCTCTTGGCCTTCTCCATTGGGAATCACCAGCAAGGACTTTGGCATATAACCGTACATTGCCTATGCTGAAACATACCTGTGTGTGCACACGCACACAACTCCTTATCTCTCAGACAAGCATAAGCTACTGCAGAGGGAACGTTTCTTTTATATCCCTTTAATATCCCCCATTACATGTTTATATGGTAGGCACTAAAGTACGGTAATGGATTTGTGCTAAACTAAGCCTGTATAATCTAGCTACTTTTATTTTATATAAAGGTTTCATGACGTCCGATGAAAGGAAAGTATTCGACCACCTCAAATCTCCTCATCTGAAATACTGGGTTCCGTTCATCTGGTTTGGAAATCTTGCAGCCAAAGCTCGGAACGAAGGTAGAATCAGAGACAGTGTTGACCTTCAATCACTGATGACGGTGAGTACCTCACAACGCATCAGTAAAGTAAAAGATCCCGAGCTCGGAGCTAGAGGACCTGGACATCATAGGTCACCCCAGACAGCGTCTGCAGCTCCCAAAGGAACTGCAAAGCTTGGGCTGATCAGCAGAACCTTCGTAGGCAACACAGAGAGAGTACGAACATTTAACTCACGGCCTGGAAGCTGTGTTTTATGTAGAACTATGCTTTGTAATAGGCTCTGTCAGAAAGGGCATCTCCATGAATTAGCCAGAGACCGCCTGAAGGAACTGGGGGGCACATTTGCCATACCTGGACCCAGGATCCTGGAGTAAGATCTGGCAGAGAAATAAACTTCCCCAAACATTTCTCCCAAAATGGAATAGCTCAGAGAGAAGACAGCTTTTCAGAAGCTGCAATAAATAAAATAGTGTTTTCCCTGGACAAAGTAACCCTGAATTCATCAGAGAAACAAACCTATGTGCCATGACAGCCTCCTGCTTGAATTAGGATAAAAGACCTGTATGATTTTAAAATAGCTCTCAAAGTAACGTGAACCTGTTCCCACTAGAGATAATAACATATGCAGTGGGGGGGGGGGGTGTGAGGGATCAGTGGATCTCAGTCCTTCGTGCTTGAATCACAGATTTTCTTTTGTTGTGAGAATTCTAAAGTCCCCAATTAAGGAGGAAGGTTTAGGATATATTTGCTCCTTTTTATTAAGATCTATAGTATGCATGGTTTTGAAAAGAGATACAAAATTTATTCTCTGCACTATTTATCAAAATAGCTAGAAATTGCTTATTTCAAACATTAACCACTTTGGAGCCGGCGCTGTGGTATATTGGGTTAAGCCAATGTCTGCAGTGCCAGCATCCCATACGGGTGCTGGTTCAAGTCCCAGCCATTCCACTTTTGATCCAGCTCCCTGCTAATGTGTCTGCGAAAGTAGCACAAGATAGCTCAAGTTCTTGGGTCCCTGCACCCACATGGGAGACCTGGAAAAAGCTCCTGGCTTCGGATCGGCCCAGCTCCAGCCATTTCAGCCATTTGGGGGAGTGAACCAGTGGATGGAAGATCTCTCTCTCTCTCTCTCAAATAAATACATAAACCTTTTTTAAAAAATAATAAAATATTAACCACTGCCTTCCATTTAGGTTGAGCCAATATAAATGTTGGAAATTATGGATTCAGTACAGTAGGAGATATTTCTATGAAGTCCTGACTTATTTCAAGATTTTTAAAATATACATCCAAATGGACTTATCCCCTTTGCACATTGTCCAATGATGCCTATCGGTCATCTTCAGAACTTTCCTTCCAGAGCAGCCTTGAGAACCAGCTTACAGGCCTTACAAAATCCCATCATGTGACACATTCACCAAGAGGCACTTACTTATGAATCTAGGTCAGTATTTATTGTGACACCTATCATTTCAGTAAATTGTGTTTTATCTGTCCCTGGCTTAGGAGATGAACCGATTCCGCTCCTGGTGCAGCCTCCTATTCGGTTATGACTGGGTTGGAATTCCACTGGTCTACACCCAGGTATCAGCTCCTTTGCACGTGCTCTGGCTTGGTGCTCTGCTCACTGTGGGCAGCCAGCACTCTCCTCTCACCCTGGTCTTTCTGTCTTCCAGGTTGTCACTCTTGCCGTCTACACCTTCTTCTTTGCATGCCTGATTGGACGCCAGTTTCTGGATCCCAGCAAGGGCTACGCAGGGCATGACTTAGACCTTTACATTCCAATCTTTACTCTCCTGCAATTCTTCTTCTATGCGGGATGGCTCAAGGTAGCTGATGGGCTCAGTGCGTGAGGCCCGTTCTGTCGTCTGTCCTCTTCCAAACTCCCTGCTGATCCTTTACTGAGTCGCTAGCAAATCCTTCCCGAGCGAGTCCAGGATGGATTTCACTTGTCATAGCTGGGTGAGGTGATTACTTTTCCATCAAGGATTAAAGTGGCAGGGATGCAGTCAGTGCTATGCTGCTGAAGCAGCTCATTTCTGCAAAGAGATTAGCAGAACACTCCTTGACAGCTACTGATTTGTTTCGTGAGTCTGGGTGCTCCCATTAGGATTACAGTCATGTAATTAAAGTAGTCATTATACCTGTATTGATATTTGATGCCACAATAATCAAGTAGGCAGAGGAAAAGCGAGTCAACGAGAAGGCTGGTCAGACTTAAGCAGGAATGTTGTAGTACAGCTTGGTGCCACCCAGCTCTGTAAACAGTTCCACAGCTCCCTGAAATCCTGCAACATTAAATGCATCCCGTTTGCTAGACCAGAGCTGAGACTCGGAAAAGCATTCCCCAGAACCAAAACCAGACACGTAGGGGCTCATGACGACGTGTGGTTTGCTGGGAAATGAGAAGCAGCGTGGGGCAGTGAGAACGGCTTGTCCAGTTCTCAGCGAAGAACTGTGGCTGCCCCTCCCACCCCCACCTCGCGGCTCCTCCCAGCCCCCAACCCCCCAGATGTGTGTGTCAGTGTCAGAGGACTCTTCCGTCCCTTTGCCAGCTTCCAAAAGGGAAGTATGTGGTGGAAAAACACCCAAGACCATGGCTTCGGTACGCTCCCTGAAATCTAGCGACACTTTGAAAACGACTTCTTGTTAAAGAATTGTCAAGCACGAAGCCTTCCCCGCGGCCACAGGTTGTCACGCAACCGACCAGGCCCTCGGCTGGCAGCAGGACGGGATTTCCTGCAGAAGCCTTTGCACTCGTTGGTTTGAATCTTAACCAGCAAAAACAGACATGTTTCGAATTATACTCCGAAGAACAAGAGCACATCCTTTAAAAACAGCCATCGCATTTTAACCAGATGACAGCGGTTCTTAATTAGGGTTTCCCATTTTAGAGTGAGAGAACGCAAGAGAGACTAGCGGCGCTCACTTCCCAGCAGAGGAAAAATCACCTTTGCCTCTATCAACGTGAAGTCACCACAGGCAGCCGCAGGCTCACTGGCTCGCTCACTCGCTCGCTCGGGTCTCGCTGACCTTCCTGCTGAGTTTTTATTCGGTTTTGTGTCTACGGAAGGTACTCAGCCAGCATTTCCAGTGCAGAGAGTGGGTTGGTTTGTTTTCCTTCTGGCATGCTTTCTAAAATGTTAGCATTCCCTTTACAAAATATTTTTAAAGGCAAAAATATGAAATGGCATCATCTTAGCTCCATAAAGAGACAGACAAGCCTAATAAAAGGGAGCTTTCCCACGCCAGTGAGTTTTATCTCAGTTTCTAAACAGCTGCTCTTTCTTGGCAACTTGGACATTTCTAAGTCTTTTCAAAGTGGAAGAAACTCAGATGAACTCTGAACAGTAGACTACTCCGTTGCTTGCCAGCAATGGAGACGACAAGGGAGGAGGGGCTATCTCTGCCAATTGTCGATTCGGAATCCTGTAGGTGTTGCTTCGTTAAATGCAGCTAATAATACTACATGCAGGACCAATCCTATCTAAGTGAGAATCTGAATACATTACTGACATATTCAGGACCTGGCCAGTGACCCTTTAATTTAAGCAAACCCCAGGCAAGAAAAGGCAGGCAGACCAGAACGCAAAAAAAAAAAAAAAAAAAAAAAAAGACTTTGACAATAAGCACTGATTCAGGCTTCCTGCCTCATGCTGTGGCTTAGAAGGGAAATGCAGTTGGTGGTTCTCAAGGCTGGTCCCGCATTAACATCTCCTGGCAGCTTTACCCAATGCAGATGCCTGGGCTCGCCCTAATGCCAGTGAAGTCAGAATCTCTGGGGAGAGACCCAGGTATCAGTATTTTTTTCAAGAGCTCCCCAGGTGATAGCAATAGGTAGTCAAGTTTGAAAAGAGCTGCTCTGAGTGGTTTAACTTAAATCCTAAAAGATAAGTGGGCAGATACCGAATAGTCTTAGAATCTAGACATCTAGAAACAAACCAGATGATGCCTTTATCTTATACATGTATAAGTTTTTCCCCATGTGGACCCAAATATAAATCCCTCCCCCCAACACAGAGAGAGATAATAAAAAGCAAAGGAAATTATTCAAGAAAGAGAATGACAGATGAGTCATATTTGACATAGGAACCTCTCATCAAAAAGACGATTTAATTGAGGCACGTGGTAAGAATATTTAATGTCAAGCAAATTTTAGGCAGAGGATGTGTGGTAAGAAGCTACCTAACCTTTTCCCCGAAGAAAAACTTACTGGCTAAGGGTGAGTCCTTTAGGATAAAAGCAGGTGAGTCTCCAATTCTAACTTTATGACTTACCGGTTCTCTGACTCACTCACACAGCGATTATGCCCAAGGATTGTGAAACCTCCTGTACTTTCCTCAGTTATAATTGAAGTCTTTCTCGGCTGTTGAACCTGCTCCGGGCTTGCGTGGTGTCTTATCCCCGGAGCCTCTCTACAGTCCTTGAAAACAGGTGCTACTCTCTCCTCCCAGTGCCTTACACACCGCTGGCCCTGCTTCGATATTCATGGGTTTGACTGGGCTCCTAAACAGCCTGGGCTTTCTGGATAGAGCCTGCGGTGTCACCAGTGGGGAGACAGGTCCATCTTTCATGGTTTGAGAAGCAAATCTCAGTGACTGATAAATATCCGTGTCTGTAGAGCAGCCCACTTCCCTCTGGGCTTCATACTGTGAAAGTGACCCAAGGAGGAGAACAGGAATCCTCTTCAGCCTCTGTTCTTTGTCCTCACAGGCTCCACGGTAACTTTCTCTTCTCACCTGCAGGTAGCTGAGCAGCTCATCAACCCTTTTGGAGAAGATGATGATGATTTTGAAACTAACTGGTGCATCGACAGAAATCTGCAGGTTAGAACTTCTTTCCTTTATAAACATCAGTAATAAATTGCCTGCGATATCTGAAATCAAAGCAGATTCTGGATGCAGGACGCTGGACTTCAGCACATTAGCCACAAGTCAAGGAGATTTGCCTATGCAGTATGTTGTCTCAGGGCCTTTTGCGTCCCCAAATATCCTGGACGGCAGTCTCAGTAAAATTTAAATACAATTTCAAGCTACTTTTCAAGTTTCTCAATTAGTTTTATCCAGCCTCTTCCATTGGGCACAGAGCAGTATTTTAACTCATTACTTAGTGTTTCCCATTGCCACCCAGAGAGGTTATCAGTGACATCAAAAGGCATCCAGACACAATCTGATGGGAATTCCCACAGTTGAGAGCACACAGATCCTCAAGTCAGATGTCTAGCAGTCTGGGCCATGCTGGCCGACTTCTCAAGTCTGCCTAAAATGGACCCCAGAGCCTTAGCCTGAAGTGCCACCCTGGCAGGCTTTTCATGAAGAACCAGCGCGCGAGCAATTCTTCCTTCTAGACGACTCCCCTCCAACCACTCTCTTCCCTGCGGACCACAGACTGAGTAAAGGCCTTCACCTTGTTCTTGTTTCCAACACTTACTCTGCTCTTAAATGGGCTAGAATATTTCACAGTAGATCACGTCGCCAGCCTGTTAAGAAGGGTCAGTAGTGCCTAGGTCACTCACTCTTTGTCAACATTGGATTATTAAGGGCAGGTGTCTGGTGAAATGGTTCAGACACCGCTTGGGATGTCCACATCCCATATCAGAGTGCCTGGGTTTGAGTCCTGACTCTGCTCCTGGATCCAGCTTCCTGCTAATGCACACCCTAGGAGGCAGCAGGTGGTGGCTCAAGTAGTTGGGTTTCTGCCACCCATGGTGGGGACCCAGCTTGAGTTCCTAGATCCTTGCTTCTCCCTGGCCATTGCAGGCATGTGAAGAGTAAACCAGCAGATGGGAACACACACATATACTCACCCTCTCTCTACCTTTCAAATAAATCAAAGAAATGAGTAAAAACATTTTTAAAAATTTTACCTGGCTTCCCAGAGGACAGGGTTAATAATCTATTCATGCATCACTTTGTCAAATTTAAGAGGAGAGCTCACTGTAGCTTCAAGCAGTGTACACTTGTCGATAGCCTCCTCCAAGCACACAGCCAAACAAGGAGTCAGCACAGCTAAGAAGTAACGTCAAGTGCACACGTGTTGATGGGGTTAACAGAATGTGACCCTGAGAATCATCACCTTTCTATGCCATCTGGGATTAAGTGATTGCTTCAGGGTAGCCATGAAAGGGGAATCTTAACTTTGGGCAGGAGGAAAAAAAGGTATCTGTCCTCCCTCCAGGTCAGGTGCAGCTCCCCTGCAGGTAGTGAACCAAGCATGGGCAGTTAAACAGCCACACCTCCCACCGTTGCCAAATGCTCTTGAGCAGTCAACAATGGGCACAACTGTCTGTGGCAGCAACAAATAGGAGCAAGAGGCATGCTGTGTACTCACGCATCTAGACCATGTCCTGTCCCTCTCCAACTCCCACCCATCCACGGGAGCTTCTCTTACTCATGTCTTTCCCACCTGAGTCATTCTAACACTATGACGACGGTTTTAGGTCTCTCTTTTAGCTGTGGATGAAATGCACATGAGCTTGCCCAAGATGAAGAAGGACATTTACTGGGACGACTCCGCTGCCCGACCGCCATACACACTGGCAGCCGCTGACTACTGCATACCCTCATTTCTGGGGTCCACAATCCAAATGGGGTGAGTGCAGCTTTCAAAAAAATCTTTCATAAGGTGGAAATACGCAGGTCCCTGTTCTGATCTTTTTCCTTTTTTCTGGTTCTTTTTCTAACTGCTCTAAGTCAGCTCTGTTGAGTGGATTTTGTACAGCAGCCTGTGCCTGTGCACCATGAGCCTTAAATAACTGGACTGAGGCACAAATAAACCATGGACAGCTTAACAATTATTTTATTAAGCCTGATCATGTATTTGGTTTTGGAGAAGTCTCTGTGAATGTGTTTCTAGACAATTACATATGCTTGATCCTGCCACCTACCCCTACCATTAGTCCATGCATCTTGTGGGAGGCAAGTTTTGCTTTCCAAGTGACTTAGAGATGAGAGCATGGGCCAATTCACAAAGTAAGAAACCCACCCACCCCACCTCCAAAGACTAAACTGTAGAAAAGGGGAACACTGGGGCCAGCACTGGGGCGTAGCAGGTTGGGCCTCCGCCTGCAGCACTAACATCCATATGAGTGCCAGTTCAAGTCCCAGCTGCTCCACTTCCAATCTAGCTACCTGCTAATGTGCCTGGGAGGGCAGCAGAGGATGGCCCAAGTGCTTAGGCCCCTGCCTCCATGTGGGAGACCTGGAGGAAGCTCCTGGCTTCAGCCTGACCCAGCCCCAACTGTTATGGCCAGTGGATGGAAAATCTCTGTCCATCTATCTCTCTTCCTCTCTAACTCTGCCTCTCATGTAAATTTAAATATATATATATATTTTTAAAAAAAGAAAAAGGGAACACTTTGTGGACTTTTCCTTACAACCTCTGGGAAAACTGAAGCTTGTGGTTTGCTGAGGCCAGCTCCCAGTGGCACTGTGATGTGGCTTGTGCCCTGTCCTTGCCGCCTGGGACCCTCCTTCCCTTCCCACCCATGTGCTCCACTCTCCGCTTATCTCACTTTCTGGATCTCTGGCTTCAATCCTACTCCTTGCCAAACGCCTCGTACTTTTCATCGGTAATGGCTGATGCTGTTCCTCTTCCAAAGGGGCTCCTTCGAGACCCAAAGAAAAGCCAGGCCGAGAGCTGAATTGCAGGAATCGCAGCCAATGACGAGGAAGCTTTAGCAGCAGGAGATCTGCCTATTGCCCTCCAAGCATAGCTTAGGGAAGGCTGCCCATGCCCTGCTAGACTCACTGCTGCCCCCGACAGCTTGCTAACACTGGGTGCTCTAGCCAGGGCTTCCTCCAGGCCAGGGAGTCCATCCCCACCCTCAGTCTGTCGCTCAGCCTCCGTGAATTCAGTTCCCTACAGCTTGCGCCCCACAGCCTTTGCAATGCCTTCTGGCAACCTGCTCAGCTCTGAAGATCGATGAGATGTGTTTCTGTGAGCTTCTTTTTAGAGAACTGCCTATGATTCATCCTTCCCCCTACTCCCGCCACTGGGAATGCAAAGTGTCTGAAGGTCAGAAACCAACCCTATGGACAGGGTCGGGAAATCTGTGATGATCCTAGTTTGACTGCAAATGCTCCAAGTGCTCCATTTCTAATGACTACTTAGTTACTTGTGTATGACAAACTATTACCTGGGGTTGTCTATTTATTAATTTATATTTATTTAAGAAGCAGATAGAGACCTTACGTCTGGTTCACTTCTTGACTGCCCACAACAGCAGGGCTAAGCCATGCCAAAGCCAGAAGCCCAGCAGAACTTAATCCAAGTTTCCCATGTGTGTGGCAGAAACCCAACATCACCTGTTGCCTCCCAGGGCACACAGTAGCAGGAAGCTGGAAACAGAAGTGGAGCTGAGACTCAAACCCATGCGCTCCCACAGTGTGGGCATCACAAGCATCATCTTAATGGCTGCACTAGATGCCTGTCCCCAGATCTCAAGAACTTTTATCTTGGTCTACATATTCATCTTAATCAACATCATTTTACAGATTCCAAGTAAATGTCCATGTTCTTTAGGAAAATATTAAAACATGTTTTTCCTACTTCTAAATATAAAAACATAGAAATGGGGATTTACAAGATCTTGAAAAACAACCCCAAAATATTATTGGGAAATATAAATGAGATTTTAAACATGAAAGCACCCGAGAGCATGACAATTGCCAGCTATCCAGGTCTTCTTTTTGCGGAGTCAAAGTGAGGCTTAGAAAGATTAGGTAAATCTAAGCTATTTTTTTTTAACTTAAACTCACCCTGGAAATTTAGGACAGAAAATAAAACAACTGAGAGAAGCCTGGGAAATACAGTTGTTAATAAAGCAGCAGAAAATGATCAGTTTTCAGAGAGAACTTCTCTCATTAAAATGTCCTACTTATCAGTAGATAACTAGGAGAGGCAGGGGCAAGGGTCAGAGTCTATGGGGAGAGGTTTTTGATGAGATGGACTTGGCTAGAACCAAATGATCAGAGAAACAATTAAGCAAAAGCTCCCTTGAACTTGATTTTCTAAATGAACAAAGGCTTTTAAAGGGAGCCCCCAGGAAAAGTCCCTGCAGGGCCACAGGCGGTGGAGGGCAAGCCTGCCCAGGAATGCCCTTCTTGATCTGTTAGTGTCGATTTCTCCTTTGTTTGTAGCATTGGACAAAACGTTTCTAGTTGCCTGTAACAGAAAACCAGACTCAAACTATCATAAGCAGAATGGAGTGTATTGATTGAGTCACACCTCGCTTCGGGCATGGCTGGAGTCACCAGGACTCACTGTTGCCCTTCTGTCCACTTGCTCAGGCTGCCCACTCCTGATGGCTAAATGGCAGGATGGCAGACAGGCACTCCAGCCTTACAGCCCACCCTCTCAACAAACCCCATGGAAGGAGCTCACTCCAACATATCAAACTAAACTACCGGATTGGTTGGATGGGGCTGTCATATCCATTCCCAAA
The DNA here is from genome assembly GCF_033115175.1 of Lepus europaeus. Taxonomy (NCBI): domain Eukaryota; kingdom Metazoa; phylum Chordata; class Mammalia; order Lagomorpha; family Leporidae; genus Lepus; species Lepus europaeus. Next base: position 51,305,273 of record NC_084836.1, read on the forward strand.
CTAATCACTATCGAGAGGGAGACACAATACTTTTATTAGTCAAAGCTGGCTCACATGTCAGCCCCATCTAATCACATGGAATCTGTGATGTGTCCAGAAAATCAGCATACTATTACCAGGTGAAGGGTGAATGGTTTTTGGTGGATTGGCAAAAGTAATAGCCCCTAAAATCATAGAAGGCAACTCCCCTGCCAATGAATCGTGGAGAAAATGCCTACCCGAAATGCAAGGCCAATATCACGGGGGCCAGCTGACTGAGGAGAGACAAGAGCAGGGATAATCATTGTGCAGGTAGTTCTGGTGCTAGTGCCTGAGCCCATGGGTCCAGAGACCATGGACGTGAGCGCTTTGTTGGAGGGCTCCCTGCCAGGTGAGCAAATGAAACCCTTTCCGGGATGAGTGTGTGTTTTACTTTCTTATTCTGTTTAAAGTGTATGATCCTGGCCTATTTAATTCAGAAATCAGCTTTCCCTTATCTTTTCATAACAATGTTTTAGGCTTGCGGTTCCAGGTCCCATGACCCAGCATCTCTAAAAGCAAGGCAATGCCCTTCAAAAACACAGCACAAGTGCTACCCAAAGGCAAACTGCGAAGTGCCTCTGCCTCGTACCCAGCAGTCAGAAATGCTCTCCACACCCCGCACACTTCATCCACACATAAAAAGGAACTGCCTTGTTCTCTGTATTAAGGAGCATGTTCAAAACATGGCCCTATTTTCTGAGTACCTGTTAAATATACATGACTGAAGTGAAATTAAAATTCCTCCTTTTTTTCTAATCTCAAGTACAAATTTACAAAGTTTTCATATTATATATATATATATATATATATATATATATCACTCATTCATTTATTCAGATAAATTTTTTTGCAGATCTTACTATGTGGTATATTCTATGCAAGATGCTGCAGGTAGGCCAAACAGAACAAAATGATAGAGCAGGTGTTTAGCCCAGCAGTTAAGACCCTTGCATCCCTTATTCCAGTGCCTGGGTTCACGTGCTGGCTCCAGCTTCTGACCCCAACTTTCTACTAATGCAAACCCTAGGAGGCAGCAGTGATGGCTCAAGTAGTTGGGCCCCCACCACCCGTAGGACAGATCTGGACTGTGTTCCCAGTTCCCAGCTTCAGTCCTGGCCCAGCCCCTGTCCTTGTGGGCATTAGGAGAATGAGCTAGTAAGTGAAAGCATAACTCACTCACTCTCTCTCTCCCCCTCACACACACAAAGCTCTCAAATATATCCAAAAAACAATTAAGAAAGAAATGGAAAGACAGCCCATTTGGAGCTCACAGGCATAATGAGACAAATTACAGTACAATGTGGTAAATATAACATTAGAAAAATGCTGACTTTTCTGGGTGTTCTCACAAAGAAGATAGACTTCAGCCAGCCTGATGAATCAGAAGGCTTCTCAGAGTTGGGGAGTCTAACAGGTATCTTTAAGAATGAATGAGGGGTAGGAATTTAAGAAACCCACAACTGGCCGGTGCCACGGCTCACTAGGCTAATCCTCTGCCTGCGGCGCCAGCACACCGGGTTCTAGTCCCGGTCGGGGCGCCAGATTCTGTTCCGGTTGCTCCTCCTCCAGTCCAGCTCTCTGCTGTGGCCCGGGAGTGCAGTGGAGGATGGCCCAAGTGCTTGGGCCCTGCCCCTGCATGGGAGACCAGGAGGAAGCACCCAGCTCCTGGCTTCGGATCGGCGCAGCACACTGGCTGTAGAGGCCATTTGCGGGGTGAACCAACGGACAAGGAAGACCTTTCTGTCAGTCTCTCTCTCTCACTAACTCTGCCTGTCCAAAAAAAAGACCAACTGAGTAATCAGCCAAGGACGACAGAGAGTGCAGGTGGGGAGCTACTCTAAGGAAAAGGAGCTCCTTTTTGCACGGGGTGAGCCTGCAGCATCTCTGGGCAGCTCACGAGGAGAGGGCCCGCAGGCAGTGAATACAGAAAGGCCGGGCAAAGATGTGTCTGACTGTCAGCAGCACACAGACCTTAGAGTGGGCACTGTGCCCATGAGAGCGAGGCAGAGTACACAGGGCAGAACACTATCACTTCGAAGGCGGCAGAGGAAAAGGAGTGGTCGCCGTTGGGGCGATCAGACACAGAAGGAAAACCGGCGCTGGAGACGGAGAGTGTGAGGTTTCAAAAGCAAACCTGAAAATGCCATGGGAATATAGAGGGCATTGGAGACATTCGTGAGAGTGTTGAGGCAGAAGCTGAGCTGTAGTGGGTTAGGAAGTAACTGAGAGGCAAGGCAATCAAGGCTGTCCTTCCGCACGACGTTAGCCGTCTAAACCGACTGCGCTTGGCTGTTACGCCCTGGCCTTGTCTGGACAGATCCATTAGGACTCCCTAGGGAGTTTACTGTAGTGCTGTCCACTGTCTGACCTAGACCCCTTATATCAGAGGACCTTGGGGGAGGGAATTATCTCAGACATATGTGGAAAAAATGAAAGCTTTGCCTCTTCTGTGCCAATCTTACACTATTTATCTTATAGACAGTGATCTTTATAATTGATGATAGTTTCCTTTTCATTTTGACTGCTAGGATGGCAGAAACCACATCCATAGGCCCCCTTCAGTCTGTGGGCTGAGATGTTTGGGCGTGTGTTTCTAGATTCTGTATCTGACCACTGCTCCTTATTCTAACTCCACTAGGTTGGCCTAATTTTACCTAAATACTGCACTGAGGGTATTTTTGTTAGCCAGCTCAGATCCTTACTAAAATAAAGCAGAGGGGCTAGCGCCATGGCATAGTAGTTTAATCCTCCTCCTGTGACGCCGGCATTCCATGTGGGTGCTGGTTCTAGTCCTGGCTGCTCTTCTTCCAATCCAGCTCTCTGCTGTGGCCTGGGATATCAGTAGAAGATGGCCCAAGTGCTTGGACCCCTGGACCCACATTGGAGACTGGGAAGAAGCACCTGGCTCCTGGTTTTGGATTGGCGCAGCTCCAGCTGTTGTAGCCATTTGGGGAGTGAACCAACAGAAGGAAGACCTTTCTCTCTGTCTCTACCTCTCACTGTCTATAACTCCACCTCTCAAATAAATAAATAAAATCTTAAAAAAAAAAGATAAAGCAGAATGTAATAAAGAAAGAAAAAATTGGGTAACTTTTCTTATTTTGAAAACAGGAGAAAAAACAGTTGGAGTCATGGGCGCTGTTGGAGGAGAGAGGAGGCCTGGGAGCTGGGAGACAGTGCAGGTGACCCCAGGACGGAGGGCTCAAGTCCAGAGCTAGCGGGAGGTTGGGTATAATGAGAGGAGGTGGAGGGAAGACGCCAGTGCAGGTGGTGAGGCAGAGGCCAATGCTCTCCCCTCATCCAGTCGGCAGCATGTCTTAATCCAATTGAATTTTAACAAGGTCTCATCTGAGACCTAAAAGCTACTGGGTTGTGTTTTAAGATTTTTATTTATTTGAAAGAGTACAGAGAGAGAGAGAGAAAGAGATATTCCATCCACCTGTTCACTCCCCAAATGGCTGCAATGGCCAGAGCTGGGCCAGTCTGAAGCCAGGAACCAGAAGCTTCATCAGGATCTCCCATGTAGGTACAGGGGCTCAAGCACTTGGGTCATTTTCCACTGCTTCCTCAGCACATTAGTGGGGAGCTGGATTGGAAGTGGGGCAGCTGGGACTCAAACTAGCGTCCATATAGGATGCCGCCATCACAGGTGGCAGCTTTACCCGCCACGTGAGAGTGCCAGGCCCAAAGCTACTGTTTAATACCACATTTTGAAAGTTTAACACCAAATCAGTGCTGTGGTTCTACCTCCCGTCTTTGTATGGGGCATGCTAAAAATCAGCTTCAGGTTGGTTAATGGGCACCAAAACAGTTAGTAGAACAAGTTTCAGTGCCCACTGCACAGCAGGGCGAATATTCACCCTGATAATATTGTCTTTTTGTTAAAGATTTATTTATTTATCTGAGAGAGAGAGAGGGAGAGAAAGGGAGAGAAAGAGAGAGAAAGGTCTTCCATCCACTGATTCACTCCCCAAATGGCCACAATGGCCAAAGCTGGGCCGATCTGAAGCCAGGAGCCAGAGCTTCCTCCAGGTCTCCCACATACCTCCGGGTCACAGGGGCCCAAGGAGTTGGGCCATCTTGTACTGCTTACATTATCTTTCATGAGATCACTCCAGTCGGTTGTCTTGTTCTTTTTTCATAATATGGAATGCTTTCTGATGTGCTGTTTTAATTAAAGCATCTTTTTACTAGCTTAACCATGAAGACGCTATTAACCAAGATTAAGAAAACACCCACAAGCAGCCTAAAGAAGAATTGCCCATAGGATGCACAACCAGAAAACAGACCCAAGCCCTACAATGAAAAGGGGTCCTGTAGGGGCAATAGCGGACACTTCTGCTTGCTAACCCTAACGTCACACAGAATGCTTAAACTCAAGCCAGCATTGCTGAGAACAAGGTTTTTTTGAGCAAACAGGAGACAAGGTTCAGACCTGGCTTCACATTATACCAGCATGAGTCACTGCAAAATCCTTACTATTTTTTCATTACTTGGGACTAACCATTAACACAAACGCTTAAGACTCAGGAATGGAACACATGGAAAGTACAGACCTGAAGTCTCCTGACTCCCTTTAAATCCCTTCTTGAGAATCAAAAGAGCCAGCAGTAAAGCCTCAATCATCCCTTCAGGGCATTGAAAAAACCCCAGCCACTGCCCCACCCACAGCAGCTGAAGGATTCGGAGCTGGGAGGAGAAAGACTGTGGCTGCTCATGAATGGATGGCCCATGTGCCCTCGGCACTGGCCTAATGTCCTGCTAATCCAGATGCATGCTCCAAGCCTGGCAGCTGGGGACTGCTGGCCACCAGCCCACTAGAGGACATTGTTTTATTGGGCCTTCCTGCCGTCATTCTCATAGGCTGTCCAAACTTGCTCTTGTTTATAGTGCTCTTAAGGAAAGGGTCCATGCAGTCAACCAGATAGCCACTTTGTAAAGCAGAGAAATAGTCAAATTTTCTGGGAGTTCCTTCTGATTAGGACTTGAAGGGTTTGTTTAAAATTTGTTTGGTACTGTGAAACTACAACCGCTTTACTGGAAAGAATGGGAAATGATGACTTTTACTTATCTTTCTGCCCAGAGTTCTAAGAATATATAGCAGTAATGCAATGACTTTTATTTTTCAGATTATACATGCCTGTGCTTAAGCAATGTGCATAAAATATTTAGGGTTGTACAGTGGATCAGAAGTGTGCTTAGCTCAAGCATAACAAAACACATATTTTAACAAGCAAAGACTTCATGTAAAAGTATCCTAGAATGATGTTTTATTCAGTAATCCTTTCTTGGCCAACCATATTCAAATACTTCAACTTTACAAGGAAATACATACACTGATATAAACTACTGTGTGCTTGTGTTATAAACTACCAAAAGTGTCTCAGATTCTGATCAAATTCTGAATCACTAACTTCAACAAAGATGTATTTCTGGCACATTGATTTTTTTTCACTTAACGTACCAGAAAGGAAGGAAGAGACAAAACCTCCCAAGGAGATGAATGTGCATTAAGTTCATAATTTTAGAACTTACTCAGAGATTCTTTCTTATGTGGACATGCGGTCATCATTGCCGCTCAATTTTCCCTTTAAATGCTATCTGACAGATACAGACTCAATTTCCTTTTCTAACAAAACTCCTAGAGGATATAATTTGGGGGGGTGGGGGGGCTTTAAAGGACCCTCCAGTTTAGGTCATAATTTCTTTTAGTGTCAGGCCAGCAGGGGTTCACGGAGCATAGCCAGGGCATATGGAAGCTAGATTTCCCTCTCTACAGGAGCCACAGGCCACTGCTTACACCAGATTTCCCATAATCCTTGACTCAAAATATCAGATAGACAACACAGAGGTGATGGAAGGGTCTCTGGCTCTTGGTGCACCTCTCTGGGCTAAGAGGACCTCAACTAGTTTACAACTGCCCACCGAAAAAGGAGTCCAGTGGAAGCCAGGAGGTTATAATGTGGGTTTTCCTCACAGCCTTTAGCCTTCCACACACCCCCTTAATGTGAAGGTTACCTTGTCCATTGCATAAATCCTCAGCTATAGGTTTTTTTGTGTGTATGTGAGTTTATTTTCTTTTATTTTTTAAGGAATACAAATTTCATAAGTACAACTTTAGGAATATAGTTATTCTTCCCACCCACACTCCCACTCCGCCTCCTCCTCCCTCTCCTCATGTCAGTCCCACTCTCCATTAAGATTCATTTTCAATTAACTTTGTACACAGAATACCAACTCTTTACTAGTAAAGATTTCAACAATTTGCACACAGACACACAAAAAAACTGTTTGAGAACTAGTTTTACAGTTAACTCTCATAATACAACTCATTGAGGACAGAGGTCCTACATGGGGAGTAAGTGCACAATGACTCCTGTTATTAATTTAACAATTAACACTCTTACGTATGACGTCAGTGACCACCCAAAGCTTTACATGAGCTGCCTAAGCTATGGAAGCCTTTTGAGTCCACAAACTCTGTCAGTATTTGGACAAGGCCATAAGCAAAGTGGAAGTTCTCTCCTCCCTTTAGAGAAAAGTACATCCTTCTTTGATGGCCACTTCTTTCCACTAGGGTCTCACTCACAGAGATCTTTCATGTAGAACATTTTTTGCCACAGTGTCTTGGTTTCATGCCTGAAATGCTCTCACAGGCTTTTCAGCCAGACCAGGAAGCCTTAAGAGCTGATTCTGAGATCAGAGTGGTTACTTAAAGTGATTGTCATTCTATGAGTCTGCTGTGTAGACTACTTCCCATGTTAGACATTCTCTCCTTTTTCATTCTGTTATTATTACCAGACACTTGATCCTATTTATATGATCACTTTAACACTTAATCCTATCTATATGTTCACTTTAACACTTAATGATCACTTTAACAATTAAGATAGCATTTTTACCACCAAGCTTAATGAGATTTGGGGTCCCATGGCAAGTTTTTAAACTGTACCCTTAGAAGTAAGTCCATAGGAATGTATGCAGAACTATATAGCTTTACAGTTACAAACTTCCTCCTTACTCTCTTATTCCCACTCTTATTTTTTACTGGGATCTGTTTTCAATTGACTTTATACAAATATGATTAACTCTATATTAAGTAAAGAGTTCAATGAAAGATTTACTCAATCTGAAGAGAAACTAGGGTATACCGATAGCTTTCAATAGGATTCTGCAGTGCAGAAGGTTAAAATAACAGCATTCACCTCAACGGGTTTGAATAAATGATTCAATGCTCCTGTGCACCTGTCTTAGATTCCCAGGCAAAACTGCCAGACTTTTAGTCTATTAGCAATCTGAAAACAATAAATCTGATGAGAGAAGTAGAACTCATCATATGAAATACCGTTTTCCTAAATTCTTCATCTCAATTCTGTTCAAATGACCTCATATTGTTTGAATTTAAATTGTCAAGGCACTACTACAAATGTGGAAGAGACGCATCAACAGGTTTTATCATTTGGTTTTTGGAGCTCTAGATTAACCATCCATCCACAGTAATAAGAAGGGGCTTGCTTTGCAAAAAGCTTGCTTCGAAACCAAAATGCTTTAAATCCTCCAAGTCCCCAGGGCTATTTTGTCTTGCTACACTGGATGCACTTCAGGAAGAAAGGGAGTGTGCTGACGTCTCCAGCATCTGTCCCCTGCCTCTTCCTTGTTAGGGCAACAGGAGGCAGACAGTGTGCTTCTGTGCCCCAGCGAGCCCAATCATTTTTGAATGAGTCCTTAATTAAATCGCTGCTGCTCAAACACTCAGATAGTTGTCATAGGCAATGGAGACCTAGGGCTGATGGTTCCACAGGTGCTTGCTGGGTATTCTGAAGTGCTGGGTTGTTGTTGTTTTTGACAGTTCAGATTAAAATAATTCCAACCATGAGGCAAGCGCTGTGGCCCACTTGGTTAATCCTCTGCCTGTGGCACCAGTATCCCATAAGGGTGCCGGGTTCTAGTCCCGGTTGCCCCTCTCCCAGTCCAGCTCTCTGCTGTGGCCCGGGAGTGCAGTGGAGGATGGCCCAAGTGCTTGGGCCCTGCACCCGTGTGGGAGACCAGGAGAATCACCTGGCTCCTGGCTTCAGATCGGCGAAGCGCCGGTTGTAGCGGCCATTTGGGGAGTGAACCAACGGAGGGAAGACCTTTCTCTCTGTCTCTCTTTCTGTCTATAACTCTACCTTTCAAAAAAAATTAAAAATAAATAAAATAATTCCAACTCAAACTCTATCTGACTTGTAGCAATAAGACGTGCTCTGCCTGCTTTTAGACTCAGCTGTAAACAACTAGCGCTTCCTGGTTTGACCTTACCATAGCATTAAGCTTTCTCTACCTACAGCCTGTCCTTCTTCTCTTGTCCCAGTATGTGGCACAATATTTCCCCTCATGCTTTCTGTATGTCTGTACTGATGACTTACATTATGTGATAAATGCATACTGCATGCTTGGGCAATGTCTGGCACAAAAGATGGTATTAAGTGACAATGTCAGGCCAGTCCTGTCTCGGAAACCCCTGCTATTTAATCAACCCCATCTTCCTCCAGGCCTTCTGCTTTCTCTCCAGTCCCCCAGTGCCCTAGTCGTACTACTAAATGGCTGTTAAGTCTCCCTGCTAAACTACTCATTGCTAGGTGGCAGCTCCTGGGCATACTAACATCTTTTAAAGAACACTCTCCTTTTTTTTTTTTTTTTTTTTAAGATTGATTGATTTGAAAGTCCAAGTTAGAGAGAGACAGACAGGAGGAGAGGTCTTCCATCTGCTAGTTCACTCCCTAGATGGCTACAATGGCCAGGGCTGAGCCAGGCTGAATCCAGGAGCAAGGAGCTTCATCCAGGTCTCCCTTGCGGATGGCAGGGGCCCAAACACTTTGGCCATCTTCTGCTGTTTTTACCAGGCCATTAGCAGGAAGCTGGATTGGAAATGGAACAGCCAGGATACAAACCGGCACCCACGTGGGATGCCAGCATCGCAGGCAGCAGCTTTACCCACTAGGCCACAATCCCAACCCCTAAATGATACTCTTGAAGGAGGAAGGGGATAGACCTTCAGGGGGACACTACAATTCCTCCACCCCATACAAGAAGTCCATGATGATTTGGAAACCACGGCTGAAAGTTTGCCAGTCACTGACAGAAACGCTTTTGTATCTTCTACTCTTCAAAGCTTTTCTATGAGAACTTCAAAAGTTCATGGAAAATGCATATTATGAAAAAAAAAACTATTTGCAGGGGTCAAAATTTTTTGCACCAAAAGAAACATAAATTTTAACTCCATTTTTCCAGGAACAGTTTGAAGTACCCTCTTCTTACATTAACCATTTTAAACTCCCAGTCAACCTGGAAGGCGAAGTGTTACTGCCACCAGTTTGCCGAGTGTGATATGAAATCAGAGAGAGGTTAAGTGAGTCTCCCAAGGTCACACAGCTTGCTAGTGTCAGCCTCAGACAGCAGCAACCCTAGGTCTGCAAGATCTCAAAATAAGTCATGTGCCGTTCCCTGGAGCCAATGCTCAAATTCCATCTCTGGACACCAGTGGCTGTGTGACAGTTGCCACAAATGCCCTCCTATCTCTAATTACCTGCCTATCTCAGCCCAAATGAGTTCCAGGACTTAAAGCCCAGCATTTTTCAGCTGACCGTTTCTACTATATAGCAACATAATAAGGGTGCTTATGTTCTACCATATAATATTTCCCCCATAATGGCTTCAGTGGTATCATATTCGGGCCTTGGGATCGTACAAACCCTATACTAGGAGGACGCTTCCAAAATCAAATAAGGAGCAGAAAGCATGAAAGGACCTGAGAAGGACACAGGACCCTTCCAGTTGGGAAATTAAGACTTTTACGGCATTCTAGTTTGTGCGCGCTACACCTAGAACCTTTTTGATGTCTTTTTTGTTTTTGTTTTTGTTTTTTTGACAGGCAGAGTGGATAGTGAGAGAGAGAGAGAGAGAGAAAGGTCTTCCTTTTTGCCGTTGGTTCACTCTCCAATGGCCGCTGCGGCCGGTGCATCTCGCTGATCTGAAGCCAGGAGCCAGGTGCTTCTCCTGGTCTCCCATGCGGGTGCAGGGCCCAAGCACTTGGGCCATCCTCCACTGCCCTCCCGGGCCATAACAGAGAGCTGGTCTGGAAGAGGGGCAACCGGGACAGAATCCGGTGCCCCAGCCGGGACTAGAACCCTGTGTTCCGGCACCACAGGCTGAGGATTAGCCTAATGAGCTGTGGCGCCAGCTACCTTTTTGTTCTTAAACCACGGTTTCTGCATATTGGTTACACAGTTGTCCTGGGAACCCTAACTACCAAAGAAAGGAGGAGATGGGCATGTGCGTTGGCAATGAAATCCTCCATGGCCTTGGTTAGAAGAAGGGTGGTTGGCTCATTGTGCTGGGGAGTTTCTCTGCTGCTGTCTCATGGCAGCAAGACCTGGAGGGCCTTATTCTCAGCTTGATCATGAGATACACGAAACTGCCCCCTAGAGCACAGAACACTAAGTGTTCTTCCTAGGAGTGGTTCAGACGAAACGAGTGGAAAGTTCTCAAGTCATCCTTGTTATCCATCCATGCTGCTTTTCGCAACCACCAAACACACACCACTCTAGTTATGCTCTGTGTTCTCAAAGGCCATCTATAGCTGCCCACTGCCTCGAAGATAGAGTTCAGACCTCACTCTTCCCAACTCCCAGTGTCAAAGCCCAGCTCAAAAACTGACTTGGTTCCAAATGCAGGTGTTGAAAAACGTGCCTTCTCCCTCCTTCCAAATTGCAAGGCACCATATACAACAAATTGTTCATGGTCGAGGCCCTTCAATGTTAGGCCATCGGTGAGCCTATCATTGGGCTAGGCCCTCACCACAGCCCTGAGAGGCAGGGACGTGTCATAGGGTCTCCTTGGCAGGTCCACGCACTGTCGGCCGGTGAACAGCACTGTTCAGTAGAACAGCAGTAGGAGCACTAGGCTCTTGGTAGTCTGCTGATTACAACTTGCTCTTCTCCATTTATGAGCCAAGAACTGACTCCTCTTGCTGCAGTTGAATGGACCTATCCGCCATTCAGTTTGCATCATTTGAAAGCCTTTCCCTTGTGAGTCACCAAGTTTTGAAGCAATAACAATACAAATCTTTTTTTTTTTTTCTTTTTTTTACCCAGAAGACCTAAGTCATTTTTGCGGGGTTGTGTGCTTTAGTAGTAGTTAAGGAAATCAAAGCCCAAATAAATAGATGACAGATGCCCGCCCCACAAAGAGCCTTTGCCAGCCTGGCCTCGAGCCCCAGGGCACACAGTGTGTGGCGATCCTACTGAGCTCTTCTGCTGCCCTCCCTAACGAAACAGATCCCCGCGAAGTGTGGCTGGAGATCTGACCTAGTGAAATCCCACAAGCAGGGTCACCCAGGCCACTGAAGCCTGAGTGTGCGTTTCCCAGTCGGTGTAACAGAATCTGCGGCCTGCACAGCAGGGGGTGGCTCAGAGGCCATCTGGTAGCCAAGGGCGCTGCTGGGCTTGAGAACAACAGCCCGAGGTGTAAGGGGACACCATCCTGGGACACTTAGCCAGGTAACCATCTTTTATTCATAAACACGGGAACAAACCTTTCTTTGGCTGCTCACTCTGCCCTTTCAGGTTACAACAATGCCATCCATACCCATGTCTTCCTCTATGTCACACAAAATGCACCTGGCTTAGTTAAATCGTCTGGTCGCCATGGATGTCAATGCCAGCATCGAACTGGGCTGGCCAGATTAGTGTTGCTCTCAAGGTGGACCTGAGCATTTAGAGTTTAAGGGCATGGCTTTAAGCAGTTCTTCAAACCCCATTAAGACTGCAAGTCCACAGAGATGTGAGACAAATAACCATGTAATCTGAGGCAGGCATAGCCCTTGCTCCCCACTGGCTTATCATTATTTTAATTATTCATTTTTGTTTCAGTCTTGCTGGAGAAGGCTTAAAATGGTGGGATTATTTATTTGTATTTGTCTTATTTTTTAAAATTAGATTTTCTGTTTTTTAAATTCTTGTTTACTTATTTTATTTGTTTGAAGGGTAGAGAGACAAGAGATCTCCCATCTGCTGGTTCACTCCCCAGATGCCTGGGGCTAGGTCAGGCCAAAGCCAGGAGCCTAGAATTCAGTAATGGAGTCCCACCTAACGATCTATTATATTAGCAGGAAGCTGGAATCAGAAGCAGAGCCGGAACTCAAATCTAGGCAGTCTCACTGGGCTGCATGTGTCTCAAGAGCATCTTAACCACCAAGCCAAGCGCCCACCTGTCCTTTATTTTTTAAATGTTAAAAACACTACAGGACATTCTTAGCCATAGTAAATCTATCAAAATTCATCACAAAGGGAGCCTAACCCTGATGAGTCCATCCTACCCAGATGAATATGTTCTTTCTACAAGGTTCAAATTCTCCTTCCTAAATAAACAGACTGATGTGCAATGCATTTACCAGAAATATTTACAAAAGACTTCTGGGTAAAGACTGCATTGTACTCATTCTGCCCTGCGTTCTACCTCATTCTTTGACACTGAGTGTAGCAGGCTTAAGTCAGACTGAATAAGAACAAAGTATCTGGAGTCCAACTTCCGGGTTATGTCCTCACTGGCCACTTAGACCCAATAGATCTCTCTGGACCTCAGCTCCCTCATTTGTAAAGTGTGACTACTAATGATGCTAACAACCCCTGCGAATATTGTCAACTTCACACATAATATTTATAAATAAATGAATGCTGAATGCTGTTTGCAGTCTCTTGAATTTAGCCATGAGCCATCGTTTCAAGGAGTGAATGGGTCCTGGGAAACATGAATTTAGCTCAACTATCCTAAGGGTGAAGGAACACATACCATATATATGCATATATATATATATATATATATATTTCTTAATATCCAAATCTCCACATCAGTGATTCTCAAGACCTTAAAGTCAAAGCTTTGTTCAGAATAACACTGAGAGGTTATTTGCCTTTTCTGCTCGCATTCTCTCAGGAGCGTACAGTGGAGTTTTCCAGAGGCTATAGATGTGTGAGGTCATCATTTAGCAGTTGATGAATGCGTGTTCGTTTACTCCTGTGTGTTTTACATTCCTCAGCTACAATGTCAAATACAGTAAATCGCCAGTCGCTTTGGGGGTACTCAGTAACTTTTAAGAGTTTAAAAAAGGTCTTGGGGCTGCGAAGTGTGGGAAGTTGGGCTAGACTGCCCCGACCACGCCCTGAGGCTACCCTGCCTGTGTCCCTTTGTGTGTTTCAGGCTGTCCGAGTCCCACTTTCCTGGCGAGGAGTGGCTGTGGGACTACGAGAAGCATGGCCACCGCCGCTCGGTGATCAGACGGGTCAAGCGGTTCCTGAGCACCCACGAACACCCCTCCAGCCCCAAGAGGAGGAGCTACAGGAGACAGGCCAGCGACAGCTCCATGTTCCTGCCCCCCAGCCCAGCCCGAGATCTGCTGGATGTGCCTCCTAGAAGCTCCCCCAGAGCCTCAGTCCCCCAGAAGCCATTGCATTCCCCAGAGGGCAGCCCCAAGCTGCACTCCAGCGTGGGAGAGCTGTCCACCATCAGGGAGATCAGCCAGACCAGCACCTTGCCAAGCCTGACCCCGCAGCCCAGTGTGAGAGCCTCCCCCACCAAGATGCCCCAGGTCCCCGAGGTGCTGATCACAGCAGCCGAAGCTCCAGTGCCTCCAGCAGAGGGCGACCCCCATGACTCCACTACCTCCATCTCGAGCTTGGAGTTTACCGGGGTTCAGCCGAGCAGGACTGGGCAGCAGGAGGACCCGGGGGGTCGGATACAGCCCCCTTCAGATCTCGGTCCCCAGGCTGCTGAGAAAAACACACTCAAGCTTGAGGAAGACCCTGATGGGGACAAGGTCCCGAAAAGGTGGAGCCTCCCCGAGTTCCGGGAGCCCAGCCACACCTCCCCGGGAAACCTAAGTCCACATCTCGAGAACCTGGAGCCACCTCTTTTACTCGACACAGAAATATCCTCCGAGATCCGTGGAGCCAACACTGGGACTGGTTCTTGGGTCTCTCCTGATATGCGGTATTTAATGGAAAACTTGGACACCCAGGAAACAGATATCATAGAGTTCAACGACGAGCAAGCGGAGGAATCAGCCAGAGCGGTGCCACAGAGTTCTCGGACCTGGTTCTAGCCTAGATTCCTGCTTTACCAAAAGTCCAGCATCAGTCCTGGAATGCGCCTCGGGGCTGGGCAGTTTTCTGAAAAATAACCATATGTATAAGCTACTCAGAACTTTGAAGGGCATTATCATCCCGGTGTTTTGAAAACTGTGAAAAGCAAACACATTTAAGTCATCCATCACAAAGTGGCCTCGGTTATACCAACCACAGTGACTTGTCTTAGCCAAATAAGGAATCATACATGTGTGTGTGTGACTTACAAATTCGTAGATTATTAGTTTGGGAAAGGGCCTGATAGATAGATAGATAGATAGCAGTCCAATCCTGAGACACAAAGGACTCTGCTTCTTCTTTCTCTCTCTCTCTCTCTCTCTCTTTTTCTTAACTATGAAGATAGGCACCAGATCACATAGTGCCCCCCCCCAGACTCCTTTTTGATTATGATTCTCTGCAGCTTGCCAACCACCTCGTTCCTGCCCTGGGGAGCTATCACAGTGATCCTGTCCCAATTCTTCAGCCTCATCAGCATCAGAAAATTTCATTTCTCTTCCACTGCCTTTCCTCTGTCTCTCTCCCTCCTTTATTCTCTCATCCTTTTTTCTTCCCTTCTCTAGTCTTGCTCCTCTAGTAACTCTAATCTGTCCCATCGTTCAGCTTGTAATATTTTCTCTTGCTCACTCTGCTGCTAACTTCTTGCCATCGTGTTCAGAATGGGAGGTACTGGCAAAGCCTCCTATATAATAATCAAAGCTGACCAGACATCCAGCTGGAAACCCTTCCAGTCTCACAGTGGGAGGGTGGGAGAGTTGGTGGTCTCCTACCACTCTCTCAGCAGCCTTTTCCATTTTAACAAAAATATTTATTTATTTGAAAGACAGAGTTATAGGAGAGAGCTCTTCCATCTGCTTATTCAACCCCCAAATGGCCACAACAGCCAGAGTGAAAGCCAACAGCTTGGAGCTTGATCTGGGTTTCCCACATGGGTAGCAGGGGCCCAAAGCACTGGGCCATCTTCCACTGCTTTCCCAGGTGCATTTGTAAAGAACTGGATAAGTGGAGCACCCAAGGCCTTGAACTGGAGCCTATACGGGATGCTGGCATCACCGGCAATGGCTGAATCTGTTGTACCACAACACCGGCCCCTGCCTTTTCCATTTCTTCTCCTCTTTGTTCTTGGACACTGGAGAAAACTGAAGCCAAGAGGATAAGAAACTTGCATCAGCAAATGCAATGGAATCAAAGACTAGCACGGCTTGGATCTGGTTAATGCAAAGGCTTTAGCAAAATTCCCAGTTCTGTCACAACATGGGACCAGTTATTATGTCCTTTGGGTTGCTTGGAACGAGGCAGGACGATGGGGTCGGGGTCTACATAATGGGAGTCAGATGCTGATGAACTCTGCAGGGAGCACTCACGGAGGCTGTTTGTTGAGGGCCCAACTCTGGAAGGCCTTGCAGCTCTCACCACTTGTCTTAGCATGAAGCTGAACTACACATGACTGATGAAATAAAGCAGCCTTAAAAAAAAAAAAAAAAAGGAATCAAGTAGCCCTTGTAGCTACCAGCTCACAGTGTTCCAGGCAGCGGCGTGCAAAGTTCACAGATGATCCCGCTAATTCTTAGGGGAATCCGCTGAGATGGGTAGATGAACACGATGATCTTCATTTTTAAAGATGAAGAAAGCCAAGGCTTTGGAGAACTAGTGTGCCCTAAATCACGTAGCCAGCAAGTGGCAGAATTCAGATTCAAACCTAGGTTCATCGACAGACCACACTCAGCCACTGTGCTGTGCTGTCTGTAAGGCCCTGCATGTCCCAGCAAACTGCCCGGAATTCTGAAGCATGCCCCCAGGGAGCCATGCCCAAGTCACAGATTCATAGCAAAGCTCTTCCTGGGTCCCCCTTGCTTCAGTCTGCTTGCGTCTTCCATGCCCTCAGAGAGGAGGGTGTTGCTCCAATTTGAGCCCCAGCCATGGTCCTCCGTAGTTTTTATGCCAAAAGTTGGCAGAACCTTCTCTCTCCTCCCCAGCTCCTCCCGATTGGCAGTGTTCTCAGCAGTGCATTTTCGCCAGACCTTGAATCTCACTGGGCTCCTGGAGCTGCACCAGAGCAATGACATTTACTTTAACTGGCTTTCCTCCGAGGACTGAAAGGAAACAATAGGAAAAGAAGCGATGTCCATTGGTGGTTCTATGTGTTGGTTAATAATGTTAGAATCTGGCAAAGTACTGAAATTCCCTAAAGCACTATGTACAGACAATGAGGTCAAGTCCCAATAAACCACTTTAAAAGGCAATAGCCTTCACTTCTCCCAGTTAGCAGCCTCTTAATGCCATTTCTTGGGTATTTCAACTTAAAGTCCCCCCCCCCCCATTCTCTTCTCTTTGGTCCTATTTATTGCTCAACTTCAAGTGACTTTCTCCTTAGCTACTTTTGAAGCATAATCAATTTTTGCTCATAAAGTGACAAACTATACACAGACTAATACATTTTGTGTAGAGTTAGAAGAAGGCTCATTCGTCTCTGCTTCCATCCATTCCTTATGCATCTTTATTCCCCAAGAATTATTTAATTTCCTCAATCTTTCTTCACAAGCTGAGCTGGCCTCCCATTTTCTTCTTGCAGTGAAAATTGAATTATGACCTGTTCAATGAGCCCATGTGGTTGAATTCAGTAATAAATTCAAGTCAGAATTGCCCAGAGCAGATGAAAAAATTCTCTGTTTGTTCTGAAAGGAGTTTTCACCCAACACAAAGTTGTAAAAATAAAATAATTTATTTTCATTGCCTGCCTAGTCCATTGTCTCCTGAACTCTGGGAACTTCCACACCGGAAGGAATGGTCCCATGGCCTCGTTGGTGCCTGAGGCTTCGGCCATTTCAAGAAGAGGCTCGAATTTTCTCTACATTAAATGTAATTCACAAGCCAGCATGGCCAAGCCCTATTTGTGACATCACGCCCTGCTCTCCTGCAATTCAGTAAGATACCGGCCCACTTCCTGTTCCTCTGTTGTCCAAGAATTTGGACAACTGGCCAAGTCTATCTCCTGGCAAAATAAAAAGGTGTTGTCTCCCATTCTATTATTGCTCAGCATGCAAGAAGCTCTGTAAAGTTAGTCAAGTCCCCATCCTTCTAAGTTTCATATTCTCATCTGTAAAATGGGCTCTTCTCTGGATGCTTTCAATGGGACACGGTGAAGCTGGAAACCATGGGCAGAGTTGTGTGGATGAGAGGCCGGACTGGGTATCTGCTGCTCCTGTGAACTCACCATGAACTTCAGAAAAAGCCTCTCTGTCCCCCTTTAGTCACCTGTGTGTCAGGCTCCCCTATCCTCTGGGATTCTACTCTAATTCAGCAAGCTTTCTTCTAACACTCACAGCATTATTACTGACCTTGGTGGTCTCTTTTGGCTCCTTTGTTCCTTCAGAAGCTTCTCACCCCTTGCACACCATCTGTGCTTCGCTGTCCTCAGCAGCCCCGCCTCATCGCCAAGGCAGAGTACCCGCCCCACCCCATCATGTGTCGGCCCCTCAGGGACAACACGGAACTAGAGAGAGTGCAATGCTGCTGTTCTTTCCACTATAAACTGCGAGGATGTAGAACCCCTGGTTCAGAGTTAGAAGACCTAATTTTGCGGCACCTCATCTCCCTGGATGTGGTCCCAGATCAGTTAATTAGGAATAAAAACCACCAATGGTGGGAACTCCTAAACAAAGGCAAACTAGGACCTACGCCCTCCTGCCCTTCCCTCATCACAGTCATCTACGCCCTCAACAGCAAACATTTGCTGATACACTGGGCTGCTGACAAAAATAGCCAAGGCTTTCCTCATTACATCATATAAAACCATCCCAGGTGGATCCTCAGTCCTTCTGCACGCTTTTCATTGTCTTTGGTTCTATGCACACTTATTTTTAGGACAGTTTTTTTTCCCACTGATACGGTTCTTGGGTTGACAGAACCAAATCAAGACATCAGGATTGTTCTCTGGCTTCCGATCTTTAAAAACCCAGACTCCCAACCCGTGGGCAAACCTTGGGAGGCATGACCCCAGTCAACATTTACCTCTCTCCAAACTTCCCCTTTATCACCTCCACGTGAGCAGTTTCTCTTTCCCTGGCCTGGCAACTGCCCTGTAAAGTAGGGAACTGAAAACTACACCTGTCCACATACTCAACTAACCTGGGCTGGAGATGAAGTGTTTGTGGTTTGTTTTATGTCTAAATTAAAAGAGGCCCAAATCTTCCTTTTGCCTCAGGTAGATTTGGCCAGCTGGTCACCTGGAACCCTCTTCCCCAAGCTTCTAATTTTAGACATTTGCCTAACAGAGGCCACAAAGGGAGTGTTCTCTTCATCCTGATAACAAACAAGAACATTTCTAAAATAGGCCTTGTATGGGATTGCGGGTGTGTCCGGGGTCTTTGTGCAGGTGAGTGGTTCTCAAGCAGAGGCGATTTTGCGCAGTCAGTCACCTGGCAATATCTGGAGACATTTTTGGTGGTCACCCTGGGGAGTGTTCCTGGCATCCAGTGGCAAGAGGCCAAGAATGCTGCTAACCCTCCAAAGCCTGCAGCTTCCCAGCCCAAAATACCAAGGTTGAAAAAGCTGATTTAGGCCAAGGGGAAGGTAAAAATGGGATAACCATCAAAAAGATTAATAGTGGAAGATGAGCTACAGAACTATTACAAGAAGAGAACAGACAACACTCAGCAACTGGCTAAATTCATATTTTGTACACATGCCATGAAATAATTACCATTTCTCCCTTGAGGCTAAAGAATATGAAATCTCTGATCCAGAAACACTGCATTTGAACCCTGAGTTTACTCTTAGGGAATTCCTTGGATGGCTCTTAGCAATAAAAGCAGTTAAATGCCATTGCTGGCATGGCCAATTTTCTGAAATTGTAGCTTAAAGGGTGACAACATATAATCTACCAAATAATATTTAATAACTTGTGATGATAAACTGCAAAACTGTGGATAGAAAACCGAACTTCAGGCCGGCGCCGCAGCTCAATAGGCTAATCCTCTGCCTGAGGTGCCGGCACCCCGGGTTCTAGTCCCGGTCAGGACTCCGGATTCTGTCCCTGTCGCTCCTCTTCCAGTCCAGCTCTCTGCTGTGGCCCGGGAATGCAGTGAAGTATGGCCCAAGTGCTTGGGCCCTGCACCCGCATGGGAGACCAGGAGAAGCACCTGGCTCCTGGCTTCGGATCAGCGCGGTGCGCCGGCCGCAGCACGCCAGCCACAGCAGCCATTGGGAGGTGAACCAACGGTAAAGGAAAACCTTTCTCTCTGTCTCTCTCACTGTCCACTCTGCCTGGCCAAAAAAAAAAAAAAAAAAAACACGAACTTCAGCTTTTGTATATGTCTTACATAGGACCAAACAACAAGTATACTGTATCTTCTAGACAGGTAATTTAGCACTTTGTTTTTCAAATCAAAGTATTTTTCAGTAGAAAATAGTTGCAGTGCATGGAATCAGGTTACCTCCTTCCCACGGGCCAAGTAAACTTATGGATTCCCCTGCCTCATGGATCCCCCAGCACTCCCAGGACTATCTTTGCTTTTTTTCTTTCTTATAATTTTATTTATTTATTTGAGAGAGTAGGAGGGAAAGCACGCATCTGGAGCTGGGCTGAAGCTAGAAATTGGGAACTCAATTGAAGGCTACCACGAGGGTGGCAGAAACACAATTATTTGAGCCATTACTATTGCCTCCAACCCACTGGCAGAAAATTGAGTCAGAAATTGAACCCAGGCACACCAATGTGGAAAGCAGGCATCTTATAAGACCACTCGGCTAAATGCCTGCTGTACTCTATGTTTCTTTTTTTCCTTTTACCCCAATTCTGCACCCCACAACTATTTTAGTTTGTTTAATGTGAAACCCTTTGTGTATATGCATTCTTTTTTTTTTTTTTTTTTTTTTTTTGACAGGTAGAGTTACAGACAGTGAGAGAGACAGAAAGGTCTTCCTTCTGTTGGTTCACTCCCCAAATTGCCACCACAGCCGATGCTGCGCCGATCCAAAGCCAGGAACCGGGTGCTTCCTCCTGGTCTCCCATGCAGGTGCAGGGGCCCAAGCACTTGGGCCATCCTCCACTGCCCTCCTGGGCCACAGCAGAGAGCTGGACTGGAAGAGGAGCAACCTGGACTAGAACTCGGCGCCCATATGGGATGCCAGCACCGCAGGCCTAGGATTAACCAAGTGAACCACGGCACCGGCCCCTTGTGTATGCATTCTTACCAAACATGTATCTAGGTATTAGGTGCAACTGTTTTTGAATTATAGGTTTCATGTGTTGCTTTTTCATACGATGTTGTTTTTTGAGATCCTCCCATCTCCCCTTGTGTCTATCTAATCCATTGCTTCTAACTTCTGCAAGCTCTGAGATGTCTTGTATTTTACTTACCCACCTTTGTCCACACTAAGCATCCTTTTGTGGAGCACAGACCCACAAGCAGGTTGGCCTCCCTGCAAAGCAGGCAAGTATCCTTGCATCATTATCACCCCCTCCCCCACCCCAAGCCTGGCATCAGCTCCAGGCTCCTACTGGGAAAGTGACACCTGCTTGTTATTTAACTGGTGTTTATCAGATTTCCAGTGCTCTTTTCACATGCTTGTTAATTCTTTTGAGATTTTTCTTCCAAAAAAAAAATTACCTTTGCAAAATCTTTACTCTTCCAAATAAGGGTTTCTTCTTCTTTTTTTTTTTTCCCTTGTTGATTTTCAGGAATCCCTTCTATATGCCAGAACAATGGTAGACCCTTGTTGGTTTCAGACATTGCAAGTCTTGTCCAACCCTTTGTGTGTTTGTTAAAACTCTCCATGGTGTTGCTTGATGAGTAGAAATCCTTAATCTGATATAGTCTAGTTCCTCAATTTTTTTGTTTCATGCTTTTGAGGTTGCAGATAAGAAATCCTCACCATCCCTATGTCTCAATCGTCTCCCACAATTTCTTGCCCTCATACAATTACAGTGTTAGGCTAACATTGGTTTTCTTTTTCTCCATGAATGAGCCACTTCTTCCCCCAACACCTCTTATGAAATGGTCAAGTTTATAAGTTCTACACATTTCATACCAATCAGACACTGGCCTGAAACCAAGGAACAGGTATGAATGGGAAGAAAAAGAAAGATGAGCCTTAGTCTCATAAAACTTTAGCTCCTCGCCCCCCACTCACCCTCCCACCCCACCCCCCACCCCTGGACAAAATACAAGCCTTCCCCAAAACCTAGCCCCCCTGCTGAATGCTGACTTTTTCCCCCTTTCAGGCCTGGGGTGTGAAATTCTTTAACACTCATCTGGGCAAGAGCCCGCTAAAAACAGGCCGTCTCTTTTTATCAGCCTGAGACTAAACTGCAAGAGTAAAGCCTGGTACTTAAGGAGCTGTTGCTAAAGAAGAAACAGAGATGGTGTTTCAAGCAGAGCCCAGGTTCCTTGGCCAAGGCAGGATTGAAATCCAAAGAGGTGGGGACCACACTCAAACTATATTTAGGCCTCCGGATCAGTGAAGGTGGAGGTGTTACACCATGGGAACAGCAGAGCTTGTTCTTAGCGGCTGAGCTCTGCCCCGGCCTCTGGGGCTTTCCCACAGTCAGGCTTTGCCCTCCTCAAGGAGGCGTGTAAATTGGGTGTTTACTGGCACCGTGGCACTGTCTCTATAAATCAGTAGCCATGCTTGGGACAGTTACAGGTGGTCTCAGAAGAGAACTAACCTCATCTTGTCTTCCTTCCCCAAGGCACGAGACTTTCAGAAAGGGGTAGCATCCTTGATACTAATGCCGACTCTCTGTTCTTCCTCCTGGTCACTCATCCTACAACACTAGTGGGAAAGCACTTTGCAAGATTGGAATAAAGAATCTAATCAAGAATCAATCCCTTCCTCCTACCTCCTCCACAATAAAATAGATCTTGATTACTTTCCCAACTGTGAATGTAGGAAGACAGGCAAATGTCTGGATGGCACGTTCATTCGCCCATGCTCAACATAACTTTGTTCCTTTGGGCCCCCTGATATTCTGCAGGGGAGAAAGTTCAGCTGCAAAGAGGCCAGGAGTGAACACAGCACTCTCGTGGGATGAGTGGATGTGGCCACCTGTCTTAGGAGGCAGCCATGCCTTTCTCATTGTGATGTAAGTTCAGTTCACTGTATTTTTCAACCAGTGTAGCCCTGGCACAAGAGCAGTGCCTGCTGCATCGAAAGATAATTCGATGAATGAATGCTTGAGGGAAAGAAAGAATGAAGAAATGAAAGCAAATTGGATATAATTCCAAAGAGAAGGGACCCGGAAATCTCAGACAAAGTTAAGCTGTGTGGTCTCAGTCAAGCCACCTGAACACTCCGGATTTCGTCTTGTTCATCTCTAAAATGCATGGTGAGACTAAGTGATTTGAGAATTTCCTCAGCGTTGGTTCCCATAAGATCCCTGGAGATTCTTGGCCGGCGCCGCGGCTCACTAGGCTAATCCTCCGCCTTGCGGCGCCGGCACACCGGGTTCTAGTCCCGGTCAGGGCACCGATCCTGTCCCGGTTGCCCCTCTTCCAGGCCAGCTCTCTGCTGTGGCCAGGGAGTGCAGTGGAGGATGGCCCAAGTGCTTGGGCCCTGCACCCCATGGGAGACCAGGAGAAGCACCTGGCTCCTGCCATCGGAACAGCGCGGTGCGCCGGCCGCAGCACACCTACTGCGGCAGCCATTGGAGGGTGAACCAACGGCAAAAAGGAAGACCTTTCTCTCTGTCTCTCTCTCACTGTCCACTCTGCCTGTCAAAAAAAAAAAAAAAAAAAAAAAAGATCCCTGGAGATTCTGTATATGGAAGAAGAAACAGACAGCCACGATGAAGACTGGGAAAATGTACCCAAAGGGCAGAAAGAAACAAAAAGAGAAGTGGGGTCCGGGATGGGTACTGAGTGTATGTCAGGTGTTACA
Organism: Lepus europaeus; assembly: GCF_033115175.1. Taxonomy (NCBI): domain Eukaryota; kingdom Metazoa; phylum Chordata; class Mammalia; order Lagomorpha; family Leporidae; genus Lepus; species Lepus europaeus. Next base: position 51,328,351 of record NC_084836.1, read on the forward strand.
CATATATCATCCCACCAGTGCTCACAACCTTCACAAAGGGTACAGGTAGAGAAGAAAGAAAGAAGTTAAATATCTTTGCTAAGGTTAAACAACACTGAAAATTCCAACCTGGGCATTTGATCCTAAATCTCTTGGGCTTCTTGCTGATTCTACTATTTTACACCGCATCCAAAAAAGCAATTAACAGTCACTCGCAAACACTCAACCACCTCCACTGATTTATGTTTTGAGGTCTGGTGGGGACATTTGGGAACCTAGCACTTAGGTGCCAGGTGTTACAATCAGTGCTTGTGTACATTATCACATGTAAGTGTCATAACAAGTTGTGCCCATTTTACAGATAAGGAAACTGAGATTCAGAGAGGTGAAATAGTGTATCCATGTCACAGAGCTGACAATCAGCAGAGCTGAAATTCACAACCAGATCTTCACATAAACCATGAAGAAAATATGAATATACCATTTCCCTGAAGGATGACCCAACTTTTGGTCTTTATAAATAGGCTCCCTGCAGTTGTACCTGTTCTCATGTCTCCTTCCTGTATCAGCAACAACTTAAACTCTTTGGAAAGATGGTCCTTTGTCATTAATCAGAGCTGGTCTGGGTGCCAGAAGCAAGTCTAGATCCCTTGCAAGACTGCCAGCTCCTTCTTCATGTGCACACGTGAGGTTTTTAGCTCTGTGTGTTCCCTAAGAACACAGAAATCACATTAAATGTGTGGCGACCTAGGTGAATTCAACTGTGTGAGCCTGGCAAAGGAAAGGGAATCTTGGGGCTGGCGCCGTGGCTCACTTGGTTAATCCTCCGCCTACGGCGCCGGCATCCCATATGGGCGCTGGGTTCTAGTCCCGGTTGCTCCTCTTCCAGTCCAGCTCTCTGCTGTGGCTCAGGAGGGCAGTAGAGGATGGCCCAGGTGCTTAGGTGCCAGCACCCATGTCAGAGACCAGGAAGAAGCACCTGGCTCCTGGCTGCAGATGGGTGTAGTGCGCTGGCCGTGGTGGCCATTTGAGCGGTGAACCAACAGAAGGAAAGCTTTCTCTCTGACTCTCTCTCTCACTGTCTAACTCTGCCTGTCAACTAAGTTTAAAAAAAAAAAAAATGAAAGGTAAGTCTCACCTAGATGGACAAAGAAAAGACCACTCTCATTTACCCCTTCTCTCCAGGGAACACACGCCTCGGAGTGAGTGGAAGACACAGTCACAATCAGCCTCAATTCCGTGTGATGCTAGCATTGAACAACACTGGAATTTTATTTTAAGAGACTTATTTTACTTATTTGAAAGACAGAGTTACAGAGAGCGAATGAGAGAGAGAGAGAGGTCTTCCATCCACTGGTTCACTACCCAGAGGTCAGGTGCCTCCTCCGGGTCACCCACGTGGGTGCAGGGTCCCAAGCACTTGGGCCATCTTCTGCTGCTTTTCCCAGACCATTAAGCAAGGTAGGATCAGAAGTGGAGCAGCCGAGACTTGAACTGGCGCCCATATGGGATGCCAGTGCTGCGGGCCGGCCGGGGTTTTAACCTGCTGCACCACAGTGCTGCCCCCATCACTGGAATTTTAAATAAAGTGGTGCCTAAATGCAAACCAACCATGTCAACTGCTGCTCAACTGAACAATTTCCACCATTTTTTAGCACCCAAGCATGTGGACTTCCTGAGCAAGGCGTTTCATTGCTTTCCAATGTGGTTGCTTCCTAAGAGATGGCCAATGATAATCTTCATTCTAAATCTTCATTCTACCCCTGTTCTCAAGACTCAACCCCCATGGAAGGTCAGTGTTCACCACCCAGGGGTCTGTTATCCTGGAGCATTCTGGGAATACCAGTTGCCATGAAGAGAAGTGCAACAGAACTTTAAGCAACTTTACTAAATCTTGTTTTTGTCTTTTTTTCTCCCACATTAAGGAAAGTAATGTTTACTAGTAAGTTCCTTAACTTAGCAGTCTGAGTATAGTTAGATACACAATGTTGGTTTGCAATTAAAAAAAAAAAAAACAAGACAGGAAGAAGAGAAGACAGGAGCAGGAGGAGGAGGGGAAGGGGGAGAGGAGGGAGAGGAAGAGGAAGAGGAAGAAGAGAAGGAGGAGGAAGAAGATGAAAAGGAGGATGAGGAGGAGGAAGGAAGAAATAAGAAGAAAAAAAGGGCTAGCATTGTGGCATAGCAGGAAAAACCAGCATCTGTGATGCCAGCATCCCATATGGGGGCCGGTTTGAGTCCCAGGTGCTCCACTTTCAATCCAGCTCCCAGCTAATGTACCTGGGAAAACAGCAGAAGATGGTCCAAGTGCTTGGGCCCCTGCCAACTAAGTAGGAGACCCAGATGGAGCTCCAGGCTCCCACTTTCAGCCTAGTCCAGCCCCGGCCACTGCTGACATTTGGGAAGTGAACTATCAGGAAGATTCATTCTCTCTCTCTCTCTCTCTCTCTCTCTCTCTCTCTCCCTCCCTCCCTCCCTCCCTCCCTCCCCTGCCCCTCGCTCCCTCCCTTCCTCCCTCCCTCCTTCTCTCTGTCTCCCCCTCTCTCTAACTCTGCCTTCCCAATAAATAAATAAATCTTAAAAGAAAACACAGGCACTAAAAGATCTCAGGTCATCTTTCTACAAAGGACTATAAACTCCCTGCAACCTCTCGCTCCCATTTGCACACCTAAAGCCTGTGTGCTTTTCTCCTTCTGGCCTGCCTGTCTAGATGACATGGACAGGCCTTACTATTCCCCCTTGGCTTGATGACAGTGTAAACCGTCCAGGACACAGAGGCTGGCAGCACTCCCCATCCCTGCCCGACCAGGCCTTGGCAGGAGGCCCTGCAGAGGCGTCTGCTCCCAGACAGCCCCGGAACAGCCTGTCTGCTGTGTCATTCCTGCTGGAGAAACTTGAGCCTCTCTGCTCAAGTCTGCATAGCCCAGATGCCGGTCCCTGGGCCCGGCGGCCCCTTGCCAAACGCAGGCACAGCCAGCAGCCGTCTGCTATGTCCCTCCGGCAGCCTCAGAGCCCATCAGCCTCTCTGGGGTCATCTCCAGGGTGGCTGGTGTGCAGCACTGGGTCATGGGGGCAACTCCACAGGGAGGGCAGTGGAAAGCGCATGGAGTTTTTGCTTAATGAATTAATTATTTATCTATCTGAAAGGCAGAGTGACAGAGAGAGAGAGAGAGAAACAGAGAGAGAGAGAGATCTTCCATCCACTGATTCACTGCCCAAATGGTCCCAACAGCCAGGGCTGGGCCAGACCAAAGCCAAGAACCCAGAACTCTATCTGGGTCTCCCCCATGGGTGCAGGGGCCCACATTCTTGGGCCATTCTCCACTGCCTTCCCAAGAGCATTAGCAGGGAGCTGGATCGAAAGCAGAACAGCAACTGGACTGGAACCAGCGCTCCAACACGGGATGTTGGTGTCGCAAGTGGCGGCTTCGCCTGCTGCACCACAACACCTACCCCAGGATTCGGAGCTTTTGAAGCCAGCTTTTCTCTTCTGGGGAAAAGAGCAGAGGAGGAAGGGCAGAAGGAGAAACAGCCCAGCCTGAGCTGGGAAACCTTGTTGGTGTGAGAGAGAGAGAGGTCTACGCAGAAGAACAAACCCACTTGCCTCCTGAGAAACAAAGCTGCCAAAAGTTGGAAGGGACCAGGAGTGAACGAAAGGTGCGGGAGGAACACCAAGTGCAAGGACAGGAATGCACCTGCGCCCTTGAGTTCTCAGCAGCACCGGGCCAACACCCGGCCCCGTGCCAGTGGGAATTATTTCCATCTTACAGATACGAGCCAGACTCGGGAAGGCTCTTGCGGCTTTCTCAAAGCCACGCCACGAACAGGCAGCAGAACCAGAAGCATAGCCTGATTCCAGGCAGCAGGTCACACCACCTGTCACCACCCCCCCACCCCCCAAGGAAGACACTTCAGTAACAGCTTGAACAGGGAGAGGAAAAGGAAGAAGAAGAACCTGTGATGTTCACGTGGTCTCCGGCCAAGGTTCTGGGTTCAAGTCTCCCCTACCCCACCCTGCGCCCACCGTAGGCCAGAAGCTACTTGGTCTGGAAAGAGAGGCCAGCAGTGACGGAAGCACCTGAATCCACAAGAGCTTGGCAGCCATGAAGGCAAAATTGAATCTGCTTTTCATTTTGTGCACACACACATCAAAATAAGTTGGCCACGGTGGACACTTGGCACAGTGATGAAGACACCACTCAGGACACCAGCATCCTACTTTAGAGTGCCTGGGTTCAAGTCCTGGCTCCACTTCCAATTCCAGCTTCCTGCTAATGTGCACCTTGGGAGACAGCAGGTGATGACTCCAATGGTTGGGTCTCAGGGCTAACACAGCAGGTAAAGCTGCTACCTGCTGTGCCAGCATACCAGCTGGGCACAGTTCAAGTCCCGGTTGCTTCACTTCTGATCCAGCTCCCTGCAAATGTGCCTGGGAAAGCAGCAGAAGATGGCCCAAGTCCTTGGGCCCCTACATTCATGTGGGAAACCCAGAAGAAGCTCCTGGTCCCTGGTTTCACCCTGGCCTAGCCCCAGCTGTTGCAGTCATCTGGGGAGTGAACCAGCAGATGGAAAATCTCTCCCTCGCCCTCTCTAACTCTGCCTTTTAAATAAATTTTTAAAAATGAATCTTTAAAAAAAAAAAAGAAAAAAAAAATGTCAGGTGTCTGCCACCCCAGGTAGGAGACCTGGATAGAGTTCCTGGCTCATGTGCACCTAGAGAATAACCTAGCATATGGGAGGCTCCCTTTCTTTCTCTCCCTTTTACTGCCTCTCAAATAAAAAAAAAAAAAAAAAGGAAGGAGTCCAGTGCAATGCAAACTGGGAGGTGGGGCAGCACCCACTGAGAAAGCCGCAAGCATGCAACTGAGGACATGGAGTCCACAAAGGTGCCTGACAGTGCTCCAGGGACCCCAGAGCCCCACCTGTGCTGCCGTCCCCAAAGCCTGCTTCTGTATCCTTGACGAGCTGGGGAAGCACCATCGGGACAGCCGGGCCATGCATAGTAGAGGCTGTTCATACTGAATTGCAGACAGAGTGAACTTTCAAGGCCACAGACATGGCTCATACCCCAGCCTGTGCTCTCTCCTCATTCTTGCTTCTTGTCACTGCCACCCCCCCTCCCCAGCCCTGCCCCAGCCTCACCTTACGCTTACCTTTCCCAGCCAATCTGCATGTATCTCCATTTGACCAATGGCCTTGTAGCTCTTCCAACCAGAGCCTTTGTTTTTTTCTAACTGAAACCACCAAGTCCAAAGTGGCCTCCATCTGGTTACCTCCCAAACATCCCCAAGAATACAGTTTCTTTTTTAAGATTTATAAATGTATTTGAAAGTCTGAGTTACAGAGAGAGGAGAGACAGAGAGCAAGAGAGATCTTCCATCTACTGGTTCACTCCCCAAATGGCCGCAATGGCCAGGGCTGGGCCAGACCGAAGTCAGGAACTTCTTCCAGGTCTCCCATATGGGTGCAGGGGTCCAAGCACTTGGGCTACCTTCTGCTGCTTTCCCAGGTGCATTAGCAGGAAGCTGGATCAGAAGTGGAGCAGCCAGGACTCGAACCAGCACCCATATAGGATGCCAGCCCTGCAGGCCACAGCTTAACCCGCTGTGCTACAGGGCTGGTCCAAGAATGCAGTTTAATGTCAGTTCCTCTAGAAGGCTTTGCCAGTCCCATAGGCCAGGGATGTCCCCTGTCACAGCATGCATTTTCTACTGAATGGAAGTTTTATGATGGCACCAAAGATGGAACATCTCATTCAACGCCCAGCTCACAGTAGGACCTTATAAATACTTGCTGAATTTTTGTCTCTTCTTAGACCACGAGCTCCAGGAGGACAGAGGCTACAGGCCCGGCACCTTGCATGGTACCTATCCTGTGCTAATTATTCATGAATGTTTCTAACACATGCCTTTTCTCCTTGTCCAACTAAAACCCAGTCATCACAGTTTCAACTGTATTGGCTCCCACTGTCCCAAAGGCAGGGTTTCGTTCCAACTCCACCATTATTTGGCTTACCAGGAAGAGACAACTCCACAAAATAGGGCTGATTTATTAAATGCTAATATGCATCTTATTTTCATTAAGATCCCTCCCTAAGTCACCCAAAACTAAACTTCTAAAGACACTCTCCCTCCTTGATTCCCTAAGAGTCTTTAGGAATTACAGAGACTTCCAATAACCTAAGACGCCAAATCCATTATCGGCTGACACTTGTGACTAATATCAGCAATGTGAAGATATATGAGGCAATTCCTAGACATACCTGAAAGAGGTGGTGCTGAAAACTTAAACCCTAGAGCCATAAATAAAGCAAAAGAGCCCAGAAAAAACGTAAAGCCATTTCCATTACTAGGACTTTTTCACGGTGATTTGTCAGTAGCTCTTCCCTCAAATGCATCCTGGGTACAAGGAACAGTCAATACCTCCCAGGAGCAGCTTACTGGTGGGGCCTTTGCCACCCCAGACAGACGCAAAAAGCACACATCAGGAAGCCACACTGCATGCAATGATGAAGGAAAATGCAAAAGGAAGAACTCACACCTTTTGGACATCACCCAGCCGAGCTGGGGCTGTTTGTGTCCTGTGTCACAGAATCAGAGACTCTAAAACAGAGCAGCCACATGTGTCTCTGACCCGGGAGGCCTGGTTCCAAATCACCATGAGGAACAGATTCCACTCATCACTGCCCACATTGCAGAGAGGGGGAGGAGGGAGAAGCAGCATGAGGTGCAGATAGGACCTGGGGACTCGCCCCGCAGTGTCACTTACGAGGGACCTCGGACAAGTCATTGCAGCCCTGTTGCTTACATTAGAGGGTTGCGAGCACTCAGTGAGATAACGATTATAAAGAACTTGTAGAAAGCATGAATTCTAGTTGTTATGTAATGGTCACATTAGGTGCCAACCTGGTTGACTTGAGGTATCAACACAGTTCTCAGATCTTTGGTCAAATGTCTCTCTTTTTTCAAATATTATTCTAATATTTATTTCCATATAATGCTAGGTTATAGGGGAGGTAAAGAATTAAAAAGAGGAAAAATGAGAGGGATGAAGAAGGTTATAAAATTATTTTCCACTGAGAACAATGCTAAGTAGCTCCAGATGGTAGAATTTACCCTGCACAAACAGCAAGGACATTTGCTATATTCACAAAAGATGGATGTTCCATGAAAAACAGATGTGGGGCAAGCACTGTGGTGTAGCAGGTAAAGCCACTGCCTGCAGTGCCGGCATCCCATATGGGCACTGGCTCGGGTCCCAGCTGCTCCACTTGCCAGCCAGCTCTCTGCTATGGCCTGGGAAAGCAGTAGAGGATGGCCCAAGTCCCTGGGCCCCTACACCTGCATGAGAGACCTGGAAGAAACTCCCGTCTCCTGGCCGGGATCCTGAGATCGGCCTACCTCTGGCAGCTGCGGCCATTTGGGGAGTGAACCAGTAGATGGAAGACCTCTCTCTGTGTGTCTCTCTGTAACTCTACCTTTCAAATAATAAATAAATCTTTATTAAAAAAAAAAAAAAAGATCCAGGCAAATCAACATCATCTTGCACACTGAATTGATCATGAAATGTTAGCATTGATCAAGAGATTTAATGTATGTCTGATCCATTTCCTTCCCATTACATTTTAGGACTCAAAGGCTCAAGGTTGAAAGGTGGCCAAAGGACACCCTGGGAGTTCCCAGGAGAGTGGAGGAGTGAAGTTCTAGAACACATAGCATTGCCTCCTCGAGTCAGCCTGACAGTCAGCCGTACAGTCCCCAGAGGTCACAGCCCTGACCCATCACTGTGGCCCAGTCACACTGCTGTAACAGAATCCCATAGGCTGGATGCCTTACAAACAAACAAACAACTTATCCTCACAGCTCTGGAGTTCAAAATCAAAGCACCAACAGATTCAATGCCTCGTCCTGGCCATAGAGCTCTAATTGTACTCACATGGTACAGAGAGAGCTCTCCCATTGTTTCTACTTTTTAAATTTTTAAATTTATTTATTGCTAATTTATTTGAAACAGAGAAAGAGAGAGATCTCTTACACACTGATCCATTTCCCCCAAGTGCCCACAACAGCCAGGGCTGGGCCTGGCCAAAGCTAGGAGCTGTCAACTCAATCCAGGGGTTGCCCATGTGAGTGGCAAAGGACCGATGTTAAATCGTCATCAACTGCCTCACTGAGTGCACAGCAAACAAAGGTAGGAGACAAAACACAAACTAGGTGCTCCAATATGGGACACAGGTGTCCTAAGAGCATCTTTTTTTATTTTTGATGTATTTATTTATTTGAAAGGCAGAGTTACAGAGAGACAGAGGCAGAGAAAGAGAGAGATCTTCCATCGGCTGGTTCACTCCCCACACGGCTGCTACAGCCGGAGCTGGACCGATCTGAAGCCAGGAGCTTCTTCCAGGTCTCCCACGTGGGTGCAGGGGCCCAAGCATTTAGGCCATCTTCCACTGCTTTCCCAGGCCATAGCAGAGAGCTGGATCGTAAGTGGAGCAGCCAGGACTCGAACTGGTGCCCATATTGGATGCCGGCACTGCAGGCAGTGGTTTTACGTGCTATGCCACAGCGCCGGCCCCATAAGCAGCATCTCAAGTGCTATGCCAAACATCTGGCCCTCTCTTTATAAGGGCACTAATTCCATCATGAAGACCCCACTGTTAGGACCTAATCTAACTCCAGTCACCACCTCCAAACGCCATGGAACCTAAGAGATGTACGACGCTGTAGTCTTGGCGCACTGGCTTCACTTCAGGGGTCTGTTTTTCGCTTGTTCGTTTATTCTCATTGTTCATTTTCTGTGGCATCTCAGGTTTAGTGCATTTATCAGAACCTTGGCCCAGGAACTTTTCCCACTGAAAGAACCTGTGACTCCAGAGCCTGGATCTGTGTACTTCCACAGATACTTAGTGCACATGTGTGACAAGGCAAGCACTAGCCTGGATGCTGGAGCTACGCAGTGAACCAGAGACAAAGACCCCTCGATGGAGGCATTCAATAAAACATGTGCATGGTAGAGGTGATGCTGCTTAGGTGTAAGGGAGAGAGCCACAGGAATCACGGTTTCTGGGCAGGCAGTTGAGGAAGAGCTCAAAGAAGTGGAGGAGCAAATCATGCAGTGGGAGTCCGTGTGAGTGACTGTTCCAGATCAGGGAAACCATACATGCAAATGTCCTGGGGTCGGGGGATCCTTTTCCATTCATGTGATCCACTCCCTCCACAATGAAATCCCACCTGCCCAGGAGAAAGGAAAAGTGGTTCCTTCACCACCTGCTCCATCTTGTCAAATATGAGAATGGCTTTCCCACCACCCCACTGAGGGCACTGAGTACATCAGAACAGGTGCACCACCCAACCATGCCGGGGCAAAGGTCATCCCAGACTCAAAGATGGATCTCCAGACTTGACCCATGCTACTACTGCTGGGCTTTGAAACAAAGCCAAGGATAGGAAAGGCTGGCTTCCCTGCCACAGGATGGTAGGGGAAGTTTCAGAGCTGTCCTTGGTTGGGGGTTTTGGTGCATAAACTACAGCTGCTGGGCACAGCAATCCCACCAGGTGTTGCCTCCTACACACTTGATCTCCCAAACGAGCCCCACATAAATGTCCACCAATTACCTGGTCCTGCCTTTCCTTCACACTTGGCAACAAAACTGTGCCAATCCCTGTACCAGCGGCAACATATACAGCATTGGAGAGGGAAGACAACACCCCAGCCTCTGGACATCTATCCCCAACACCAAGTGAACAGTTCGTTTCAGAGTGTGATGAGAAAACACAGCAACGTGACCCTGACCATGGGGAGCAGATGGGCATCTTCCTCACACAGGACAGAGGCGGTCCCCTAAGGAGATGCCATCTGTCCTGATGGCTGAGTAGTGGAAAGAACCAGGGGGAGGGTCTCCCAGCAGCAAGGCTCTGCAACGGGCCACAGCTCGGAGCGTCTGAAGAGCGGAACAGAGGCTGTGCGCTTGCACCAAGGGCTTGAGGAAACGGTGGGGAGTGAGAGGACACAGACCTTGCAGTCCAAAGTAGCAGGCTTGGATTTTAGCCTAGGTGCGGTGTGAAGCCCTAGGGGGAGCCCATGCCAGTTTATACAACTGGATTTCCCTTGTTCTCTGACAGCTCAGGGAACAATGGGCAGGGGAGATGAGGGTAGCTTGGGCTGGACCTTGGCAGGGGAGGCAGGAAGCAGGAGGATGGGACGGGAGGATGCAAGGTGTATTTCTGAGTCATTGGTGGCTTGGATGTGGTAGGTGAGAGCAAAGGAGAACCGAGGCTGACTCCTGAGTTTTCCCACAAGCAGTGGGGCTGTTGGTGGTGCTATTTCCCAAGATGGAGTAGACAAGAAGACTTGAGTGGTAGCTGAAGAATAGTTTAATTGTGGATCTATCAAACCCTACCCAAGCCATCCAACAGACAATAGACAAACAGACAAGGCTGAAGTTTACAGGTCAGGGCTGGAGAGAGACCACGACATCACCAACTCAAAGGAGGAAGCCATGTTACTGGTCGGACTTGCCTATAAATGCAATGCAGGATTCTACCCTGTCTATACGGTCTCCCAAAGCCAGTGTTAGTGGAAAACAAAGAACATTCTCCTTCCTCTGCCCTCCCCGTCCCCCCCACCACCACACGCACAGCATCCACACAGCAGAAACGTAAGGCTCACGCATCTTCCCCTTCTCTCTCCATCCCTGGCAGGTTTCTGGCCTTGTACTGAAGGGAGCGTCTCATTCAAATGGCATCTGCGTTGCTGTGGCAACGTCATCTACTACTGCTAGAGGAAAGCTGCCACTTCCGGCTCTTGAGCTGATTTCTTTCTCAGCACACAGCTGGAAACTTACAGATCAGCATGCATTTCTGCTTTCTGCTTACAGCTGTCTGCCTAGGACAGGACACAATGGTGGGATCACAGGGTCCCATGGCGTGGTGGACTCACAAGGCCAGGAGTGCCCTCTGGTGGTCACCACGCCAGTCATGTTGAGGAGGATGACTTTGACAAGAGGGGTAACTAACGCTATTTACCATGAGACAAACTTGTAATAAAATTTTTACCAGGGGGCTGGCACTGTGACATAGTGGGTAAAGCCACCTCCTGCAGTGCCAGCATCCCATAAAGGCGCCAGTTCAAGTCGCAGCTGATCCACTTTCGATCCAGCTCTCTGCTAGGGTCTGGGAAAGCAGGAGAGGATGGCCCAAAGTCTTTGGGCCCCTGCACCCACGTAGGAGACCCAGAAGCAGCTCCTGGCTCAGCTCCTGGCTTCAGATCAGCACAGCTCCAGCTGCTGCTGCCATCTGGGGAGTGAACCAGTAGGTGGAAGACCTCTCTCTGTCTCTCTCTCTGTCTCTCTCTCTGTCTCTGCGTCTTTGTAACTGTGCCTTTCAAACAAGAAAGTAAATTAAAAAAAAAAATTACCCCGATTGTACAGTTGTGCTCATATTAATCCCATGAAGTTCTACTCTTTCCACATTTCTCAAAGGAGGAGATCTACCGAGGAGGTCGGTCTCCTGACTCAGCATCTAATCCCCTTCTACTTCCTCCAGACAGACAGAGAGGCCATCCCAGCAGGAAAGGGGGGATTTCAGAATATATGTTTCTCATTATAAGAGCAATCATGCAGGATGGGCACTGTGGTGCAGTGAGTGGCGCTGCCACTCGGGATGCCCCCCATCCCATGCTGGAGTGCCAGTTCAAGTTCCAGCTCCTCTGCTTCCAACACAGCTTCCAGCTAACACACCTGGGAAGCAGCAGATGATGGGAAAAGATTAAGTCATTGCCACTCATGTGGGAGACTCCAATGGAGTTCCTGGCTCCTGCTTTGGTCTGGTCCAGCCCTGCTGTGGGCATTCAGGGAGTGAAAAAGAAGGTGGAAAATATCTCTCCCTCCCTCCCTCCCTCTATCTCTCTCTTTCTCTCTCTCACCCCCAACCAGTCACTCTGAGGTAAATGTTTTTGAAAAACTGGAGCTCCGCGAGGCCCAGCTTTCTGCCCTTCTGTCCGGGGTTGTGCGGTTGCCTGAAGGGCATCCAGGGCTCCAGCCCCGATCCCCGGACAGGGCAGTGAGCAGCAGCGGGGGACTCCAGCAGGAAGGGCGGGCCCACAGGTCGTGCACCAGGGAGTTGAAGCATCCTCGATGGAAGAATACAACTATGCAGGTTGCCCCTGAACCGGTTAAAGCAGATGTGCACAACAAATAACAAAATGATCTGCTGTGCTCTGTCCAGAACCAGAATCACACGGACTCTTGCTTCTCTACACTTCCATCCATCATTTCTTCAGATCATGAAAAGTGAATTTGTTGAACACCAGAAATCTGTTGATATGATGTTGTATAAACCATAACATTTTGTTGTTCAAAAAAAAAAGAAAAACTGGAAAGAAAAATAACAGACCATTATCAAAACCACTGTTAGCACTTTAACATACTTCCTTCTGATCCTTTTCTTCTCTCCACTTTTTTCATAACTGTAATTATGGTATATGAATTCTTCATTGAAGAATTTTGGGGGGGGAGCCAGTGCTGTGGCCTTAGCAGGTTAAGCCACTGCCTGCAGTGCCAGCATCCCCTATAGGTGCCAATTCGAGACCCAGCTGCTCCACTTCCAATCCAGCTCTCTGCTATTGCCTGAGGAAAGCAGTGGAAGATGGCCCAAGTCCTTGGACCCCCACACCCATGTGGGAGACCTGGAGGAAGCTCTTGGCTCCTGGCTTCAGATTGACCCAGATCCAGCCATTGTGGCCATTTGGGGAGTGAACCAGCAGGTGGATGACCTGTCTCTCTCTCTCTGCCTCTGCCTCTGTGTAGTTCTGCCTTTCAAATAAATAAATAAATAAATAAATCTTCTTAAAAATTTTGAAGAGGCACAGATTCAGAGCTTCCATTGCCTGCAATGGCCAGGACTGGGCCAGGCCCAAGTCAAGAGCCAGGGATTCAATTCAGGTCTCCGACATGGGTGGCAGAACCCAGTACTTGAGCCATCACTGCTGCTTCCTGGGGTCTGCATTAGCAGGAAGCTGGAGTCAGGAACCAGAAACAGGAATTGAACCCAGGTACTCTGATGTAGGACACAATATCTTAACCAGCATCTTAACTGCTAGGCCAAATGGCCACCCTCATTGAAGAACGTTCTTAAAGATTTCTTTTCCTGCAAGAAGTGTGTATTCTTAAACATGATTTCCAGAGTTTCAAGGAAGAGGTGTTTGCTTGGACATCCAGGGCGAACTGACCCCGAGTCCTGGCCAAGAGTTCTGTCACATCCCAGCCTGCCCTGGTCCACCTTCCAAGGAGCTGGGGTTGCTAAGGAGACTGGATGCTCAAGGCCGGCATCACGAGGAAAGATCCTGGGGGACTCGTGATTGACTCACACTTCCAGCACTTGCCTGGCCTCAGGCTCAGCATTCCAGAGGCCAAGGAGAGCCATGCACAGGGCCTGGGGTTCTCGGGAAGTTTTGCTCCAGATGCCAGAGGGACAAGACTAAGGGGAGCTCTTTCTGCACAATTTCCTGGGAAATGTCTCCTCTTTGCCAGAATCTTCTAGATCTAGACCTGAGTACCAAGGCCCTACCTGCTGGATACAGCCCTGTGAGGGAGACTGCACCACCCAGAGTCGAACTCCCAGCTCTGCCACTTGGGAGCTCTGTGACCTGGCTGCCACCTAACCTTCCTAACCCGCTTCCTCATCAGTGACACCATGATCAGCCCCATGCGATGCCCCACCTGCAGCCAAATCATGGGCAACAAGTGGGAGGCCTGCCTGGGGCTGCTGCAGGCCAAGCACACAGAGGGGGATGCCTCGGTCTCCCTGGACCTGCCACTGCATGCTGCTAGCCCACGGGGACCTGACAGAGAAGCTATTCAACTCCACACCCTGAAGAAGTAACTACTGGAACCACCTCCCTGCTGCTGCTGCTGACCATGGCCATCAGCGTCCTGCCCAGAGTTCACAAAACTGGGAGCAAAGGCCAGCCATATAGTGTGTCTCCAACTCTGAAAGGAGACATCCGGGAAGGGTCCTCGCAGAACCACCAAGAGGGAAGAGATAAGGATAAGAAGCGTCCATACCTTGCAGGCTCGCTAGGGGGAGCTACACATATCGCTGAGGACTGAGCATGGAGTGAGGGCTCAATAAATGCTGCAGATGGTTCTAGAAGCCTTTTCCATGTACACGGCTCAGGGAGGCAGGTGTGCACAGCGGCTAGAGACCACATTAAATATCACATCACTCACCTGGAACAGCTGGAGCTCTGTCCGGATCTCAGTATTCAGCGAGAGCCGGGGGACAGGGACACTGCTGGGTGCCCTCCTCTCTTCCCACTCCTGTGCCTTCTCCCAAGGACACAGGACCATAGCAGGGGTCATGCAAAGGATGCAACGTGATGCCGCCTATGTTTTCTAATAGGGCCCTGGGAGCCTCCTGCACCAGGTGTTACCTCCTTATTTCTTCATCTGAAAATGGAGAACAACTTCGGCATCTACTCAGCTATCCAGTAAATAATATTCAAATGAGACAGTATGTAAAGCCCTCGGTATAGTGAGAGGCATGGAGTCAACCCTTACTACTAGACATGACGTTGCAGAATCCATCCAAGATAAACATCATTTTGTGCTCAAGAACCTCAGATGTTTCTTAGCACAGAAATGCAACCTAATCCAAACATCATGGCTAATGTTTATTGAGCCTACCTACACCAGCCCTGTTCTACATGTCTTACTGGAATTCCTCTCTAATCCTCACATCAACCCAACAAGTGAGACACTACTGTTTCACAAACTAAGAAACCAATGTACACAAGTGTGATGACTTGTCTCAACTGATCAAAAGCTAAGAAGTAGCAAAAACAGGTTTCAAACATCCAAAACATTGTGCAACCTGGGCAGGCAGCAGTTGATGGCTCAAATGGTTGAGTCCTGACACCCACATAGGAGACCTAGATTGAGTTCCAGGCTCCTGGCTTTGGCCTGGTCCAGCCCTGGTTGTTGTAAGCATTTGGGGAGTGCTCCCAGAAAATGGGAGACTGTTTCTCTCTTTGCCCTTCAATTAAATTGAAAAAAAAATATTTATTTATTTTTTTAATCCAAAACCCTGGCAACACCAAATGCTAGAGAGGACAGAGAACAGGAATTCTCATTCCATGTTGGTGGGAAGGAAAAATAGTACAGCCACTTTAGAAGATGGCTTGGCAATTTCTTACAAAGCTGTATATATTCCTACAGTATAATCCAGCTTTTACTCCTGGGTGTTTACACAAATGAACTGAAAACAACAACCTATACAGAGATCTTCACAGCAGCTTTATTTTCAATTGTCAAAATCTAAAAGCAACCAAGATATCCTTCAGCAGACGTATGAATAAAGTAACTGTGGAACATCCACACAATGGAGTATCATTCAGCACTAAAACAAAAGGAACTGCCAAGCCACGAAGATGGGATGGAACTTAAACTACAAAGCCAAACAAAAAGGCTACAGGCCATAGGATTCCAACGATATGGCAGTCTGGAAAAGGCAAAACTATGGAGACAGTGAGAAGATCAGTGGGTGCCAGGGGTTGGGGAGGGAGGAGAGAAGAAAAGGAAGAGCCCAGAAGAGTTTTAGGGCAGTGAAACTACTCAGTCCAATACTGTGTGGTGGATATGGGTCAGCACACATTTACCAAAAGCCACTGAACATTCAGCACCGAGAGCAACCCTAATGTAAATCATGGGTTCTGGGTGATAACGATATGTCAGTGTAGGTTTATTAATTGTGACAAATGTCCCTCTGTTGGAGGGAGGGTGTTATAAATAATGGGGGAGCTGGGAAAAGGGGTAGTAGATGAGAATTCTCTGTACTTCCTGTTCAATCTTCCTGTGGACCTAAACCTGCTCTTAAAAAAAAAAAAAAAAAAGTGTTGGGGCAGGCATTTGGCATAGAGTTGAGCTCCCACTTGGGATGCCCACATTGCATATTGGAGTACCTGGATCTGAGTCCCAATTATTCCACCTCTGATCCCCCATCCTGCTAATGCACACCTGGGAGCAGTAGATGATGGTTCGATTATTTAAGCTCCTGCCACCCATGTGGGAACCCAGATGGAGTTCTAGGTTCCTGGTTTTGGCCTGACCCAGCCCTGGTTGCTATGAGCATTAAATGGAACATCTCTCTTTCTCTCTCTCTCTCTCAGTCCTTCAAATAAAATGAAAATAATGTTTGTTAATTTAAACCAAACCAAATAAACAGGCTTCATACCCCGGAAGTTTGTTTCCAGAGTACAGCCCTTTAACTGCTGCATCAGGAGAGTGTTACTTGCTTCTTGACTTCGAAAGGTCAGAGAAAGAGCACAAAACCAAAAGTGAGTTTATTTGTGATAAGAGACAAAATCTCCCCACGTGTAGGAGTGGCCCCAGAGCTGGGAGCCCATTGCCCCATGGGACTGGTCTCTTTTGATGTTATTTTCTTCTTCCTGTTGGCTGGACCTCCCTTTGGTCCGTATTTTGACCTGGCAATGCCTGGCTATTCAGTGCTAGCTTGACTGAGCCTGTCTGGCCCACTTTAAAGAGCCTGGGTGAAACAGAAGTCTCCTTTCATTAGTGTTTCCTTATTTCAGTCAGCTGTGGCCCTCTGACTGGAATGACACGTGCTCATGCACATAACACACGTGCCAGGTCACTCCCCATGCAAAATGTGGCTGTCCTGTTAGGGGTCCACCCCCCAACTACAGACCTGGGGTTTCAACCCTTAGTGCCAGGACACTCAGCTGCCTGGAAGGGCTGAGGAGGGGGCAAGCAAGGATGGGAGCACAGTGGGGAAGAGCAGCCAGCTCCCTGTCGCAGCACCAACCGGGCTTGTGGTCAGACACCAGGGATGAGGGAGGGAGCACACAACCCCATCACCCTCACCAACATGACATCAACACAACACATGGGGCAAGCTTTGTCTGGTTAAAAAAAAAAAAAAGGCGCAGGGCATGGGATCAATTGTGAGACCACACCCTGCTAACAGTGACTAATCCTAGCACAGAAAACATTGGATTTTTTTTATATAAGAATGTGGGCCAGATCTAATCAGAATTAAGGGGTAATTACTCAATCATCAAAAAACAGGCAGATAATGTTAACTCCTTTACGACTCAGTTCTCCTAAAATAATCACGACTCAATACGAGTGACAGAAAAACACGCAAAACCTTTCCCAAGACACATAAAATGCTCAGGTCAGTTACCACAGCACAGCAAAACCCTGATTAAAAGGGTTAGCACATGGCATCAGCATCTTAAAGCCTAGAGAAAAAAAGTTTCAGTATAGAACCAGCCACATTTTGCTAAACGACAGCGCTCTATAAAGGTAATCACAAATATTTTCAGACACTTACACCTGGATGACAAAAAGACTGGAAACAGATGTTCACAACAGCCCAGCAATGTACAACAGCAGAGTTTCGGACTTTGATCCTTTAGTGCCCCAGAGCCTACAATGGAGGGCAGTGGTGACTGAGAGCTTTGAGTGTAACAAGTTTAACGAGGCATCTAGTGGCCCCAACTGTAGAACAGAAGGATCTTAAACAGGGGGCTCCATAATTTAAAAAGCAATACCGGGGGTCACTTGCTCGGGGTTCCTGTCTTTGCACAAGAGAAGAATCCAGGCGTGAGAAAGGAGTGTTACGTAAGCGTGCTGGCAAGGCTTAATGACGAGAACTAATAGAGCACACCTGGCAGACCAGGCGGGCGGCCCAGCAAAGAACTGAGGGTGCTGTCTGCAGCCACACTGGAGTTTAAGGGCCCTCCTTCTCCTCCCCTACAGCCTCTCTGGAATATGGCTGGGGGAGGGCTTTCCGTGCGTGGACTCCCTCCCAGGACTTCACAGTAGCCCCCTGGCTGAAGGGCAGAGGAATATCCCCTCAGCTGCCCTAGGGAGCCTGCTGGGACCCACCCAGCCAGGTTACGGCACAACACCCAGACTTCTGACATGTAAATGCTGGTTTGCTTCCCTGTTCTACCACACAGAAATTGTCATTTTCCTCAGCCCCTCGCACACACACAGGCTCACTACCCAGCTGCCCCAACACAACTACTGTGCTATACAACTCCACAACATTTTTTTTTTCAAATAAAACTTTTACTTAAAATTAAATCTCTTAAGGTTCCAGTGAAAGAATACACAGAGCAGGAGGGTATTCAAGAAAACACAGGGTTGGGCCCTCACTGTGGCCAGCAGGTATAAAGACGCAGCCTGCAGTGCCAGCATCCCATATGTGTGCCAGTTCGAGTCCCTGCTGCTCTACTTCCAATCCAGCTCTCTGCTATGGCCTGAGAAAGCAGTGGAAGATGCCCCAGATGCTTGGGCCTCTGCACCCACATGGGAGACCCAGAGGAAGCTCCTGGCTCATGGCTTTGGATGGGCCCAGCTCTGGCCGTTGCGGCCATTTGTGGGGTGAACCAGTGGATGGAAAACTTCTCTCTGTCTCTCCTTCTTTCTCACTCTCAAATAAATAAATTCTTTGTAAAAAAAAAATGGTCTTCATAATCCAAAAGATCTAGGTCCAAACCCAGATGCCATCACTAATCTGTGTGGCTTTAATTTTTAATTTCTAACAGAGTCAATCTAGCTTGTAGACA
Source organism: Lepus europaeus (assembly GCF_033115175.1). Classification (NCBI taxonomy): domain Eukaryota; kingdom Metazoa; phylum Chordata; class Mammalia; order Lagomorpha; family Leporidae; genus Lepus; species Lepus europaeus. The sequence goes on from NC_084836.1 coordinate 51,346,921, forward strand.
CAATGATAGCCGGCGCCGTGGCTTAACAGGCTAATCCTCCGCCTTGCGGTGCCGGCACACCAGGTTCTAGTCCGGGTCAGGGCGCCGGATTCTATCCTGGTTGCCCCTCTTCCAGGCCAGCTCTCTGCTATGGCCCAGGAAGGCAGTGGAGGATGGCCCAAGTCCCTGGGCCCTGCATCCGCATGGGAGACCAGGAGAAGCACCTGGCTCCTGGCTTCAGATCAGCGCGATGCGCTGGCCGCGGCGGCCATCGGAGGGTGAACCAATGGCAAAAAAAGGAAGACCTTTCTCTCTGTCTCTCTCTCTCTCACTATCCACTCTGCCTGTTAAAAAAAAGAAAAAAAGAATATAATGATATTCCGGCCGGCGCCGCGGTTCACTTGGCTAATCCTCTGCCTGAGGCACCGGGACCCCGGGTTCTAGTCCTGGTTGTGGCGCCGGATTCTGTCCCGGTTGCTCCTCTGACAGTCCAGCTCTCTGTTGTGGCCCGGGAAGGCAGTGGAGGATGGCCCAAGTCCTTGGGCCCTGCACCCGCATGGGAGACCAGGAGAAGCACCTGGCTCCTGGCTTCGGATCGGCGCAGAGCGCCGGCAGTAGCTGCCATTTGTGGGGGTGAACCAATGGAAAGGAAAACCTTTCCCTCTGTCTCTCACACTAACTCTGCCTGTAAAAAAAAATATATATATATATATATATATAAAATGATATTCCTTTTCTCCCTCCTCCCTCTTTAATTTTTGAGATAACATCTTTTAAATTTACATTACAGTAAAAAGGTTAAATGCTTCATCAAATTACAAGTTTCATAAGTACAAAGCAAAAAGACCCTAGTGTAGTGAGAATACAGACACCAGCTCTCCACAGTAATTGAATGCAAAAATGACCATGAATGGAAGGGAAAATCCAGCTTTTAATAGAAGTTGTAAGAAAATGGAGTCCATAGGCAGAATGGAACAAGGAGAGCTGCAGTTCCTAATCCTAATCCTAATCCGCTCTGGAGGCCAGGCCAGGCTGGGGGTGGCTGAGTAGACTCCTGCCCCACGTGGCGGCGTGAAGTGTCACAACAGGCACCTGACTGGGCGTGAGGCCAGCCTCCCCTGGAGCCCTGGGAGCAGAAAGCTTCATCAGCGGGCCTGTCCCAAAGCCTCGAGAGACGCCTCTCTGCCAATGGGCTGCATCCTATTTTTAGACAGGCATTCTTTCCAGGGCGGTGCCTCTGACAAAGCAGCAAGCCTTGATGTTAGTCTCTAATCCTGGTTTGCCTAAGGGCTCCTTTCTGCAGGTTCATGAGCCACCTTCCCAAGCCTTCAGCCAGTAGATCTGTAGAATGGCAGATCCTGCCCCACTGTTGCCCTGGAACAGGGACACACAACATGGAGAGGTGCTGCTCGGACAACAGCATCTCAAAGAATACCATCCAAAGTCAACCAAAAGCTGCCTCGCTGTTAGGGAAGCAAACTTGTGCATGCGAGACCCCAGGATGAACTCGGCTTTTGCACATCGTGGGACAAAAATACATCGAGGAGTTGTTGGGGGGATGGACAGTAAAACCAAGAGTGCACACAGTCAGCCCCATCAGCCTTAGGTCCTCCTGCCACCCAACCAGGAACCCAGGGAGGGCCTGGTGTAGGAGAAACATCTCAGGCATCCCAGGCTCAGCTCATTGGATCATCTGTCGGGACTCCCTGGAGTCATCACTCACCTGATAACACTTATAATTAAAGGATAATAATGCAAACCATTTTCTTCAAGCTCCTTTCATGTGCAAGACACTTTATGTTTTTTTTTTAATTTTTATTTATTTCTTGACAGGCAGAGTGGATAGTGAGAGAGAGAGACAGAGAGAAAGGTCTTCCTTTTTGCCGTTGGTTCACCCTCCAATGGCCGCTGCGGCCAGCGCATCGCGCTGATCCGAAGCCAGGAGCCAGGTGCTTCTCCTGGTCTCCCATGCGGGTGCAGGGCCCAAGCACTTGGGCCATCCTCCACTGCCTTCCCGGGCCATAGCAGAGAGCTGGCCTGGAAGAGGGGCAACCGGGATAGAATCCGGCACCCCAACTGGGACTAGAACCCTGTGTGCCAGCGCTGCAAGGTGGAGGATTAGCCTGTTAAGCCACGGCGCCAGCCAAGCACTTTATGTTTTTTTAAGGATTTATTTATTTGGAAGGTTGAGTGACAGAGATTTTCCACCTGCTGCTTCACTCCCCAGATGTCACAGCAGCCAGGTTGAGGCCAGGCCCAAGCCAGGAACTCATCCCTGGTCTCCCACGTGGGTGGCAGGCTTCCAAACACTTGGGCCATCTTCTGCTGCCTTCCCAGGCACATTAGCAGGGGGCTGCAGCAGAAGTAGAATAGCAGAACTCAAACCAGCACTCTGATATAGAATGCCAGAGTCTCAACCAGTGGCTTAACCTGCTGTGCCACACCAGGGGCCCCTGTGGAAGACAATTTAAGCACAGTATCTTACTGGGCTCTGGACAAGCCACACAATGAGTGTTACTCCAATTTTGTAGGATCTGAAGCTAGTTAACCTGCCCTGGTCAGTGCCAGAGCTAATATCCAGGACCATCGAGACTGCCAAAGGGGATTCCTGACAGTGCAGCTGCATATGGGGTAGCTCTGTATTACCCTATTCTACGTGATTAAATTGAAAGAAAATCTTCCCTAAGAACAAAAAGATACATATATTCCAGTCAAGAGAATAAAATGCTGGTCACTGTATCCATTTTGTGATTACGGTGATGTATTTCCCTGGAAGACTGCCTGGTACTAGCGCAGCCAAGGGTTTCCCAGTCTCTGCACTACTGACACTTTGGGCTCCACAATTGTTTGTTGTGGGGGTCTGTCCTGTGTCCTGGAGAATGTCTATCAGCAAGCCTGGACCTCCAGCTGGATGCCAGAAGCGCTGTCTAGGTTATGATGACCAAAAATGTCTTAGACACTGCCAACTGTCCCCTAGAGGGGTAACATTGCCTCTAGTTACCACGGGCAAGCATTTGGCTTAGCAGTTAAGTTGGCAGTTAAGACACCTGTGTTCCACATCAAAGTACCTGGACCCATTCTGAGTCCCCCCCCCCCCTTCCCCTTTTCCTTCCTTCCTTTCTTTTTTTGTAAATTATTTTAACTTTTAAAGATTTCTTCATTTGAAAGGCAGAGTTATGGGAGGGGGGATCTTCTATCCATTAGTTAACTCCCCCAATGGTCACAATGGCCAGGCCAAAGCCGGGAGCCGATAACTCCATCTGGATCTCCTACGTGGGTAGCAGTGGCCTAAGTACTAAGTCCTCCCAGGCACATTAGCAGGGAGCTGAATTGGAAGAGGAGCAGTTGGGACTCAAACCAGTCCTCATGTGCAGACAGCAGTTTAACCCCTCTATGCCACAATGCCAGCCCCTATTTTATTTATTTTGTACTACTTAATTTATTGTAAAGGCTGGCAGATAGAAACAGAGATCTCTCATCTACTAGTTCATTCCCCAAATGCCTACAACAGCCAGGGCTTGGCCTAGCCCAAGCTGGAAGCCAGATTTCCACCCCAGTCTCTCCTGTGGGTGACAGGGACCCAAGTACTAGCATCATCACCTGCTGCCTCCCAGGGCGCACTTTAGCAGGAAGCTGGAATCAAGGGCGAAGCTTGGACTCAAACCCAGGCACTCTGAGACGGGATATGACCATCCTAAGCAGCATCGTAACCACTGCCCCAAACACCCACACTTGTATATATCTTGTTAACTCTTTTTTTTTTTTTTTAATTTGACAGGTAGAGTTATAGACAGTGAGAGAGAGAGAGAGACAGAGAGAGAAAGGTCTTCCTTCCATTGGTTCACTCCCCAAATGGCTGCTACGGCCAGTGCTGTGCCGATCCAAAGCCAGAAGCCAAGTTTTTCTTCCTGGTCTCCCATGTGGGTGCAGGGCCCCAAGCACCTGGGCCATCCTCCACTGTCTTCCCGGGCCACAGCAGAGAGCTGGACTGGAAGAGGAGCAGCCGGCACTAGAACCCAGCACCCATATGGGACGCCGGTGCTGCAGGCGGAGGATTAACCAAGTGAGCCACGGCACTGGCCCCTTGTCAACTCTTCTGAATTAATTCTGTGAGTTTTCAGAACCACACTTCTTTATCTCAATGATAATCAGTGGTTTCTTAAATATTTTATATAAAACATATATATGACATTATGTGTGTGTGTGTGTGTTTAGCGTAGTGGGCTAGGCCTCTGCCTGTGCGTCAGCATCCCACATGGGCACCAGTTTGTGTCCAGCTGCTCCACTTCCATCCAGCTCTCTGCAATGGTCTGGGAAAGCAGTGGAAGATGGCCCCTGTGCACCCACGTGGGAGACCCAGGAGAAGCTCCTGGCTTCGGGTCAGCCCAGCTCCGGCTGTTACGGTCCTTTGGGGGAGTGAGCAAGTGGATGGAAAACCTCTCTCTGTCTCTCCCTCTCTCTGGCTGTAACTCTACCTCTCAAATAAATAAATAAATCTTTAATGTATATCTTACCTATATATATATTAACCTCTACTCTTTAAAAAAAAAAAAAAAAACACCTTTTTCCCGCCAGAACCCTGGGATAAGGGATAAGTTTTACCTGGTTTCCTTCCTATCTTCACTACCTAAAATATAGTTTTTCTGTGTGCAAACCAACCTACCCCACTAGCCAACGAACACCAGCTCCTTACCTCACGCTCTCGGGGCAGGCAAACGGCGCCAGAATTAACACAGCGCTTGGGAGGTTCGCGCCCCACAACGGAGGCCCTGGATTCGAGACTGGACTCTGCCGGGCCCTTACCCTGTGCCAGTCACGGAGGTCTCTGCCCTCCTAGGCGGGTGTCGATCCAGTGGGGGGAGAAGAGAAGCAGGACGCCGATGACCGTGACTGTCTCAGGCTGAACGTTCAGGAAGAGACCCCCCCTCCGAGGGGGTTGGGGAGACACGGGAGCAGTTTTGGGCACAGAGCGCAGGAAGCGCTGGGGCGGGCAGGCACAGCAGGCCAAACAGAGCGGCAGGAGGCCAGGGAAGGGGCCCAGAGGAGCTCCAGGCGGACCGGGCACGTGGCCCGGGCCAGCTCCCGGAGGCAGGGAGGGAGGCTGGGCTGCGTTCCGGGGTGCGGAATCCGAGACGCCTGCGCAGGCAGGAGGCGGAGCGACCCAGCTGCGCCTTGGACCAAATGCCCAGGGACCCAGGGGCTGGGTGCGGCCACCGCGCGGGGTCCCACCAGGAGGCGCTGCAGCCCACAGGGGTTAACATGAGGGCGAGGCGCTGGGGCTCTCTCCCTGAAGCCTCAGGGCCTCCGCCCTACGTGCGGGGAGCCACGCGGACCAGGGGCCTGCCCTCGTCCGGAGCAGCCTCCTGCCCACACATGTGCCTCCTTTTTGCTCGCCGTGTTGAGTTCACGCAGGCCAGGCCCGACACACCTGTAGCATCGGAGCCCTAGGGGACCTGGAACACTGGTCGGGGGTATCCCGGGTGGTGTCCTCCGCAGACATCTGTGGGATCACTAAGAGAGGCACAGGAGTCTGCGACAGGCCCCAGGGCCAACAGGCTGTCTCTTTGCCACTATCTGGTCAACCACACTTAGATCAATACATCCATCAGGGTCATGATTAATCCATAACCTGCAAGGCTTCTTCCCCAGGGGGCATTTCACTCACTCTAAAGTGGATAGAAACGCATGAAACATGACAGCAGGACCAGGAGGGCTCAGTTGTTCGCACTCCCACAGGCCCAGGTTGGGGGCGGGAACATCTGCTCAGGCAGTAAAAGGCCTCTCCCAGGAAAGGGTGGAGGGGGACATTTTGGGTGGGAAAGTAGTCTCCTGGGGCATCCTGGTTGTGTAAGTAAAGGTTGGGGAGAGCAGAAAGACGCTCCAGGAAGAGCGAACTGTCACTTGAGCGACAAGAACCACACGGGCAGGTGCAGCAAGGTGTTCACGATTAGTCTGGGGCAGGGCTTTGGGCTGGCAGTGAAGACACCACGTCTGGCTTCCAGTCCTCTCTCTGCTCCCATTCCCGCTTCCTGCTAAGGCAGACCTTAGAGGCCACTAAGTGATGGCTCAAGCATTTGGGTCCCTACCTCTCCACCTGGGAGACCTGGATTGATTTCCAGGCTCCTGGCTTCTGCCTTACTCAGCCCTAGCACTGTGGGCCTTGGAGGAGTGAACCAGCAGATAGAAGACAGATGGAAGGCCTCTGTCTCTCTCTCCCTTCTCCACCCTTTCAAGTGAAATGAAAAATAACTTTTTTTAAAAGATTGTAACTCTTCCTCTCAAATAAATATAGACAGTGAGAGAGACAGAGAGAAAGGTCTTCCATCCATTGGTTTACTCTCCAAATGGCCACAACGACTGGAGCTGTGCCGATCCGAAGCCAGGAGCTTCTTCCAGGTCTCTCTCATGTGGGTGCAGGGGCCCAAGCACTTGGGCCATCCTCCACTGCCTTCCCAGGCCACAGCAGAGAGCTGGACTGGAAGAGGGGCACCCAGGACTAGAACTGGCGCCCATATGGGATGCCAGTGCCGCAGGCAGAGGATTAAACTACTGTGCCGCAGCACCGGCCCCAAAAAATAACTTTTAATTAAAGAATTAAAGCCTAGGGCCAGAGTTCTGGCATAGAGTAAGCCTCTGCCTGCAGCACTGGCATCCCATATGGACACCAGTTCTAGTCTTGGCTGCTCCACTTCGGTTCCAGCTCTCTGCTAAAGGCCTGGGAAAGCAATAGAAGATGGCCCAAGTGCTTGGGCCCCTGCACCCACATGGGAGACCTGGAAGAAGCTCCTGGCTCCCGGCTCTGGCCATTGTGGCTATTTTGGGAGTAAACCAGCAGATGGAAGACTTTTCTCTGCCTCTCAAATAAATAAATAAATCTTTAAAAGTCTGAATTAATCAAAAGTCTACATTACAGAACAAAGTTGTTTTTACTTTTTAAGTATGTAATAGAATGAGGTTAACCAAATGCTACTAAGTAGGAGTTCTATTTTGATGGATTGATCTCATTTCAATAAATGTTCATTAACAACTAACAGAAATAATCCTTACCCATTAACATCTAAGTGATGTAACATTTCCCTGCCTAGGTGGTCCTGGCAGCTGCCGGCACAGCTGCCACATTGATTTTCCCGAAGGCCTCAAGATTATAAACCTTCCAGGAAAAATCTTTAGCACCACACAATTGTTTAGAAAACCAGTCATGTCCCAGCTCTGGGAAATCATCATGTATTGCAAATGAATTAAGCTTTAATAAGCTGCTCACAATAATGGCCCCACAGAGGGGCTGGTGCTGTGGCATAGCGGGTAAAGCCACCACCCGCAGTGCCGGCATCCCATGTGGGCGCCAGTTGGAGACCTGGCTGCTTCACTTCTGATCCAGCTTTCTGCTATGGCCTGGGATAGCAGTGGAGGATGGCCCAAGTCCTTGGGCTCCTGCACCCGCATGGGAGACCCGAAAGAAGCTCCTGGCTCCTGGCTTCAGATTGACACAGCTCCTGCCATTGCGGCCATCTGGGGAGTGAGCCAGAGGAAGCCTTCTCTCTCTGTTTCTCTCTGTGTCTCTCCCCCCCCCAGAACCCCAGTATTCTCCCCAGTGGACTGTCCAGGAGAATGTCAGAGGGAGCTCCTCAGTGCCCTGTTTCCCTAGACCTGGAATTCTGATTTCCCATTTCCCACCAGTCTCTGTGAGTTCCCTGAGTGCGCGGTCTCCCGTGGGGGAGGTTCCCCGCACACCCTGGGACCTGCCTTGCCCATCTCTGGCTGTTTCCCTCACTGGAGAATGAAAGCTCGGATACGGACCCCACACTCACCTCGTATCTAGGACACGTCTCAGTCACACACACTCGACTTCCGAAAATACCCAACCACTCACCGAGAAAGTACTTACAGTCCCGAGTGTCTACCTTGGCTAGTGCACAAGGCTTCCTGGTTGCCACGGTGCCTGCTTTTCTTTGTGTCACCTCTGCTGTCTACCAAATAACAGCCTCGGGCTTTTCTGTGGGGCACCCGGACAGAGCAGGCCACCTGAAATCAGGTGGGACGCGTCTTCCCCTCTGCTGGAGCCCCACTCCAGGCAGGCAGAGATTCCGGATGAGCCCCCAGATTGTGAGAAACAGCCTCACCCATCTACTCAAAGGACAGACTCAGGAGGTGCAGGGAAAGCCAGACCAGTGCCTGGGGGGCCAGCACACCCGGGGGAGTTTACAACAAGCTGTTTATTTCCTGGCACACAGGCCCCTCCCCCTGTTCCTCACTGGCCGAGGAACCACCTGGGTTCTAATCTTCCCTGCATCTGCTTCAGCTGCTTTGCCCTTTAACACCCTGTTTGCCCAAGAATTTTCAGGTGCTTATAATCTCTCAGTTATGCCAGCTCACGTCTACTCATGGCTAGTCATCTTTGAAAATGAACCACATGGGGCCGGCACCATGCAGTGCAGGCATCCCATATGGACCCTGGTGCGAGTCCTGGCTGCTGCACTTCTGATCCAGCTCCCTGCTATAGCCTGGGAAAGCAGTAGAAGATGGCCCAAATCCCAGGGTCCCTGCACCCATGTGGGAAACCCCAAAGAAGCTCCTGGCTCCTGGCTTTGGATCGAGTCAACTTCAACCACTGAGCCATCTGGGGGAGCCTCTGCCTCTCTGTAACTCTGCCTTTCAAATAAATAAATAAATCTTTAAAAAAAAAAAAAAGCTTACTTAAAAAAAAAAAAAAGACAATGAACCACATGTTTACTTCTCCCATCAGGAACCTAAATACTTGAGCCAACATCTGCTGCCTCCCAGGTGCATTAGCAGGGAGCTGGATTGGAAATGGAGGAGCCAGGACCTGAACTGGATGCTCTGATAAAGGATACGGGCTTACAAGCTGCAGCTTAACCTGCTGTGCCGTAATGCCTACCTCTGGTTTTGTTTTGTTTTGTTTTTTGTTTTTGTTTTTGTTTTGTTTTGTTTTGTTTTGTTTTTACAGGCAGAGTGGACAGTGAGAGAGAGACAGAGAGAAAGATCTTCCTTTTTACCTTTGGTTCACCCTCCAATGGCTGCTGCAGTCGGCGCATCGTGCTGATCCGAAGCCAGGAGCCAGGTGCTTTTCCTGGTCTCCCATGTGGGTGCAGGGCCCAAGCACTTGGGCCATCCTCCACTGCACTCCCAGGCCACAGCAGAAAGCTGGCCTGGAAGAGGGGCAACCGGGATAGAATCTGGCGCCCCGACCGGGACTAGAACCCTGTGTGCCGGCGCCGCAAGGCAGAGGATTAGCCTGTTAAGACACGGCGCCGGCCCCTCTGTTGTATTTTTAATTCTTCTTTTTTCATATTTTTATTTCTCAGAGCTCTTTTTTTCTTTTTTTAAAATTTTATTTAATGAATGCATTTTTACATAGATACAACTTTAGGAATACAGTAGTTCTTTCCTTCATGCCCCCCACCCCACTCCCTTCCCACCTCCCATTCCCTCTCCCATCTCCTTCTTAATTATGAATCATTTTTAGTGTGACTTTATATATAGAGGACCATCCCTATGCTAATCATAGAGTTCAACAATTTGCCCCCACGCCCACACACAATATATAGAGTACAGTTTGGGGAGAGAATTTGCAGTCGATTCTCATATTGCAATTCAATAGGGACAGAGGTCCTACCTGGGGAGCAAGTGTACATTGACTACCATTGTTCCTTTACCAATTAACACTTTTTTTATGATGTCAGTGACCATCCGAGGCTCTTGTCGTGGGCTGCCAGGGCTATGGAGGCCTTTCGTGACCATAGACTCCGTCGGTATTTGGACACGGCCATAAGCAAAGAGGATGTTCTCCTCTCCCTTCAGGGAAGTGTCTCCTTCTTTGATGACCCTTCCTTTCCTCTAAGGTCTCGCAGAGACCCTCCGTGTAGGGCTGTTTTTTGTTTTTTTTTTTTTTTTTTCTCCCCTGCAGTCTTGTCTTTCTATGCCTGAGATGCCTCAGAGCTCTTTCTTATTCTTGCACTCTTTCTCTAACAGCATCCTGCTACTTTCTTGTCACCCAGGAGGAAGCACAAAATTTGGAACACAGATTATAGGCCACCTGGGTTCCAATCTGGCTTTGCTACCTACTAGCTTGTTCACGTTACAGACCTCCTTGTTCCACGATTTCCCCATGTATCACATGGGAACTGTAAGAGTCTGTACATCTTCGGGTTCTTTAAGGACTAAATGAGCCAATGATACACTGCCCAGCACACGTGTTATAGCGAACCCCCTGAAAATATCAGAATTGCGTTTTTGTTTAGCTCCCTCCATAGCTTTTGACTCTGGATTTCTTTTGTTTTGCTTTGAAGTTCACGTAAAAAGCCCTCCTCAAATGTTTGGTGATCCTTAGCTTACCTTAACGTTAAAGTACTGAATGGAAGTTGCTTTTTAAAAATAGTTTATTTTTATTTATTTGAGAAGCACAGTGACAAACGGAGAGGGATCTTCCATCTACTGGCTCACTCCACAAATGCCCACAACAGCTGGAGTTGGGCCAGGTCAAAGACAGGAACTCAATCCAGGTCTCCCGCACGGGTAGTGGGCACCCAAATACTTCAGCCTCCCACAGTGCACATCAGCAGAAAGCTGCAAGTGGAAGCAGAGCTAGGAATCGGACACACACACTCACACACAGGATGCACCATCTTAGCCACTATGCCAAATGTCCACTCGGAATGGACATTGTGTGAGCGGGGACAAAGTCTCTCAATGGGTGTGGCCTAACAGGAAGAGCTCACCCCTCCCCATAGAATCATATACTTTGTGAGATCATAGGCCAATTGTTAATTGCCAGACTCCTTGCTTCCAGGGCATAGTAGTTTAATAAGTATTTGAGGGACCAGCGCTGTGGCATAGTTGGTAAAGCCGCTGCCTACAGTGCCGGCAGCCCATATGGGCGCTGATTCAAGTCCTGGCTGCTCCACTTCTGATCCAGCTCTCTGCTGTGGCCTGGGAAATCAGTAGAAGATGGCCCAAGTCCTTGGGCCCCTGCACCCACATGGGAGACCCGGAAGATGCTCCTGGCTCCTGGCTCCTGGCTTCAGATCAGTGTAGCTCCTGCCGTTGCAACCATCTGGAGAGTGAACCAGCAGATAGAAGATCTCTCTCTCTCTCTCTCTCTCTCTCTCTGCCTCTGCCTCTCTGTAGCTCTGCCTTTCAGATAAATAAATAAATCTTTAAATAAATAATGTTTAAAGTTACAATAAAAATAAATGAACAAAAAGTTCAAAAATAAGTATTTGATGTTATTGTTAAGCCTCTGGGAGCCAGTTTTATCTATCACTGGAAAAATGGGGATAAAACGCATTTATCAGCAGGTATTGTAAGAAGAGATAACAGAGGCAAAGCCGCTGGCACAGCGCTCGGTATTTAGCAGGTACTTGATGAATAATAACTGGGAGCAACATCATTAGCATTTTCGTTTCTTGGGCCGGTATCAAGGGCAGCTGCTTCATGACCATTTGTGGTTATCACAGCCCACGCTAAATATAGAGGCAAAGCACAGTGCCTGCTGAGAGGCTCTCAAAGCACAGAGAGGCCTGGAGATTACAGCCCTGGACAGTCAGTGCGCAGTCCCAGAACACTGGCTGCCGGCACGCGCTGTGAGTAGAAACGGGTACCGACACTACTCTCACCACCAGGTAGCTCTGCACAGAACTGTGCCTCTTCCATCTCCCTGACTGGTCTGTTCAGAAGCAGTTAGCAGCAAGGGGGCTGGAGGAGGTTCGGCAGCGTGCCAGCCCCCCCTGCAGAGCCAGATTCTCTTTCCAGAGAGTACGCAGGATGGAACATGGGATGTGTTTAGGACTACAGTCTTTAAATCTAAAATAATATACACCTATGGTGTCTTGTTCTTAAGAATCAAACAGAACAAGAGTAAATAGAATAGCTAGCATCCCTATCACCCCAAATCTTCAGGCAGACTCCCACGGATAATCACTGCTGATTCTGGTATTCTGGTAAAATTTATTTGAAAGGCAGAGTTACAGAGAGAGGAGGAGCACAGAGAGAGAGAGGTCTTCCATCCACTGGTTCACTTCCCAAATGGCTGCAATGCCTGCGGCTGGGCCAGGCTGAAGCCAGGAGCCCAGAGCTTCCGCCAGGTCTCCCATGTACATACAGAGGCCCAAGCACTTGAACCATCCTCTGCTGCTTTTCCAGGGAGCTGGAGCAGAAGTGGAGCAGCAGGGTCTGGAACCAGCGCCCACATGGGATGCCGGCATCTCATGCAGAGTCTTAAACCTGCTATGCCACAATGTCAGCCCTGATTCCTATATTTTTTCACACATACAAGCATTATGAATATTTTTTCATGGCTAGAAATCACAACATACCGCTGTAAACCTTGCTTTTGTTTCTCCCCAGTTTATTTGTCCTAAATATCTTTCCGTTTCAGTCCATGGAGATTTCCTTCCTTCTTATTCCACTGCTCTAGGCATAAGGGGACATAACGCATAAACCCCCGGATCTCAACAACATCACACAATTAAACTTTATTTCTCCTTTACCAAATCCAACTGGTGGTGCAGTGGAGGGAGGAAGGGTTCTGAACCCAGCACTTATTCAGGAATCCAAATGACCCGGGGCCCTGCCAACTGCACCATGTGACCTCCACATCCGTGGAGCCTTCGAAAGTAAGCCTGGGCGAGGCATGCAGCCAGATGGGGCCAGAGCGTGGGGGAGGGGCTGGAGGCTTGCTCCACCAGCAGCCAGGGCCTGGCCACTTTCTATTGGCCAGAACCTGAAGACCGCCCCATTCTAGACTAGAACTAGGAAGTGTTCTGGTTGGACAGCTGCTTCCTTGTAACAACCCAAGATAAGCTCTGAGGGGCAGGGGAACACACACCTGACACAGTGGTGTGCTAAGGATGCATCCAGATTTATTGACATTTAGAAGACAAGCTTTTCTCAGGCTGGCACAGCGGGTTAAAGCCCCAGTCTACAGCGCCACTATCCCACATGGACAGTGGTTTGAGTCCGGCTGCTCCTCTTCCAATCCAGCTCTCTTCTATGGCCTAGGAAAGCAGTAGAAGATGGCCCAAGTCCTTGGGCCTCTGTGCCTGCATAGGAGACCCAGAAGAAGCTCCTGGCTTTGGATCGGCCCAGCTCCAGCCATTGAGGCCATTTGGGAAGTGAACCAGCAGATGGTAGACTTTCTCTCTTTCTCTTACTCTGCCTCTCTCTAACTCTACCTTTCAAATAAATAATTTAAAAAAGAAGAAGACTAACTTTTCTCTTTCTCTTGCTTTTCTTTTTAAAGATTTTATTTATTTGAAGGACGGAGTTACAGAGACAGAGAGAGACAGAGTGAGACCTTTCATCCACTGATCCACTTTCCAGATGGCCAGAGCTGGGCTGATCCGAAGCAGGAGCCTCCTAGGGTCTCCCACATGGTTGCAGGGGTCGAAGCACATTTTTAAGGTTTGGAAAGAGAGGTGGCTTTGTGGTGCAGCAGGTTAAGCCACCACCTGGGACACACATATCCCAATCAGAGAGCTTGTTTGAGTCCCAACTTCTCTGCTTCTAATCCAGCTCCCTGGGAATGCACCTGCAAAGGCAGCAGAGAATGGTCCAAGCACTGCCATTCAAATGGGAGACCCGGGTCGAATTCCTGGTTCCTAGCTTTGCATGGCCCACCCCTAGCTGTTGTGCTCATCTGGGGTCTGAACCAGTGGATGGAAGATCGCTTTTCTGTTGCTCTTTCAAATAAACAAATAAACCTTAAAAAACAACCAAAATTTTAAAGGATGCAGACCCTTCACCTAGTAGAACATTTCCTGAAGAAATGAGTGGTGCACTGCTCACATCTCTGCGTTTAGGGATGTTGGTAACAGTCATTGATTGTAAGCAACCTAAATGTCCAACAACAGAAAACATTGCCATTACTGCAGACTCACATAATACCAAGCAGGTGTTTAAAATAATTGAATAGGGGTGCCGGCACTGCCGTAGCTCACTAGGCTAATCCTTTGCCTGCGGCGCCGGCACACCGGGTTCTAGTCCCGGTCGGGGCGCCGGATTCTGTCCCGGTTGCCCCTCTTCCAGACCAGCTCTCTGCTGTGGCCCAGGAGTGCAGTGGAGGATGGCCCAAGTGCTTGGGCCCTGCACCCCATGGGAGAGCAGGAGAAGCACCTGGCTCCTGGCTTCGGATCAGCGCGATGAGCCGGCCGCAGTGGCCATTGGAGGGTGAACCAACGGCAAAAAGGAAGACCTTTCTCTCTGTCTCTCTCTCTCACTGTCCACTCTGCCTGTCAAAAAAAAAAAATAGGGGCCAGAGCTGTGGCTCAGTGGGTTAAGGCCCTGGCCTGCAGTGTGGTAGCATCCTATATAGGTGCTGGTTCGAGTCCTGGTTGCTCCACTTCTGATCCAGCTCCCTGCTAATGTGTCTGGGAAAGCAGTGAAGGATAGCCCAAGTGCTTGGGCCCCTACACCCATGTGGGGGTCCCAGAAGAAGCTCCCAGCTCATGGGAGCAGCTTTTTGGGGAGTAACCAGCAGATGGAAGATCTCTCAGCCTCTGTCTCGCCCTCTCTCTCTGTAACTTTGCCTTTCAAACAAATAATCTTTAAAAATACTAATAATTGGGGCTGGCGCCGTGGCTTAACAGGCTAATCCTCTGCCTTGCGGCGCCAGCACCCGGGTTCTAGTCCCGGTTGGGGCGCCGGATTCTATCCCGGTTGCCCCTCTTCCAGGCCAGCTCTCTGCTATGGCCCGGGAGTGCAGTGGAGGATGGCCCAAGTCCTTGGGCCCTGCACCCCATGGGAGACCAGGAGAAGCGCCTGGCTCCTGGCTTCGGATCAGCGAGATGCGCCGGCCGCAGTGGCCATTGGAGGGTGAACCAACGGCAAAAAGGAAGACCTTTCTCTCTGTCTCTCACTATCCACTCTGCCTGTCCAAAAAAAAAAAAAAAAAAAAAAACTAATAATTCTATAAACACCTGAAAACATAAAAGTATGTCCATGATATGTTATGATTTTAAAAAATCTTAAAATGGGTAAATTTTGAAAACAAATATATTACCTATAATAAAAAGCCCAGAGGAGCCTGCATTTGGATGCTCCTACTACTTATCTCCAGGCAGCATAAGGACAGTGTGGGTTTTTTCTTTCTTTGTTTTTTTCCCAAAGAAACCTTTTATTTAAGGAATACAAACGTTATGCATTTCATAAGTATTTTTCCCCAAAGAAACCTTTTATTTAAGGAATACAAACTTCAAACAGGGTGTTTTTTACTTTCTTTTCTTACACCTTATGTAATGTCTCAATATTTTCTCATTAGACAAAAAGAGAGATGCTCTTTTTTGGACAGAAATTTTTTTTAAAGTAGACAAAGGGAATTGAGACTTGATTAAAGGCAAGAATGTGACTCAGACATGACCTCCGGTACCCCGCCTGTCTATTGGGCCTGTCACCCCACACTCAAGTTGCTATCAGGAGCACTTCTCCCTGTCAAAGGGACTGGCTTTTGTCACGCAATCCACGGGTTCTAAAGGGAGGGAAGGCCGGGCCCCAGCGCTCAGTGAGTGGGTGGCCTGGCCTCCGTATGGGGAATGCCATCAGGGCCCTGGTGGCCTTCATCCCTGCTGACCACTGCCAGAAGTATGTGGTGGGAGAGCTCCAGGAGATGCCGCTGGACAGGATGGTGGACCTCAGCGGGAGGCAGCTGCGCCGCTTTCCCGTGCACGTGTGCACCTTCACGGAGCTGGTCAAGCTCTACCTCAGTGACAACCACCTGAACAGCCTGCCTCCGGAGCTGGGGCAGCTGCAGAACCTGCAGATCCTGGCCTTGGATTTCAACGACTTCCAGGCTCTGCCCCAGGTGGTCTGCACCTTGAA
Organism: Lepus europaeus; assembly: GCF_033115175.1. Taxonomy (NCBI): domain Eukaryota; kingdom Metazoa; phylum Chordata; class Mammalia; order Lagomorpha; family Leporidae; genus Lepus; species Lepus europaeus. The sequence continues at coordinate 51,362,731 of NC_084836.1, forward strand.
ACAGCTCTGCATCCTCTACCTGGGCAACAACAAGCTCTGCGACCTCCCCAAAGAGCTGCGGCTGCTCCAGAACCTCCGGACCCTGTGGATCGAAGCCAACTGCCTCACCCGGCTGCCGGATGTGGTCTGTGAGCTGAGTCTCCTTAAGACCCTGCACGCCGGCTCCAACGCCCTGCGCCTGCTGCCAGGCCAGCTCCAGCACCTCCGGGAGCTCCGGACCATCTGGCTGTCGGGCAACCTGCTGAGCGACTTCCCCCGGGTGCTACTGCACATGCCCTTCCTGGAGGTGATCGACGTGGACCAGAATAACATCCGTTACTTCCCCAGCCTGGCCCACCTGTCAAGTCTGAAGCTGGTCATCTATGACCACAACCCTTGCCGGAACGCACCCAAGGTGGCCAAAGGCGTGCACCGTGTGGGAAGGTGGGCAGAGGAGACGCCAGAGCCAGATCCCAGAAAAGCCAGGCGCTACGCATTGGCCAGGGAGGAAAGCCAGGAGTCACAGACACCTGCCCTCCCTCTTCCTCTTCTTCCTCCCAGCTCCTGAAGATGTTGTCGTAGGTCAATGCCACGGAGCTAACACGAGCCTGTCCTGGAGACTCTTCATTAGAGTGGGCGGCGTTGCTCTGGGTCATTTGAGGTGACCTGCCTCCTGGGGGCTGATGGAGAGGCAGGTTGAAATGCCACAAATCCATACGGAAAAGGAAAAAAATCCCAAAGGGAAGTTATATGCTACTGTGGCCTGCCAACCCAGAGTGATCACGTCTTCCCAAGAAAACGGCCTCTCCAAGCAGGTACTTTGAAACTGAGCAAGGGCTGCGACACTTGGGTCTGCTCTACTCCCCAGAGGTGGCTGTGATTACAAGACTCACAGGCCCCTCAAATACGGTATTTGTTATAGAACTCACTGAACGTTCAGCTGGCCTGGCCCCAGCCCTTTCCTTTGCAGCCATATTTCTTTTCTTTGCATGACCATAAACAGTATCAATGTATTGTTACCAATTTAGGTCACCAAAAAGGACCTTTGCTCCCAGTCAGATTCATAGAAAACAGCTTTCGTTGTTGCAAAAGCTCGAGAGGAAAGATTTCCCCAGCAGGTTAGCGCCTGCTGAAGAGACCTCTGACGGAGACTGCCTCTTGATGGAGCCCAGCTGCCACTTTGAACTTGACAGTGGTTCGAGTTGATTAAGCTCATTTCCCCTAAAAGGTCTGACCCCAACATAGTAGGTGAGAAATCAGTTCACTTGAAATCTGTTCCTGCACTGTGAAATCTGAATAGCAGGTTGTGCTGTGTATAGTCTGTGCCTCTAGCTTCCAATTTTGTTTGATCTTTCTAGAGTCTTTTGACAGTGTATAAAACTAGGTACTTTATGGAGGTATGTAAATCGTGAACTTCCCATGAATATACAAACTTTAAAGGAATTGCTATCAGTGGGTGATTTAATAACCATCCTTTATTGTTGTGTCTGAATCCCTTCCACAGAAAAAGACGCAAACATCAAATGAAAATACTGCACTGAGCCTAATTTTAAATAGTACTTTTCCCATAAAAGCATCTTAACCCAGAGTCTGGTTCCAAAGTAACCTAACAAAGCAGAGTATTTTTGGGTTTTCCTATCAGAAACATTTCTTGCTAAACTGGAGAAAGAGAAATTTCCATGGTACACACACACACAGGACCTTCCTATTGTCACCTTCCATGTGAAGAGGATCAGCAACTTATTGGTCAGATGGGCAGAGGGCCCCTTCACTGCGAACTAACGGGTTCCTGTTTGTAGGTCAAACAGGCCTAACTTCTTTAGTAATGAGGTCAGATTCCTATTGGACAGTTAGGACTTATTTATTTTCTCATTGCTAATGACTGAAACCACTCAGCTGATACTAAACTTCTGCCAACACAACCTGCCTTCTAAACTTTACTATGGATTGCTTTGACTCCCTATTCCTACTCCCAAGATTAATGGTCCTACTTTTCCCAATGTAGCTGCAGGCAGATTCATAGCTAAGTGGTCTGATTCAAATGTCAAACTGTAAACATTTTGGCTGATACTCAATTTTCTAAATCAACACATACACATTTTTCAAATAGTGTGGTTAAGTGTTCACTGCTGACTTTGCTGTCCAAAAATGTTTTCCCTGTTGGCTGTCAATTTTACAAAACACATAGATTATATTCATATTTCTATAGCCCTTCTGGTGTTTTTCTGGAAATGCTGACATAATTAGAAAGTAAAACTGAGAAAATGTTGAAGCACCAAATGTAACATTTTTACTCCAGATTTTAAGTCTTGAGAGCCAGGGTTAATGCATCAAAGAGAAATCTCTTTCACAAGATTAGACAGAATTTTAGCATCCAGAAATGATACCAACTAAAATTTAACCTGGATCTATGCACATGAACCAGCAACCAGATTCACTTTTTAAAATTCTTCCCTAAAATGCAACATCACTATTGTAATTTTACACTGAAAAGGTGCATTTGGGCCTTAAAAATCAACTGTCTGTGAACAACTTTAACAAAAAGCACAGAGTGACTCAGGCAGTGTGGCACAGTAGCTAGGGACATGGCCCTTCCAACCATTTGGGTTCAAATCCTAGTTTTGCCACTTACTCCTCCAGTTACCACTTCATCAGTAAAATGGTGACTCTTTGTACTTCACCGAGCACTTAAGGATTAAACCAATTACGGTGTACAGACTGCGAAGGACAGTGGCTGGCGAGTGACAGTGAATGCTTCCGCAACACGTACCTTTACTAAGTATTATACCATGCAGCACAACACATCATTAATTTCATGTTTGAGGTATTAAAAAAACATACACTGCAATAGAAAAAGCTTTTTTCCCCAGTAAAATTTTTAATCAAGGTATCTGCCTGCCCTCTTCCAATATAATAGTTTGATTCACTGCTCCCTGGCTTACCTAAACACAAAAAACCCAAGGACTCATTTTTAAATTTCTAAATGAATTTATTGGCCTCTTTCCTGTTATTCTAGAACTCACAAAATCACCACAATACTTGAAAACATTGAGACTACTACTAGGCCCTAAACCCATTTCATGAGGGGCAGGAGGCCAGGACTGAGGTTGTGGGTGCCTGCTGGATACTTTGCTGCCTCTTGTCATGTGCAAATGCACATTCCAAATCTGTCTTGTGAAAATAACTGCTCCCACACTTACTTTTGCCTTAAAAGAAACTCCATCCTACAACTGATACAGGGATTAAAAGGTCTAGTTTAGACTTACCTCTGAAATCAAAAGATTTAAACATTTTATGAACTTGGGATTTTCAAAAAATATTTATTTGAAAGGCACAATTACAGAGGTGGGCAAGGGGGTCTTCCATCCGCTGGTCCACTCCCCAGATGTCCACAACAGCAGAGCTGTGCCGATCCAAAGCTAGGAGCCAAGAGCTTCTTCTGGGTCTCCCATGTGGGTGCAGGGGCCCAAGGATTTGGGTCTTCTACTGCTTTCCCAGGGCATAGCAGAGAGCTGGATCAGAAGTGAATAGCCAGGACTTGAACCAGCACCTACAAGGGATGCCAGCACAGCAGGTGGTAGCTTTACCCACTACGCCACAATACCAGCTCCCTGAAAATGGGATTTTTCTAGGCCTAAGACATCAAAAGCTGTAAGGGCTTCAAAGGATATGAAGTCGAAGAAGAAAGGTCTGTGTATACCTGTGTATATTCCAAGCTATAATTAAGTTCCCCTATTTCGACCTCTTTTTAATATCTGCTGGGATATCCTTTTTTAAAAACCCTTTGGGAAAAATACACAAAAGAATACTTTCAGATTAAAATCCAAGTTATCTGTCACTCAGGATAAACAGACCCACTTGTCCCATTGAAACCTTTGCAGGTTTTCTCAGTCATAATACTCTCATCTGCTCTAACCCACCTTCACTGTATCACAACTGATCTAAAACATGACAGAACACCTAAAAATTACAAAGCAGATGACATCACAAATAACGAGGCTGAAAGAACTCATTATCAGTGTTAATTCTCTTTGATAACCACAGAATGTTTCTTTTGTGTGTACATTGAAGGATGGTTTCAGATACACAAGAAACTCGTTTCATTAGCTTGTACTAGGTAATATAGACATGGTGTCTTCATGGTGCAGTGGCTTGCAACACCAACATCCCACATCAGAGTGATGGATCTTCTGCTTTTCATCAAGCTCCCAGCTTATGTGCCTGCGACAGCAGTGGAAGATGGCCCAAGTACCTGGGCCCCTGAGGGAGACCCAGATGGATTCACCTAAGAAGTGAACCAACCAATGGAAGATTCTATTTCTCCCTGTGATACATTAAAGAGACAAGGCAGCTGCTAGGCCATAATGGGTTAAAGCCACTATTTTGGACCCCAGCATCCTATGTTGGGAGTGCTAGTTCAAGTGTGGCTCCTCCACTTCTAAATCAGATTCCTGCTGATGCATACTGGGAGGCAGCAATGGCTTAAGTCCTTGGCTCCTTGCCACCCTGAATGGAGTTCTGGGGTCCTGGCTCCAGACAAGCCCAGCCCTAGTTATTGTAGACATTTGCAGAGTGAACTGGCAGATGTTTCTCCTTGCCTTTCAAATAAAAAAACTTTAAAAAAATATTGAGACTTTAGACTCCCTCCTCCAGTCCACCAAAAAAACACACAAAACATGCATCCCAACTGAAAAACCCTGGTAGGACCATCCCAAGTTATGAGATTCCCTAAAAATCCTGAATTTATGGTTGGGCTTTTTTCTGTCCATTCTGCTATACATTAACATTCAAACCTAGTCACCTTTACACGGTCACTCAGTAAATACTTATGCCCACAAATCCATCGGGGGGGGGGGGGGGGGGGGATGTGGCATAGCAGGTTAAGCACCTGGTTTAACTCCAAGCTTCCTGCCCATGCACCTGAGAGGCAGCAGGCGATGTGTGGCCCCAGTATTGGATCTCAGCCACCCACACTGGAGACCTGAATGAAGTCCTGGGCTCCTGCTTCAGCTTGGCCCAGAACCGGCTGCTACTGGCATTTGGGGAGTGAACAGATGGAAGTTCTGCCTTCAAATAATTAGAAAAAAACTAAAAACAAAAAACTACCACCAAGTCTAACCATGTCCATCATAAGTAGACTAAAAAGGAACTACAGAGGTCAGGTCCTTGGAGCAGCCTGTACCACCAATGGTTACAAATAGGACTTCTTCAAATTTTAAGTTACAGAAGGTATCCATGGGAGATTGGTTCCAGCATCCTACCTTGGATACCAGAATCTTCCCCTATACTTTATCTCTCCAGATCAGATTACGTACTAAATACTATGTAAACGGCTGATTGTTTAGGAAATGACAAAGTCCATACATGTTTAGCATTTTTTTCTGAGTATTTCTGATTTGTAGTTGGCTGAACCTGCAGATGCGGAATCTACTCGTCTATGATAGCTTCACCATACAAAATTCAATGTGCAACAAAATGCATGCTTGAGTCTATCTATGGCCCAGCTACAAAATCAAATATTAAACTATAGTGTATTTATCTTGAACCAAGATAATTACTTCATAAGTGTGTAAGGTCAATTATTAAGCTGGAACGCTATACTGAAAATATACTAATTCACTTCATTTCCAGTAAGCAGACTTCAGACAGAATTTACACAAATCATTGAGATCAACTATATTAGTTGTGCAAATTTTTATTTAAATGCACTATAAGAGAAATGAACTTTTAAATCAACTGAACTGTATGGAAAAAATCAAACAAAATAAATTAGACCCATGTTAAAATAAAAGGTCAGCTAAATGTCCAAACTGAAGGACATAATGGGCACAGATAAACATGAACTCCACAGTCTTCTTAACGAGGTTGAAGTCTTTCAAATACAACTCTGCTATAACTGGTCCAGAGATCAAGAGCATACATATGGGAATGCTTAACAAGGATGGTGATCAGGAACACGTTTCCTACAAAGAAAAGCATCCATGTAAGAAAAAAAGTCAATAGTGAAAAATGAAAAGCATAATTTTAACCAGTTTTATAGTAAATAGAAGCAAAACCCCAATTCTAGCTTTATTAAAACCATTATATGCCAATCTCTACAAGGACATTTCCACCTCCTAACATTCATCACATGTAGTGAGAGCACATCTACACGGACTGGTACTTAGCAGTTCTCAAGTTCTCACTCAGACATATTCTCCAGTGGCCAGAACTGTGAAGTTGCAGGTAAAGCTACCTCCTGTGACACCAGCATCCCATATGGGCACTGAATCGTGTCCTGGCTGCTCTACTTCTGATCCAATTCCTTGCTAATGGCCTGGGAAAGGCAGTGGAGAATGGCCCAAATGTTTAGGCCCCTGCTACCCATGTAGGAGACTCAGATGAAGTTCCTGGCTTCAGCCTGACTCAGCCCAGGCTGTTGTAGCCATATGGGGAGTGAACCAGCAGATGGAAAACCTTTCTTTCTGTTTCTCCCCCTACCACTCCCTCTCTATAACTTTCAAATAAACAAACAACAAAAAATGCTTTCTCCAAAAGTTTACTTCTTATTTTCAACTAATACATGTATTAGGAACCTTTACCACATTAATCAAATACAATTACTTTGAACTAGAATTACAAATGCCAACAGATAAGTCTCCATGTTCTACTACCTACAGTTATTAAGTAAATGCAGTTCCCTTTTGTCGTCTGAATGTAATTTTTTTCTGAGAATTAAAAGCATCACAGTACCTTGGTGCTGCTTTGATGATGTTGTCCACACGTAGAATCACCTCTGCTGCTTCAGCTGCACTCAACAGAACTTGCCGCTTCACTTGGAAACTTTCTGTTATACCCAGTACTGCCATATCTCCAATAGTACCTTCTTTCATATCTGAAAAGACAAAGTATTTACTAACTGATCTTAACAATCAGCATATCAAAACGACTAACAAAACTGATTTAGTGCCTCCGCTTATAAAAGCACTCGAAGTTTCCAGGTTACTCAGTGCTTCTGATCCAGCTTCCTAGAGCACATGGAAGACAGTGCATGATAGCCCAAGTAACTGGGTTCCTGGTTCCTGGCAGTGGCCTGACCCAGCCAGGGTGTTGCAGGCACCAGGAGAGTGAACCAGCAGGTGAAGATACCTGTATTCCCCCTCCTCTCTTGTCATTCTGCCTTTCAAATAAATAAATCTTAAAAGAAAAAATAAATAAAGGCCAGGTGCAGGTGCTTAGCCTAGGTAGGACTCTCATCAACTAGGAGTTGAGATGCCTACATTCCATTTGCCAGTGTGTCAAGACCCAGCTCCATTCCCGATTCCACCTTTCTGCTGATGTTCACTTGGAATGAAGCAGGTGATGGTTTAAGTAGTTGGGTCTCTGCCATCCACATGAGAGACCTGAACTAAATTCCCAGCTCCTGCTTTTGGCCTGGCCCATGGCAGCCCTCTGGGGTGTGAACCAGAAGATGGGAGCTCTTGCTCTCTGCCTCTCAAATAATACAAACTTAAGAAATATATTTTGTAAAAATCTGCTCATTACTAATTACTATGGAATCAATACCTGAAAGATATTATTGGAGTTCTCTTGTGCAGATGGGTTATCTATTCTGACACAGCTCCTATAATGTTCTGTACATGTCAGAAAATTTTTCAATCTGACCTAAAATCTGCCTTATTGGTCATTTTAGATGGACTGTGCTCAAGTCTGTCAACACTATAAAATTAGAAGTTTACACTATATATAATAGTTCACAGTTATTTCAGAATATGTTTGGTTTATCCATTTAAATCCTAAGGTCATTAATACTCGATTAGGTATAAATTTTCTAAGCACTCTTGTAACCCCTATGGAGTCACATTTGGCAGTACTAAGAACATAAAGTTACACAAATTTTTCTAGCATTTTGTAAAATGTTTACAAAGGCAAGGGCCTCAATAATCTTTTACGCAGTTATCTTGAATTCATATCTTCCCATTAAAAAAAAAAAAACATAAGATCTGTAAGTTACTTCTAACTATTGCAAAGTTCCACTTTATTTCTTACCCAGTCCTGCAGTTACATTGCCTTCACTGTGAGCAGCTCGGAGCTGTGCAACCAAATCTGCACTGTCATAGCCTGCATTGTCAGCTATGATGGTCGGCAACTATGAAATGAAGATAATGAATAATGATTAACTGTTCTAAGAACCACTGATTTACTCTTAAGTAGGATAGTATGAGTTATTTATTTGAAATGTAGAAGAGAGTAGACACACAGAGATCTTACATCCATTTGTTAACTCCCAAATGGCCGTGATGGCTGGGGCTGGGCCAGGCTGAAGCCAGGAACCTGGAACTCCAACTGGTCTTTCTATACCCTGTATCGGAAGCAGAGCAGCCAGGACTCAAACCAGCACTCAATCCAGCTCCCTAACATGTCTGAGAAGGCAACGGAATTTAAACCAAGTACTTGGGCTCTTGACACCCACGCAGGAGATCCAGAGTTTCAGGCTTCTGGCTTCAAAATGGTCTAACCCCTGGCCGTCTCAGCCATTTGGGAGTGAACCAGTAGATGAAGATCTGTCATTCTACCTCTCCGTAATTCTGCCTTTCAAATAAATTCATCTTTAAAAAAATACACATTTGGAAATAATGTAAAAACACTATTTCCTTAAAAAAATTTTGGGAGGCAGAAACAGAGAGGGAGAGAGGCTTAGACAGAGAGAGAGAGGTCTTCTATCCTCTGGTTTGCTCCCCAAATGGCCACATCAACTGGTGGGAGACCCAAAGCCAGGAGCTTCCTCCAGTCTCCCATGCAGGTACAGGGGCCCAAGCACTTGGGGCCATCTTCCACTGCTTTCCCAGGCCTGTAGCAGGGAGCTGGATCAGAAGTGCAACAGCTGGGACACAAACTGGCGCCCATTTGGAATGCCAGTGCCATAGGCACAGCGGAGGCTTAACTGTATGCCACACCCTACTTCCTTTTAATTACTGCTCAGTTAGAGGATAAACTCCAAAAACAAATTTAAAAAATTTTTAAAAACGTGTTTTTAGATTTTCTGTGTAGGGTAGAAAAAGTACTCATTTTAAAATCTTCTATGGGGGCCAGTGCTGTGGCATAGCAGGTTAAGCCACCGCCTGCGAGGCCAGCATCCCATAAGGGCACCAAGAAAGACCTGACTGCTTCACCTCTGATCCAGCTCCTTAATGTGCCAGGGAAAGCAGTAGATGCCCCAAATCCTTGGGTCCCCTGCACACACAAAGGAGATCTGGAAGAAGCTCCTGACTCCTGGCTTTGGCCTGGCTTAGCCCCAGCCACTGCAGCCATTTTGAGAGTGAAACCAGGGAATGAAGATCTGTGTCCTCCTCTGTGCAGCACTTTCAAATTAAAAAAAAATTTTTTTTTAAACTTTTAAATACAGAAAACTCTGATCTCTTACTACCTTACCATTCTTAATGCTTTAGCATAAGACTCCATTGCAACAGCTTCTTTGCCTGGTGTCCTATTGGCAAGCTGTGTCACAGCATGAGCCATCAGCATCTCAGAACAGCCTGCACATTAAAAGTCCCATAAAACATGGTTATGCCTGTTGTTTCCAAAACACTTAATGATGTCAAATATTTTAAAATTGCAAAGGCAATATGAAATTTATATAAGAACTATTAAGACAATTTATGACTAACACTGAACATTAAGAAATAAAATATATTCATTATTTTCCAAATGCTTACCTCCTCCATAAACTGTTCTAGAATCCTTGACAGTTTGGGCAAGAACACAAAGAGCATCATGCAATGATCTTTCTGCTTCATCTAAAATTTGCTGAGTAGCACCACGCAAAACAATAGTGCAGGCTTCACCTGAAATTAAAACATAGTAGTCATGTCATAGTGACCTCCTAATCATAAAACAGCTTGCTTTCTATTATTTATGTAGGTGTTGGTTATATTATTAGATTTTAAAAATTTGTTTCCACTACTACAACTCTTCTTCTTAAGTTCACAATGGTTCTAAATTATGGAAGGAAAAACTCTAGGACCAACACACACTCTTCACAAATGCATGATAAATCTGAGGTTTCTCTCAAAAAAAAAAACTAAAATACAACATGCACATGCTTCTCCAGAGTTCAGACTAACACAGTATTCTAGTAAACACAGTAACACCTTTAGCAAGTATTTAGGCACCTTGCCCAGGACCTACTTTAGCACTCACCAAGGGCAACTCCAGAAAAGTGAATGAGTTTGTCTTCTCCAATCATGACTTCCTCAATAAGTTTGCAACTTCCAAGCTTTACCAGCTCTGGGTGATCAAATGTAGAGGCAATTTCACCACCTATGAACATAAACAAACATTGACTGCGTGACAGTGTTTTGTCTTACTTTTCATCTCCCTGAAAAAACAGCATCAGAGATATCTTTCATCCCCTGGTTCATTTCCCCAGGCACCTGGTTTTAACAATGAAGGGTAGGGTAGGCTAGGCTAAACCAGTAATCTAGCTGAGGGTCTCACATGGGTAGACAGGGCCATCATCTGCTGCGTCGTCGGAGGCACTAGCAGGAAACTAGATCAGAAGTGGAAGTGCTAACAGTCAAACCAGCACTCCTGATATGGGATAAAATGTCCTGAGCAGCAGCCTAACCCAGTGTACTGCAGGGTAAACTCTGCCCGACAGGTTTAAGATTTTTCTAACAAGAAGTAACGAACATGTGAACCAATGTTTTAAAAACTGATTGCTTCCTATATGCCAGGCAGTCTTTTACTCACTTTATGTGGGTCCACTATTCAATCCTCACAATAATACTATAGGGGAGATTTCAGTGCTACTTCATTTTACACAATACAGATGAAGCAGAGATTTGGTTATTTCCCCAAGATTACACAGGTAGCACAATGTGAAGCTGGGATTCAAATCTAAGCATGCTGGCTTTAGACCTATATGCACATACCCACTACCTACAAAAGTTAAATTCTTTAAACTTCTTTACCTGTAAGCCTGAATTTAAATTGAATCTAACCCAGAACACTAAACTTTTAGGATAAAATTTCCCAGCACAGGACATGAAATATTTAATTAATTCATTTTAGTCTTTGGGGCTTATATCTACATTTTCCCTTTCACACTGAAAATCAATCAGACCAGACACTTCATTACATGCTTAACTAAGCAAAAATTAAGATTTCTATTTCAAAATCCCTTTCTCCTGATTACTCTTTCAATAATGTGGTTTATAACATTTTTAGTCATCCCTTCTTTTCCTACTCCTTATGGACAATCTGAGAAATCAATACTTTTTAGCTTTCCATTGTACCAAAAATTTATAATTTTTGTCTTCTAAATTCTACCAATTTATACTCATAATTTGTATACCTGAAGTTGTTTTCAATTTTAACCGAGGGGCTGGCACTGCAGTGTAGAGGGTAAACCCACCATGTGAAATGCTGGCTACTGATTCAACTTCCAGCTGCTCCACTTCTGATCCAGGCTTCCCGCTAACTGCCCAGCAAGATGGCCCAAGTACCTGGGGCCCTGCCACTCACATGTTGAAACCAGAAAAAGCTCCTGGCTTCCCATCGGTCCGGCCCAGCTCTGGCCATTGTGGCCATTTGGGGAATGAACCAGCGGATGGAAGATCTTTCTCTCTATCTCTCCCTTTCTCTGTAATTACTACTTCTCAAATATTTTTTAAAAAATATCTTAAGGCCAATGCTGCAGCTCAATAGGCTAATCCTCCGCCTGCAGCGCTGGCACCCCGGGGTTCTAGTCCCGGCCGGGGCGCTGGATTCTGTCCCAGTTGCCCCTCTTACAGTCCAGCTCTCTGCTGTGGCCCGGGAGTGCAGTGGAGGATGGCCCAAGTCCTTGGGCCCTGCAACCACATGGGAGACCAGGAGAAGCACCTGGCTCCTGGCTTCGGATTGGCCATTTGGGGGGTGAACCAACGGAAGGAAGACCTTTCTCTCTAACTCTGTCAAATAAATAAATAAATAATAAATTAAAAAATTTTTGGTTGACAAATTTCTGAAATGGCTTCATGTCTCAGATGTGAGACAACACATTTGAGACATAATATCCAAAAATAAGACTTAACTTGGCTTTTAACTTTTACTTCATTTTTCTTCATCTACTCATGCAACATTTCTTGACATTTCCAAGAACCAATTTCACACACCTTAACAACTGAGCTTTTGAGGACAAGAGCCATCATGGGGTCAATTTCACAGCCATACACAGTATGTTTTCTGTTGGCTCTATGTAGTCATTTCATGTTACCAAGTCCTTGTATCAATTTATTCCACTAATGTGACATTCATATTTGTCTTTATTTTTCTTGTTTTAAAGGATGAGTTTAGGCTTTTAAGGATTTTTAAAGCAGATAAACTTATGTAGAAGTAATAAAAGGAAAAGGCCTCTTTAGATAAGGAAACTATGCCATTCAAATTACTTAAAAATTACTTAAATCATTCTGGGTTGAGACAATGTACTCTCCAAATGCTGTTAACTTTAATTTCTTTTAATGATCATGGTAGCTCCATCCTAATGTGACAGTACTAGCACTTCAGGCCTCAAAATTCAAACCTCTCTAACTCCAATTTCCAGATCTCATGTGTTCCAGCCAACTCATTCATTTTCAAAGACCTGAAATGAGATACAGGTCACTAAACTTGGTTTGTACAAATCTACTTTAAGATTACTCTGGCCAGTACCGCAGCTCACTTGGCTAATCCTCCACCTGCGGCGCCAGCACTTTGGGTTCTAGTCCCGGTTGGGGTGCCGGTTCTGTGCCAGTTGCTCCTCTTCCAGTCCAGCTCTCTGTTGTGGTCCGGGAAGGCAGTGGAGGAGGGCCCAAGTGCTTGGCCCCTGCACCCACATGGGAAACCAGGAGGAAGCACCTGGCTCCTGGCTTCGAATCGGCGCAGTGCGCCGGCCATAGCAGCCATTTGGGGGGTGAACCAATGGAAAGGAAGACCTTTCTCTCTGTCTCTCTCTCTCACTAATTCTGCCTATCCAAAAAAAAAAAAAAAAAGATTACTCTAAAAACCATTAACTGGGGAAGGTGTTTGGCCTGGAGGGTAGACTCCACAACCCTGGGTTCAACGAGCAGCTCTGCTCCCGTCTCTAGCTTACTGCTAAAGTAGCTCAGTGTGGCTTAACTGGGTTCTTCTCATGCAGAAAGGAGACCCAGTCTGAGTTCCAGACTCCCTACTTCAGCCCCAGGCCAGAGGTCACTACAGTTAGGAAGGGAACCAGAACACAGGAGACCTGCTTCTAGGTCTGTCTCTCTCAAATAAATAAAATAAAAACAAATAATACACTAGACTAAGACCTAAGATTCAGAAGCAGGTGTTGTGGTATAGTGCATTAAGCCACTTGTAATCCCAGCATCCCATATAATCAGAGTGCTCATCCAGTTCCCTGCTAATGAGCCTGCCTAATGCTTGGGTCCCTGCTGCTTATAGAACTCTGCCTTTAAGTTTTTTTTTTTTTTTAAAGACTCAAGATTCCTTTTTCGGGGCCAATGCTGTGGCACAGCAGGTTAAAGCCCTCGCCTATAGTGCTGGCATCCCATGGACACTGGTTTGAGTCCCTGCTGCTCCACGCTTCTGATCCAGCTCCCTGCTAATGCGCCTGGGAAAGCAGTGGAGGATGGCCCAACTCCTCGGGCCCCTGCACCTGTGTGGGAGACCTTGAGGAACCTCCTGGCACCTGGCTTCAGATAGCTCAGCTCCAGCCATTTGGGGAGTGAACCAGCAGATGAAAGACCTCTCTCTGTCTCCATCTCTCTCTGTAACTCTTTCAAATAAACAGTAGAATAAACCTTAAAAAAAATTTGGTATTATGGGTTTGAGAGAAAAAGCTAGTAACAGTTAACACAACAAAAAGAAATCTATACCTAAAGTGAATTAAAAGGTATTTCAAAAAGGTTTACTGAAAGTAGAATTAACAGGTAAATTTGTCTTGGTAAAAACTAACTGAAATCCATGCATTACATCAAATACTTTCCATGAACTTTCTGAAGACCTCTTGTACACATGGGCTTTGAACATACCACTTACTTTTTTTCCCATGAAATTTTTTGAAATACATTTGTGTTAAAAAATAATGTAACTAAATTAAAGGTATCTAAACATGGAAATCAGATTTCAGAGTAACTGCTTAGATTCTAAGCTCCTAAAAGGGATTTCTTTGTATCCCTCACAGTGAGTTACACATGGTAACACTCAATAAATCCAACAGCAATTATGTTAGAAATTCATCTTTTTTCTGTACCTGTGACAAGAGCCAGGCGTTCCACCCCTGCAAAATCTGCATGCTCAATTGCCATGACACCAGCAGCACCAAACAGCTGTTCAGGATAATTATAAATTAACTGCCTGAAAACAAAACACATAAAACATTACGTTTAAAACTATTACTTAAGATAAACTACATAAGACTAAAACATGTAGAAACATTTTTACCTCCCCACTAAAGAAATGCTAATCAGGGCAATATATCATTTCTCATCTCTATGAATCACAATATTAATATAGCCTTGCTAAAACTGACTACAAATGTTATGTAATGAAGCCATTTTAAAGAATTTTTACGTACAGTAAAAAAACACAACTTGCCAATGACTTAAACGTCCACTAGTAGAGTGTGTAAATCACAACTGGCTGAGTAAAATAAGATCCATAATTTTAAAAATATGCACAGCAGATCCTAAATACTAATTGATATAAAGTATTTCATATATTTTCATAGAAAAATCCTCTGTAAATAATATTAGGGCAAACACAGACCTGTTAATAAAGCAATTTATCCCATGCTTAAGAATACGTTCAACTTTCTCCTTCATTTTTTCCTTTTCTGCATGTTCTATTTCTGCAACTTTTGCTGTAGAATCAACCCTTACTCGGGAACCAAATATCTAAAAGTATAAACAAAGCATCAGTTTCATTACTCCTTTTTTAAAAGTCCCATATTTCCAACATTTCAATCAACATATACATGAGAAAGCACATGTTTAATTATATATTCACACATAAATCTTTCAGTGCAACTGATTCCAACAATCAGTATTTCAATTAATGTACATACCTTTATTTTGTCTGTATCCATTCCAGTATTTGCAATAAGAATTTTAGCATTTTCAATTCGCTTTGGCTGATTTACTCCAATTTTTTTATCCAACAGAAAGCCTAAGTAAGCAAAAATGTAGCACTATATTATATACTTCAAGTCTACATTAGTTCATCTTTTGAATTGAGGCTGGTGGTACAAGGAAAAAAAATCATGGGACAATGGTAGCCTTCCAAACCTGGCTCAAATCAAGCCCCTGAAGCTTATTGGCTACGTAACCTTGAGATACTCATCTGTAAAACAGGAACAAAACTGGCGGCACTGATCAGATGCTAATTACCAATATAGCCCTACTAATCATATGAAACACGTCCAGTCAGATTTCAGATCCACCAAACATTAAATCACTATTACCTTGAATTTTCCGCTTAATTTAGTTGAACCTAAATCCCTACTTTCCAGGCCATCATCTTGAACGAAATGACAAATTCGTATCATAATACCTGGCACAGAACAGACATTCAAAAACATAGCTGCTCAGGTAAACATTATCCATTTTAATCATCCTTCCCTGCCAAAAGCCTTCCAGAAATGCTACAACAGCCCTTTGCATATAAATCTGAGAGCATTTTTATAATTACTATACTCTTTTAAAAGAAGTTGTAAATTACAACCTACCCCTTTTTTTTCTAAGGGAATACCTATACTTTCTACAGACCATTTTGTAAACACACTATGAAGATGCTTTGAAATTAAATTATTTTGAGGGGGCTGGCCCTGTGGCACAGGCTAACACCCTGGCCTGAAGCACCGGCACCCCATATGGGCATTGGTTCAAGACCCAGCTGCTCCACTTCCCATCCAGCTCTCTGCTGTGGCCTGAGAAAGCAGTGGATGGCCCAGGTCCTTGGGCCCCTGCACCCACATGGGAGACCTGGAAGAAGTTCCTGGCTCCTGGCTTTGGATCGGCACAGCTCCAGCTGTTGCAGCCAACTAGGGAGTGAACCAGTGGATGGAAGACCTCTCTCTCTCTGCCTCTCCTCTTTCTGTGTAACTCTGAATTTCAAATAAATACATAAATCTTTAAAAAATAAATAATTTTGGGGCCAGCGCTGTGGCTCACTTGGCTAATCCTCCACCTGCAGTGCCAGCACTCCGGGTTCTAGTGCCGGTTGCTCCTCTTCCAGTCCAGCTCTCTGCTGTGGCCCAGAAAGGCAGTGGAGGATGGCCCAAGTGCTTGGGTCCCTGTGACCGCATGGGAGACCAGGAGGAAGCACCCGGCTCCTGGATCGGCGCAGCGCAGGCTGTGGCAGCCATTAGGGGAGTGAACCAATGGAAGGAAGACCTTTCTCTCTGTCTCTCACTGTCTATAACTCTCTGTCTCTCTCACTGTCTAACTCTGCCTGGCAAAAAATAATTTTGGAACAAAAATCTTTACTATACTTGCTCTTAACCAAGAGGCTGAGAAGTGATGAACAAAAAACTTTACAATCTGCACGTACAGGAGTCTTCAAAAAGTTCATGAAAATGTTATGAAATATGCATAAATTTCCAAGTTTTGTTTACCAAAATAAACTTATCTTCTAATTCCATTTTCTACAAACTTTACATTCATGCAATCCTGAGAAAAGTATCATTTGAGAACAGTCAACTTTTAGCAAAAGAAAACTACTATTTCAAAGCTGGCACTGTGGCCCAGGGTTAAGCTGCTGGCTGTGCCAGCTTCCTTTATCAGAACAGCAGTTTTGGTCCTGGCTGCATGGCTTCATAAGGTGCCTGGGAAAGTGACAAAAAGATATTCCAATTACTAGGGCCCCAGCCACCAGAGGAAACCTGGAGTTCCTGGCTTCCTGCTTTGGGCCGGCCCAGATATGGCTGCTGTGGCAATCTGGAGAATGGACAAGCATAGAGAGGCTCTGTCACTCTGCCTTTCAAGCAAGCAAATAACATAATTACAAACTACAATTACTGGGCCGGCGCCGCGGCTCACTAGGCTAATCCTCCACCTTGCGGCGCCGGCACACCGGGTTCTAGTCCCGGTCGGGGCACCAGATTCTGTCCTGGTTGCCCCTCTTCCAGGCCAGCTCTCTGCTGTGGCCAGGGAGTGCAGTGGAGGATGGCCCAAGTCCTTGGGCCCTGCACCCCATGGGAGACCAGGAGAAGCACCTGGCTCATGCCATCGGATCAGCGCGGTGCGCCGGTCACAGCGCGCCTACCGCGGCAGCCATTGGAGGGTGAACCAACGGCAAAAGGAAGACCTTTCTCTGTCTCTCTCTCACTGTCCACTCTGCCTGTCAAAAAAAAAAAAAAAAAAAAAAAAAAAACAGCCGGCGCCGTGGCTCAACAGGCTAATCCTCCGCCTTGCGGCGCCGGCACACCAGGTTCTAGTCCCGGTCGGGGCACCGATCCTGTCCCGGTTGCCCCTCTTCCAGGCCAGCTCTCTGCTGTGGCCAGGGAGTGCAGTGGAGGATAGCCCAAGTGTTTGGGCTCTGCACCCCATGGGAGACCAGGATAAGCACCTGGCTCCTGCCATCGGAACAGCGCGGTGCGCTGGCCGCAGCGCGCTACCGCGGCGGCCATTGGAGGGTGAACCAACGGCAAAAGGAAGACCTTTCTCTCTGTCTCTCTCTGTCCACTCTGCCTGTCAAAAATTAAAAAAAAATTAAAAAAAAAAAAGTGTTTAAAAAAAAAACAAAAAACAAAAACAAAAACCTACAATTACTGTTTATGCTGGAATGGTGTGTGAACTACAAAACTGGTCGCAGTACTTTTTGTGTCCTTAAAAACAAGTTTTCTAACTTTGAAAAGTGTCACTGGTCCCAACTGGCTAAAAAAGGATTTATTCAGCATTCAGCCCTCGAAATCTGAAGACAACTTCTTTCCCATATACACACATACCTTCATCTAAATAGGAATCGGCCAAACTTCCTCCCAGCTTCTTGATGATGTGAATTGCCTCCAGATTACCAGAGCCCTTCAGTCTGAGCACAGCTTCCACAGCTAACTTAGTAAAGTGATCTTTGTGATGAGTAAGCAGTTTTGAGGATAATGTTGTTCCCGCAATATTCATTAAATCCTGACGGAACTTAACTTCATCAGAACTAAAGAAAAAACAAAAAGAAATTCATACCTACTCTTCAAACGCTTATCCCCCCTAGTTTACTTCTCAAGATTCATCAAGATAATTTGACTCAACATTTTACCCTAACTGGGTCAGTCTCTAAGACCATGTGAAAAGAATTAAACCTCACCAGGTGTTAATGTAATGTACACACTGGGGCAGGAATTTGGCACAGAGATTAAGCCACCATATGGGACACCCACATCCCATGCAAGAGTGTCTGGGTTCGGGTCTCAGCTGCTGATTCCTGCTAATAAGAACCCTGGGAGGCAGTGACAGTGGCTCAAGCACTTAGGCCCCTTCCACCCATGTGAAAGACCACGGATAGAGTTCCCAGCTTCTGGCAGTATGAATAGTATGGCCAGCACCAGGCGTTGTGGGCACTAGGCTGTGACCCAGTGAATGGAATACATCTCTCCCTTTCAAATAAATAATTTTTAAAAAGTTTGTATTTTATTTGAAGTCAGAGTTAGAGGGAGAGACAGAGAGATCTTCCATCTGCTGGTTCACTCATGTGGCTGCCAACAGCCAGGGCTGAGCCAAGGCAAAACCAGGAGCTTCATTTGGGTCACCCATATGGCTAACAGGGACACAAACACTTGAGCTGCCATCCACTACATTTCCCATCAGCAGGGAGACAGAGCCATAGCAGATCAGCCATGACACGAACCAGCACACAGACGGGATGCCAATGTTGTAGGCACCAGCTTTACCCACTATGCCACAATGCTGAACCCAAATAAAAATTTTTTTTTAAAAGCTTTAAAACTAAACTGCTCCCTACGCCTCCAAAAGTGTGAGAAGAGGCAACACAAAGTAATATCAAATGCTGTCAGAAATGCGAATAAACATTGTTATACAGCTACTAGGAGTGTAAACTAATTGTTTTAGTAGGCTTATTTGGTATACATCAGTGTCTTCAAACACGCATGCATCTTTGGGCCAAAAATTTTACTTCTGGAAGCATTTTGGGGGTTCCAGGTAGGTCATAACATTATTTTATTTCAATAATTTATGCAAAGAAGACTGGAATCCCAAACTAACTTCAGTGGCCATCTCTTGCAGCTGAGGTAGGTCTGATTATTTTGGAGGCTGCAGGACAATAGGATCATGCATAGTTCTCAATGTTCTCTAGGTTTATTGCATTAAACATGTTATGAAAGAATGCAAAACATTTTAAAAAGTAGTACTATGGTATAGTAAGGTATACTAACCCATGATCAACTGCAGAACTCAACAGAGCCTCTCTCGCAGCCTTTGTGGCTTCTCTCCATCCAGCAATGATGGTCTGTGGATGGATCTTTTTTGCAATTAAAGTTTCTGCTTCCTGTTAACAAACCATTATGTCAAAACAGACAATTTAATAAACACTTATCAAGTTAAAGATGAAAATCAACAATTTGATTACTGCTGATATTCAAAAGCATAGCACACACAAAAAAAACCTCACAAAATGAAGTTAGAATCAGTAACTCTTACCCTTAGTAATTCTGCAGCTAAAACAGTAACAGAGGTGGTGCCATCACCAACTTCATCATCTTGAACCCTTGACATATCTAGGGAAAAAATTAACTCAAAATTACTTCTATTTACAACCAATCTCAATCTCACCTACCTACATTCCTCACCTGACAACTCTGAGATCTAAAATAATTTTACTGCCATGGTTCAAATGCGTCTCCCAAAGTTCATGTGTTACTTATTTTTTAAATAAATTTATGTTTTAAGATTTATTTATCTGAAAGACAAGAGTTACAGAGAGAGGTCTTCCATCCACCAGGTCATTCCACAGCAACGGCTGAAGCTGCATGGATCCAAAGTCAGGAACCTCCTTTGGTCTCCCACGCGCGTGCAAGGTCACAAGGACTTGGGCCTTTTTCTACTGCTTTCCCAGGCCATAGCAGAGAGCTGGATGGGAAGTGGAGCAGCCAGGAATTGAACCGGTGCCCATATGGGATGCTAGCACCACAGGCGCCAGTCCCGTATGTATTTGAAAGATGGCTACACAGAGGCAGAGAGAGAAAGAGAGAGATCTGCCATCCACTTCCTAAATGGCCACAATGGGCAGAGGTAGACCAACTGAAAGCCATGAGCCAGGAGCTTCTTCGGGTTTCCCGTGTGTGTGGCAGGGGCCCAAGGATTTGGAACATCTTTTGCTGCTTTCCCAGGCACATCAGCAGAGGGCTGGATTGGAGTGGGGTAGCCAAGACTGAAACCAATGCCCATATGAGATGCCAGCACTGCAGGCGGTGGCTTTACCTGCTATACTACAGAGTCAGCCCCAGGTTTAGGTGTTAGCAAATTTATTCCCAGAGCCAGCCAGTTGTTCCACTTCTGACCCAGCTCCCAGTTGATATGCCTGAGAAAGCTGTAGTGAGCCCATGTGCTTAGGTCCCTGTACTCACAAAGACTCAGATGAAACTTCTGGCTCCCCTCTGGCCCAGCCCTGATCACTGTGGCCATTTGGGGAGTGAACCAGTGGATGGAAGATCTCTGCCTTTCAGATCAATACATACATACTTAAACTTAATTTCCAGTATAGCCATGTTGAGGAGGGACCCTTAGATTAGGTCATGAGGGTTCTGCTCTAATAAATGGACTTCCATTATCTCAGGACTGGGTTCACCCTAAATCCTGGGTTTCTCAGCCTCCAGAACTCGGAGCCAAAAAACTTCCATTGTTTGTGGATTTCCTAGTCTGCGATATTCTCACAGCGACGCAAAAGAGACTAAGACACCTACCAATAATTACATGGTACTCCTGAAGCTTTTATTGTTAACAGTAATTGTAGGAGTGGTTTAAGTCAACTAACTCAAGTACAGTTAAGCCTATCAAAGAAGAGTAAGTTAATTCAGAAACTTAACAACGGACTCACCAACCAAAACTTTAGCAGCTGGATTGTCAACACCAATGTTTTTCAGAATAGTGGCACCGTCATTAGTCACCATAAGAGAGGCTTCTCGTCCACTGCTTAGAAGAATTTTGTCCTAAAGAAAACATATTGGGTTCAATTAAAATATAAATGGACCTTGAAGAGCACCCAGATCAATCAATCAAAAATACTCAAATACTGCCAATGTGTAAACACTCTGGGTGACTACTTGGCAGTATGCATGTTTATAACCTATACTCTGCAGGCAAAACTTGCTATCTCTACCCTAGAAGTACAGGGAGAGACAATGTGGGTTTCAACACCCTTAAGAGCAGAAACAACTGCATAGGGTGCACGTCCAAATGATAACAGTGGTTGCCATTTAACATCCAACAGGACTTGGATACATTCATCTTTTATAATTAAAACTTGGGATATTAAGAGGTATAAAATAATATTAAAACTTACGAAAAGAAAATTCCCTCTTTTGCTTACCATGCCCTTGGGTCCCAAGGTGCTCTTTACCAAGTCTCCAATGGCAATGGCACCAATGAAAGACGACTGGAGTAAAAAAAAAAAAAAACAAAAAACAACAACAGAGATTGTGAGAATTAATTTTAGCCTTAAAAGAACAACTTTACCTCTCAAAACAGTAAGAACGTCAGAACAAGGCTTACCAGACGAGCTGTCTCCGCTCTTTCTTCATCAGCTCCAGCTTTGAAGATGTTAACAGGCGCAAGGGAAAGGGACGCCTTTAGAGAAAAAACAAAAAACAATCAGTTTGAACAACAACTCTGGAACACATTTATTTAAATGCCTTCCGCTGGATTTACAAGCAGGTATCTAAGAGAACATTCATTTGCAACACGGCGATTGCAAACAAATTCAGCTACCAAGAGGGGCGGGATCAGAAAGGTACTGTGCCGTTTTGGGTAACAAGCACGCCAGGAATAAAAATCACACACCCGAGAGGCGGACTACCGAGTAGGGCAAGACCAAAGACGATCTTAAAACATGGTCAAGGCCCGCAGAGATGGGGGCACACGAGCCGGACGCCCGCCGGGGAGGCTGCCTCCATCTTTTGCCCTCGGGCGGCTCCTTCCCCGCCGCCCCAAACTCCGCCCCGAGGGGGAGGGCGGGGCCGGCGAGGCGCTAGAAATTTCTCCGGCGAGACTGAGGCCCACGTTTCGGGGTCCCGGGCTCGGGCTTGTGGAAAGACCGAGTCTGACCAGACACTGGCCTCACGGAGCCACTTCTCCGCCTGGCCTGCACGGACGGCTCCACCGGCTGTCCCCGCGCGGGCCACATGCCGCGGCCCGCGCCATGTGCGGCGGGCCCAGGAGGTCGGCTCGGGGAGCCTGCGACGCCGGGAGGCCAGAAGGAGCAGGGGGGGCGGCAAGGCATAGCGGGGCACGGCCGGGGCTGCGAAGGGACAGGAGAGAGGTCAGACTCACCATGGTTCCGAGGAATTCGGGACACGAGCGATTCCCTCACAGCTCGCCCCCGGAGCCAGCAGCGAAGAGAAGCCGGAAGTGACGCCACACGCTCTATCGCGAGGGCAGGGCCCCGGCTCTACGAGACCGGAAATGAGCCCTACGCCGTGGGGCGGGGCCTGGGCTCGCGCTCCGCCCCCTGCGGCGCCGCTGGCTCTGGTCTGAAAGGTTAATGGCCTGGCGGATTTGCAGAAACAAAGAATTGCCGCCCTGTTTCAGTTGCCATAACCACGGAGTTTGTGCCCGTACTTTGTCTTTTTTTTTTTTTTTTTGACAGGAGGAGTGGATAGTGAGAGACAGACAGAAAGGTCTTCCTTCTTGCCGTTGGTTCACCCTCCAGTGGCCGCTATGGCCGGCGCATCGCGCTGATCTGAAGCCAGGAGCCAGGTGCTTCTCCTGGTCTCCCATGCGGGTGCAGGGCCCAAGCACTTGGGCCATCCTCCACTGCCTTCCCGGGCCATAGCAGAGAGCTGGCCTGGAAGAGGGGCAACCGGGATAGAATCCAGCGCCCCAACCGGGTCTAGAACCCGATGTGCCAGCGCCGCAAGGCGGAGGATTAGCCTGTTAAGCCACGGTGCCAGCCATATTTTGTCTTAAACTTAATATTTAATTTGTTAAAAGCACATATATACGCAGTTATATAATACTAACCAAAAAGCATCCCTCACATCCCATGCTCTTATGGTGGGCAACCTCTTTTGGCTTTCCAGTTTCTTTTATTTGTCATATTCGTGAATATTTTTGCTTTATTCTCTTTTATTTTAAACATTGTTGAGCATTACAGAGGGAAACTTTTGTAGAATCTTAAAAAGCTGTTTCAAATTGGACTTGCACAGTCCAGAAAGACACAGTCATTTGAACTCCCCTGTTTGCTCATTTTCAGGTTTTGCATATTATATTTTTTTTCTCCAACAGTAAAGACAACTAATATACCTTCACATGATCAGGAGGGATTACAATCAATCCCAAATAATTCTGTTTATTTAAAAAACTTTTCAGGGTCAACGCTTTGGAGTAGCAGGTAAAGCTGACACCTGAAGTGCCAGCATCCCATATGGGCGCTGGTTCAAGTCCCAGCTGCTCCACCTCTGATCCAGCTTCCTGCTATGGCCTGGGAAAGCAGTAGAAGATGGTCCAAGTCTGTGGGAGACCCGGAGGAGGCTCCTGGCCCCTGGCTTCCCAGTCGGCGCAATTACCTTCGTTATAACCATCTGGGCAGTGAACCAATGGATAGAAGACTATCTGCTTCTGCCTCTCTGTATCTCTGCCTTTCAAATAGATAAATAAATCTTAAAAAAACAAATTTCTATTTTCTCTTAGTTGGCCCCTCTAAGATGTCTAAAGCAAAACTTTGTGTTTTAAAAAAAATAATTAAGGGTCTGGCGCTGTAGTGTAGTGAGTAAAGCCGCCACCTGCAGTGCCGGCATCCCATATGGGCGACGGTTCTAGTCCCGGCTGCTCTACTTCCAAACCAGCTCTCTGCTCTGGCCTGGGAAAGCAGTAGAAGATGGCCCAAGTCCTTGGGCCCCTTCACCTGCATGGCAGATCCAGAAGAAACTCCTGGCTTCAGATCAGCATAGTTCTGGCTGTTGTGGCCAATTGAGGAGTGAACCAGTGGATGGAAGACCTCTCTCTCCCCCTCTCTCTCTCTCTGCCTCTCTTTCTCTCTCTGTATAACTCTGGCTTTCAAATAAATAAATAAAGCCATTTAAAAAAAACACAATTCATAAGCTGCTGCCTGCAATGCTGTCATCCCACATGGGCGCCAGTTCAAAATCCAGCTGCTCCACTTTCAATCCAGCTCTCTGCTATGGCCTGGGAAAACAATAGAAGATGGCCCAAGTGCTTGGGCCCCTGCACCCATGTGGGAGACCCAGAGAAAGCTCCTGGCTCCTGGATTCAGAATAGCCTAGTTCCAGTGTTGCAGCCATCTGGGGAGTGAACCAGCAGACGGAAGATTTCTCTCTGCCTCTGCCTTTCTGTAAGTCTGCCTTTCAAATAAATAAATAAATCTTATAAAAAATATGAATTCAGACAGTATTTTACACTTTATGTTCTGTGTGGGTGCAAACTATTGAAATCTTTACTTAATATATACTAAATTGATCTTCTGTGTATAACGATAATTGAAAATGAACCTTGATGTGAATGGAATGGGAGAGGGAGCGGGAGTTGGGAGGGTTGCAGGCGGGAGGGAAGTTATGGGGTGGGGGGGGAAAGCCATTGTAATCTATAAGCTGTACTTTGGAAATTTATATTTGCTAAATATAAGTTTAAAAAAAAAACCACAATTCATTAGTTTTCGGTCATGCAGTGCTATCCACTTTTCTCCCACTTAGCAAACTCCTGGGGTTTTGACAATTGCAAGCATTGACCAGCTTTCAAGTTTCAGTTGTTTATCTTTTTCAGACACATTGAGTTATGCTACACCAGAGGCTGGCAAGCTGTGCAGAGTCAAATCCAGCCTGCCAGCTGTTTTTGTATAACCTGAAAGCTAAGAATGGTTTTCACATTTTTAGATGGTTGGAAAAAAAATACATTTGATGACAATGTGAAAATGGTTTCCATAAAGCTTTGTTGAAACCCGGAGCAATTAACTTTAATTCTTTTTTTTTTTTTTTTTTTGACAGGTAGAGTTAGGCAGTGTGTGTGTGTGAGAGAGAGAGAGAGAGAGAGAGAGAGAGAGAGAGAGAGAAAGGTCTTCCTTTTTCCGTTGGTTCACCCCCCAAATGGCTGCTACGGCAAGCGTGCTGCATCGATCCGAAGCCAGGAGCCAGGTGCTCCCTCCTAGTCTCCCATGCAGGTGCAGGGCCCAAGCACTTGGGCCATCCTCCACTGCTTTCCCAAACCATAGCAGAGAGCTGGAATGGAAGTGGAGCAGTCGGGACTCGAACTGGCATCCATAAGGAATGCTGGCACTGAAAGCAGTGGCTTTACCTATTACACCATAGAGCTGGCCCCTACTGCTATAATTTATTACAAGAGAGGGGAGTTGGAATCTCACATACCCATGAATACAAGGAATCTTCAAGAATTTCCTGTTAAATGGGGAGCCTGTGTTGTGGTGAAGCTGGTAAACCATATGAACACTGGCTCAAGTCCCCATTGCCCCACTTACAATCCAGCTCCCTGCTAATGTGCCTGGGAAAACAGGAAAAGATGGCTCAAGTGCTTGGGCCCTTGCACCCATGTGGGAGACCTTTTAGAAGCTCCTGGCTCCTGGCTTCAGCCTGGCCCAGCTCTGGCTGTTGCAGCCATTTGGTATATGAACCAGTGGATGGAAGATTTATCTTTCTCTGTCTCTCCTTCTCTGTAACTCTGCCATTCAAATACATAAAATCTTTAAAACAATTTTACTGTAAAAAGAGTATGATAAAAAAAAAAAGTGTGCACGGATTTCAAAATTGTTTTGCACCCAAATAAGCATCTTTTAATTCCATATCCCATAAACTTGTTGAATTATGCCCATACTGTAAATGATTTTCTACCTCTTTCCTTTGTATTATTTTTGTAATTACCTATGTAGGTAGGTTATAGCAATAGCATTGACCTGCAGAAATCTTGGTGGTTTACAAAATATTTGCGTTAACAACGATTTGTTGTGTCTGCTGGACTGAGCAGCATTGGGGATATCCTTAAATGCTCAATTTTGTGGAAAAGAGAGAGTAGGCATTTTTATTATGCATTTTCTC
Source organism: Lepus europaeus (assembly GCF_033115175.1). Taxonomy (NCBI): domain Eukaryota; kingdom Metazoa; phylum Chordata; class Mammalia; order Lagomorpha; family Leporidae; genus Lepus; species Lepus europaeus. The sequence continues at coordinate 51,388,916 of NC_084836.1, forward strand.
CAAGGGTTTAAATAACAAGCATCTATCGAGTATTTACTATGTGCACAGTCCCACAGTGGGTGTTCTGCAAGCTCTCTGATCAGAGGGCTCTCCTGTCTCAGACGGTGGGGTACTCTGCTTTCCACACAACGGAGATCCTGCCTGGATGGCTCCTCAGCTCCAGATCTGGGTGTCAGAAGCCCTAGGCCTCCAGGATTTCTAGGGAAGGGCTTCTCAAACACCTTGTAATGAGAGGGCTTGTAAAAATTCCATTTGGTTCAGGGCAATACTTTAAAAAAAACAAAATCACAGACTTGCATGTTCTAACACTGTCAAACTGCTGTATGTTTTCAAACAAATACTATTTGGTATTTACCTCATTGTGACTGTGTGACATTTGGGGAACGAAACCAGTGAATAGATGGCGTCTCTCTCATCTCCCCCTCCCTCTCTGTCACTCTGCGTTTCAAGCAGATGAAAATAAACAACATCGTGGCACAGCAGGTAAAGCCATGGCCAACGACACCATAAGGGCACCTGTTTGAGTTCTACTGCTCTAATTTTTTTTTTCTACTGCTCTAATTTAAAAAAATTTTTTAAAAATTTATTTGAAAGGCAGAATTACAGAGGGGCAGATACAGAGGCAGAGAGAGAGAGAGAGAGAGAGAGAGAGAGAGAGAGTCTTCCATCCACTGGTTCACTCTCCAGATGGCTGCAACAGAGCTGCACTGATCGGAAGCCAGGAGCTTCTTCCAGGTCTCCCATGGGGGTGCAGGGGCCCATGGACTTAGACCATCTTCTACTGCTTTCCCAGGCCATAGCAGAGAGCTGGATTGGAAGTGGAACAGCCAGGACACAAACCTGTGCCTGTATGGGATGCTGGCACTGCAGGCGGCGGCTTTAGCACTGGCCCCCTGCTCCATTTCTGATCCAGCTCCCAGCTAATTGCCTGGAAAAAGCAGTGAAAGATGGCCAAAATGTTTGGGTCCCTTCCACCCACGTGGGAGACCTGGAAGAAGCTCCGGGCTCCTGGCTTCGGCCTGGCCTAGCTCCAGCCATCGTAGCCATTTGGGGAGTGAACCAGAAAATAGATTTCTCTCTCACTCTGTGACTCTTTCAAATAAATAAATCTTTAAAAAAATTGGAGTGATAATTTTCTCAATTTTCCTAAGGTATACAGCTAATACCATTCGAGAGGTATGAGAAGACATTAACTCATCATATACAATGTAGGTCTTAGGACTTAACTCTCTGGGGGAGGGGAAAGGAGAAGGGTATTAGCCCTGTTACAAGGGCTGTTCTAAACTATAAATTCTTTTGAGGACAAAGACTGCCATCTTTATAACTAGCACAAGGCCCAGTCCATGCTCATTAATTAAATAAAAAGAGCTTGTGAATAGCTACTGCCCTCACAACAGCCTCAAAGGGAAAATGCCTCAGGAAGTAAGTCTTTAAACTCCTGAGAATAAATGCCTAGGTTTTCCAAGACACAATTTCTGCCACCACTTCTTGGCCAATTTATGATTTTCTAGTGTCTGGCACATGGTAAGCACCCAATCATTTGTGGGCTTGTCTATCCCCTGCATTGTTTAGATTATTCTATCTCAAGCAAACTCAAATAGGCTTTGAAATATCACTCAGTGGAAATCTCAGGGCTGAGAAGCTACTAGCTTGGATGACTACCCACATACAGTGTGATAAAGACTGTGAAAGATTTAAAATTTCTCTTCGCTTTATGAAACATAATCTTCAACTCTTACATTCTCTTAAAAAATGAGACCATGATGTGAGGCTAGGAAATAAAAGCTGTATCATAAGGTTTCAGGTGATGTGTGGAATATAAATACAGTCAAACTTAAAGTACTTTTTAAGAACTTTTATTGGGGTTTTATTGCAATCTACTTTTGGCAATAAGAGGAAAGTGACCATAGAAAAACTCCGATCAGATATTATTCAACAAAGCAGTTTTTCATGAATGCTTAAGGTCAGTGTATAGTCAGCTCAGCTTCCAGTATCAACTTGAGTACCTCATTATGGATATCTATGCCAGAATGACAATAGTAAGGCATTGCACGATGCTAAATCATCTAAGATTAAACCACATTTTACATATAATTTTGAGGACAGTAAAGTATACTAATACTCTACAATAAATAAGGATTTTATTTTAAAAAATGTGTTGCTTAGCCCTTGTTGAACAAAATTTAATTATTAGCTTATTCGTTGAGTACTCCAGTTAATAAAGGTTTGATTGTACTTCAAGAACTCTGACTTTTCCAAAGATAAAAAAATTAGTTCTTATTTGTTATGACAAAAATTAGGCTTAAAAGCACATTCACACTTGTCCTTAAAAGCACATTTTTATCATATATGAGATAACTTCTCATGCCCGACAACATGGCTTATATGGCAAAGAGTTATATGCAAAGGACAACTAGAGGGCTATCCTCCCATCCCCACTTCCTCCAAAACGCCACACTCGGCCTCAGTGTAAAAGGTATATTTTATTGCCATGCTACAAAATTTATGAAGTTGGCACTGATAGGGAGAAAGAGAACAAAGGGCAGGGAGGGACAAAGGGAAAATGATGTTGTTACATACATAACAAGGTTTTGTTTTAATCAACAGTGGTAAGTTTTGCCAATATTAAAAAATGCAACCCAAAATTTAAAATGCTGATATGAAACAGCATTAAAATACAATTTATGCATAGTACAGCATCACTTATATGTCTTCTATTAGAGAAATATGGAATGTTTATAAAAGAAATTAACCATAGGGGGTAAAATTTATATTTCATATACAATTTGGCAATGGTAGTCCCACTGTTAAACAATTTTTATAAAAGAAAAAATTAAAAATCTAATAAGCTACCTTTATACAAAGTTGCTATATTTATGCCTTTACGTAGGAAAGAAACAACATTTATAATGCAAATCAGGACATACAATAATCTTACAATATTATACAATGCAATGAAAATAAAAACATAACACAAAGTTTGTCCTTTAGAAAATGTATACTTTGCATTTACTAATGCAAATGTGGCACACTGGTGACTACTGTACTATTAATACCAGTCTGTTTCCATGCTATTCATTGTCCAATTGTCATAGAATTGCAATTGTAATGATGCTACCAAAGAATTGGTATATCCCCAAAAAGTGAGGAAGTAGGGACGGGGGGTAGGCATGGAAAGAGCAGGGAAGACAGACAGGGTGCTGGTTTGGGCAGAATATAATATGGGGTGTCCTAAAATATTTGTTAGTTTTTCAAGCCAAAACATTTTCTATACATCCTGTCATTTCGTACCAATGCCTTTATTCAAATTTGGCAAATGTCAAGGAAAAGGTAATTAGTACCATATACCTCACATGTCAGAAATATGAATGAGATGGCAATACATGTTACTTCCGAGTGATGTCTCTGATGGTATGTCTCTTTCAAGAATATATTTATTTTTATACACACACACACACACAAGACATTGCACAAAATACTTGGGCATTATGGAATGGGAAGAGCAGAGGAGCAATTGGGAAGTACTTTTTTTAGCTTGTTAAAACCTTTACCTTGAGACAAATCTATGGTGGCACGTTGTTGGACAACCGTGAAAACATAAGGCCCCTGTCCCATTTTTAACAGAACATTACTGAGGTACATTTTTATATGCCGTGCCACAAATTTTGGTGGGGGAGGGGGAGAGGGGTAGTGGAAAAAGAAACACCAACTTGACTTATTCTAACGATGAACTAGGCAGTGGGGAGGGGGGTCAACATTAATATCCATAAAAACAAAGATTGCTTGGCAAATTTTCATTAGTCCCAAATGTGATCTCTTCTGGATGCGCTGGGAAGTGAGAAGCTTTTTGCTGAGTCTTCAAGAGTAAAGTGCATATCTCATCACTTCACAGCAGCAGTAAATAAAAGGAACTATTTGCCAATCTTCCTGGAGCAAGGAAAGGCACCATATTTTCCTGTTTTAAAGGAAGATGACGCTGGGAAACAAAGACACTAAGAAAACACAGGTAACACCCATATCGGTTTCCAACCTTGGTCATGGATAAATGCTGTTTATGCTCTATGTGGTTATACAGGAGGATTCTATTTGGGGAGGGGAGAACATATGATCAATGATTATATTTCTAAAACCAAAAAGTGGGATCACATGGTCTATTAACATAACCAATTATCTAAATTATGTCTGCCTCAGAAACTCTCAGACATATGGCCACAACTGTATGCCATTAAAACATCTCACTCTACAACGCACCTAGGAATAGGTACATTCTCCCAGGACACAGCTTAATGCCCGTTACTAGACAACTGCCAAGGACGAGCTGAATTCTAAATTATTTTTCACTTAAATAGGAACATAGGTGACTTCCAGAAAGCATCTAGAAATTAACACCAGTTCTTATGTGTCTTCCTAATTCTCTTCAGTACCTAAAACCAAATTCTTAGCAGACAAACTGGTCCCATTTTCATTTTTAAAGCACAATGTATTTAAAGCGTAAACTGTAATGATTACACTAGCCTTGACCAAAAAATGTAAAGACTAATTAGAATCTGGAGGAAAAAACAAAAAGGATGAGGGAAAGGAAGAATAAAGTAGCCTACCTCCAAAACAGATAAACAGATCAGCCCTTTGATTTGGAGTCATGTTCGGTTTTGACTGCTTATTTCAAAGAAAAACATGGGCATTGGCTCTATTGTAATTCTTATTCCATATGACATAAATTTGGCACAATTAGCAATCTACCCAGCAGAAAGGATAACTAGAATAATACATTAAAAATGGAAACTGCATACCTATACCACTGCTCTTTTTAAGAGAACAGTGAACACTTTAGTAAGCACCAAGTTCACGGGGAAAAAAAGAAAAAGAAACAAAAAACAAAAAATTCTGCTATGCACATAAACCAATGGCACTGAAAATGATAAAGACTTCTGTAATAATTTATTTTCTTTACAATGGTCCCACTCTATTCTGCTAATCCATTCACTGTTATATAATTAGGTAATCTGTTGAAGAAACTGAACACCATACAACACACTTTTTTTGTGCTAAGTTAACCTTAGCTTCATCTGGCAGATCCAGATCATAATCTCAAACTTTCTCCTGTTTAAGAGAAAATTAAAATATTTTGTAAGGTCACCTAACCTTTCCATTCTATCTTCTCTTCCCTAGAGTTTGGGAAACTGGAATGCTGTTGATTTTCCAAGAGTTTCACATATGGGCTCTCATCAGTTTATATAAAACTTCAACTCATTTAAAATCCTAAATTATGACACCATCTCATCACTACCAGATTTCTACTGTACCTGCTATGCTGGCAACAATAGGAACATCCTACTAAAGTCAAAGGATAACCAAGGACCCAGCTTCGAGTGAGAGGACAGCAGAACTGAGGAACGCTGGAGGGGGCATCATTGCTAAAGTGCTGCTAGGGGTGCCTGCTGAGAAAGCACGGTACCTTTGGGGAACTCTGCATCTTAAATGTAGCTTCCTTTTTTTTTTTCTCAGCTGCTAAAGAGATCACCTATGCACACAAGTGAAATTTTCCGCGGAGTGAATCTTTTTATCAACTTAAAAAGTAAACAGCATATAAATAAATACTGGACAAAGGCAACCCTGTTATAGAATAACAGTTAAGTTCCACATGAACCTTCAAAACCATAATTTGACAAAAAATGCAAACTAAGCAACAAGGAACACATAATCCAATTTCAAAACTATATACAAACTCAAGCACTTTAAATGGAAAAAGACATTAAGCCACAAAATAAAGACACCCCAAACACCAAAGGGAAAAAACTGAAGATGAATGGAAACCCAATGGCACAAAGGCCTCCAGAAAACAACGTGTTGGCAATAATTGCTAGGAGAGAAACTTCCAAAATACCGTAGTTCAGATTTTCAAATGTTTTGGGTAAAGTGACCTGAGACTGGTTCTTGAGCCTACTGTAATTCTGAACAAGGTATTTGGACACGGCCTTCAAAGGACATCATGAGATGAGTAAACAAGATCTTGTTTCCTTCCCGCCTTTCAACAACACACCAACAGCGAATCATATTCTTGGACACAAGACTCTGTCTAGTAACACTGAAGGCAGAGGAGCTGACTGGTACAAAAGGAGGTGTGATACTTCTGTTTCCTTTACATGTTTTGGCTCAAGGCAAAAAGCCTTTAGTTACTGAAATAAAGGATTCCTCATGTTTCATGCTGGAGGCCACATACTGTGAACAGTGAATCTACGGATATTATTATTTCCAAAGCCTAGAGTTACCTGTTAGCAATGCACATTACCAAGAGGCTTTATAAAAAGTTTTCAATGCCAACCATGGCTTACACATGAACGATATGCGTAAGTTCAGAATATTGAATACAAATCAACCAGCATGTCATTCATTTCAACTCTCATTTTAAATAGGCACTGTGAAAATGGGAATGCTTCTGTACAATAGTGAGTAGTATATAATGAAATTAGTGTTCTTTACAGAGTACCTGCTCTACATTAATTCCCTTTAAAGATGCACATGAAATATTCAGAAAAAAAAAATCTGTATCAGTCTAGAAAAGGAGTTAGTGTTTAGAAATGAAAATGAAGCACTTGCATCTTCATTTTTTTAAAAACTTCACAAAGGTGCAAACAACATAATGCTTTCCAGGCTCACATGGGCAGATCAGTACTATTATGTCTGGTTTTCCTAGATGTGCCATCGTCTCGTGGCAGTGCTTTCTGCAAATTTGACATAGCAGCAGTTCTCTCGATGTCTATCACAGCATACAGCTCTGTGCGCCGGGTCGGGGTTTGTGGAAGGGGGGTGGTAGGCGTTTTTGGAGTCTGGGGGTTGTCAGAGTCACTGCCACCTTCCAAGTCAACCTGTATGTAATTGAGCTGCCTGTGTTCTAGACTTGGGCGTCTGATATCAAAGTTAAAGACCGTCGGGGTACAGTCCCGACGCCTGGAATATTCTATTTTGTGAGCACTTGCCGGCACGCTTACATTCTCTGTATTTACATAGTTATGCATTGGATCTAGATTATTATGGTAGCCATTTAGAGATGGGGTCTTTGGTCCTAAATTGTCATCTTCATCCCTACTTAGCTTGCGGGCTTCCCAAACAGGAGGCAAAGATGGTAAATTTTCATAGTTTAATAATGCAGTTCTTCTCTGAGCTGAGTTGTTGATATTCTGGGTATCTGAGGTACTAGTGGATGTCAGACGGCCTCTCCTGACCCCTGAGGCACTAGGGATAGATAGCCCGTTTATATTTTCATATACCAGTTTGTTAACAGAGGGTGCGTCTCTTCGTTCATCACTGTCATAGCCAGTGTCCCACTCTGTGTTATTTGCACCACTCCCACTAACTTGATCTCTTCCAAGTTGCTCCAGTTTCTCTTTTTCCATTAATTGCTTTTGAACAGGGGTTGGTCCCAAAACAAACTTGACTCCTTCGGGTTCAAGAAGAATCTGAGGGTCCTGGTCTTCAGTACTACTTGGCTCCTCTTTGGGTGTGTTGCTTTCAGCATTAGAAACCCTTGCCTCTAATGGAACATGCACACTGGTACGGTTTTTCCGCTCTTCTTGCACACCTGTAGTGTTGACGTAGGTATGTACCTAAAGCGAAAAAAATCAATCAATAATTTATTTAAAAAACAAAGCAGAACTGCCTGAGTCTCAGTTAATTTCATTAACATTCTCTATCCAAAACTTTTGTTTTCAAAACTTTTGTGCTTATTTTTTTTAACAAATAAAAAGGTGGGACGAAAGGAAAATGTCTTCCTAATTTGATGGAAGAATAACTACTTTAAAGTAGCATCCAGCATTATACTTCACAGTGAAATACAAAAGTATTCTGTGAAAAAAAAATTTAAAAAATCAAGAAAATGGGGAGTTTTTTTCATTTTTTTGATGTTCTGGAAATCTTCATCTACACATGAAAACATTACTCAAAAGAAGGAAATAATAAGTATTGAAAACAGATAAATTTATCAGTATTTACTGATTTCACTGTATAAAGTGATAAACCCTACTTGAGTTATGTAATATACTTAGATATAAAATAAATATCATCTAGTTAGAAATTAGCACTACTTAGAAAAGCTCAATGGTATTTTGAGGAGACAATAAAAAAATCTGGAAGTCTATATAAAAAATTTAAAGACTTAAAAACGCAATGCAGGGTCCGGTGCTGTGATACAGTGGGTTAAGCCACCATCTGCAGTGCCAGCATCTCAGATGGGTGCAGGTTTGAGTCCCGGCTGCCCCACTAATCCAGCTCCCTGCTAATGCATCTGGGAAAACAGTGGAGGAAGGCCGAAGTCCTTGGGTCTCTACACCCATGTGGGAGACCCGGAAGAAGCAGCTGGCTTTGGCCTGGTCCAGCCCCAGACATTGCAGCCAGTTGGGGAGTGAATCAGTGGATGGAAGATCTCTTTAACAAATCTTTATTTAAAAAAAAAAAAGAGAGAGAGAAAAGAAAGAATGAAACACAAACCAAGAAAGAAAAATGTAATCATCGCTAATAATATAAGTAACCTACTAAACAAATCCAAAGACATTTACATTAAATAAATGATAAGTGATCATATGACTTATCAAAGAAAAGTATAACTAATACACAGATAATCTTCAACCAGATAAGTCATTCCACAAATGAAAGCTAGTCAGAAACCCTATGTACCTCCAGAACATGGCAACAACAAAACCTACTTTTCTACTAGTAGCTCACTGATTATAAAGACTAAAATATGCACAGCTGTATAAATTCTTAACCCACTGAAAGCTCTTACTGATAATGTGAGCTGACCACTTAGTGTGCTTTTCTTGTTCTACAGATGCACCTTTCTTATGAATCCACAAATTACTGTAATTCTAAGTTTCCCTGAGTACCTGCACATACTGAGCACCTGCCAGCAAACACGTGCTATTTCCTCGACTATTCACTGCAAAGTAATTTATCAACAGTGGCAGTTAACATTCAGACCCAATAAAATCTTTCAGTATTAGCACAGTAACCCCCAAACTGCACAATCACTACTGCTGTTCCACAGTAGCACAAGCTTACTTGTTCCTCGGCCACAAGCAGCGGGTGCGTGGATTCTTCCCCCACTGAAGGCAGGCGAGCACTGCCCACGGAAGGATGCCGGCTTGAAGGATGGGATGAAGCATCTCCAAAGGAAGGGTATCGGGGATATCCGTTAGGTAAGTTCTGAGCAGCAAACCCTGGAGCTGGGTTTTGGTGTATTCATGCCAAAATAAAGACAGGATAGGAAGGTAGGGCAGGGAGAATAAAGACAAAAGAGAATCTAATCAGCACCAAGGATTAAGGAAGGTATTTCTGGGAAGACACAGCAGAAATCAGGACAGATATCACCACATCCTTCTTCAGATAATATGCAATATTTACTGTATTCATTTAAAAATATTTATAACTACAGCTAACAGTTTCTAAAAACTGACAATTATTATACTTCTGTTAACCAGTGGTGATTTCCAGCGTGTTGATGCTGAAGCATTTACAACTTTTCGGATAAACATGTGTTACTCAGAGCATAACAGGGAAGATGGGTACTCACTTGTAGGTGTTCGAGGTGTTCTGGGGACTTCTAATTCTGTTTGATGATTATTTCTTTCTACAACTGGCTCTTCCACCACATTTATACTATTATTTTGCATAATCTCTTGCAACATGTTAAATAACTCTTCTGCACGGGCACACTTAAAGGCAAAGATTCCTACAAATATAAACCAAAGTCTTTAAAAAAGCCAGAGGAACACATATCAAAGAACAAAATTACCAAATAATCATTCTATACACCAATAGCAAGATAGGCCCTTTAAATAAATGCATGGCAAATTAATTGTATGCCCTATTTCAAAACATAATCCCAAAAGAAAAGCTCATAGAATAATTTTCATTTGTCTGAGGGAGATGGCCTAAAACAAAGCACACAAATCAATAGTCATTCTAGTAAACATTTTACCAGCAGGGGGAGCCCAACTCTCCATGACCAAGGTGACTATCTATCATTTACCATTTAACAGGCCCCTTGCTGGGATTTTACAGTATTACAATAATTACAACAATTCTGCAAGAAAAGCATTACCAATCCCTTTTCATAAAGTTCAACAGAGGTTATGTACTTTTCCAAGGCCATTAAAGTAGTAGGTAGCAAAAAAATCAAATTACATTCTGTTTGACTCCAATGTTTAGGTTCTTTTCCCAACAAGTTGTAATGACAACGATTCTTGGTCAGTTTGGTGGGACTAATGATTTCTTGAAAATTTTAGTTAAGATAGGTCAAAGTTTCTGACAGAAGATATAACTTATAAATACTTGTAAGTGAATACATGATTTACAATATCTTTTCTGAACAACCCATTTACTTTGGGAATTTTCTTTCAACAAAAAGTAAAATATTAATTTAAACACTGTACTATATATAGAACTGCAAGAACAATATTTCACATATGATAACAGTTGCAGAAAACAAAGGCTAGAGCTACCTACCTTGTCCAGTTTGACACCTTCGACCACTTTCAAAAGAAAAGAGATTGGAGTCATAGCCATAGCGCCGTAGGCAGAGGTAGTGCCATTTGACCGAGTCCCGTTTTCGAGTATATAAGATCAGTTCTGTGTCTGTAAGTTCCATTATGCCAGAACCTAACTCATTCCCATCATCATCCACATTAATGACCTGGAGAAAGAAGGTAACAGTAACAAATATTTCATCAATTATTCAGGAAATGCATTGTTGCGGATTGGTTATCTGCTCATTTGTTTATTCATCAGTATAATGTGTAGGCATGGACTATGTAATAATGTAATATCCAGTTAATAGCTGTAAGGAATTCACATTCCCACTGGGGAGACAAGATATATATATACGCTGTTAATACCATTAACTGTATGATTGACTAGTGTAACAAAGGCTGTAGAAGGCAGAAACTGTAGCCTAACATTGGAGACATCATCTCACAAGGCGAATTTCATTAGATGTGGGCATGATTAAATTTATACAGGAAATCAAATAAGAGGGGAATCTGGTGAGTCAGGAGAGGCAGGATCCATCGTGCTGATACAATGCTGAAACAGAATTGAGAAGGTACCCTTCAAAGAGACCAGAATAGGATCAGCACAGATTTCATGTCAGGAAAGGTCTTATCCTGCTGAGCTTCTAGGAAAAAAAAAAAAAAAATGCCCAACAACTAAGAATAGTAGGTAACATTTATGGAGAAGTTACTTTTAGGCTGGTGCCGTGGTTTAACAGGCTAATCCTCCGCCTTGTGGCACCGGCACACCGGGTTCTAGTCCCGGTGGGGGCGCCGGATTCTATCCTGGTTGCCTCTCTTCCAGGCCAGCTCTCTGCTATGGCCCGGAAGTGCAGTGGAGGATGGCCCAAGTCCTTGGGCCCTGCACCTGCATGGGAGACCAGGAGAAGCACCTGGCTCCTGGCTTCGGATCAGTGAGATGCGCCGGCCGCAGCGGCCATTGGAGGGTGAACCAACGGCAAAAGGAAGACCTTTCTCTCTGTCTCTCTCTCTATCCACTCTGCCTGTCCAAAAAAAAAAAAAAGAAAGAGAAGTTACTTTTCCCTTGGGACTGAGCAAAGTGCTTTACAAGTATTTTCCTCATCAATCGTTCTAACAACCCTAGACTGCAGGTCTCCACTGTACAAAAGTGAATTAAGATTTAGTGACAATGTAACCTGTCGAAGGTTGCAAAGCTATGAAGTCAGGGGGCTGAATCCCACTTGGGTTTGTGAATCCAGAAGCTCTGATTTAGAGCAGACTCAGATTATGACAGACACTTAACGTCTGTAGAAGAATTCAGCTTACAGGTAACACCAAAGAAGTTCCAGCAAACAAGCTGGTGAATCATGAAAGAGGAGGATTAATTTTATGGCAACAAGGGGATGGATCACAGAGTAAGCGGAGGCAAAGCTCAGCGGAGAAATCATCCAACCATACATGGGAATCATGGCTGCAATGTGGTGATGAGCCTGACAGATGTAAATTGCGGTATTTTAAAGAAAGTACTGCCAGAACTGTGGCAAGTTCAAGTTCAACAGAGAAGAGCTAAGGAAAACCAAAGAGGATTCCATACTGTTAGAAAGAAGATGCTGTCACCATTTATTAAAACAAGAAAAGGCAGATGGAAAAAAAGAGTCTGGCGGTAAGAGCAAGGAGGAAAGATGTAGCAGGGGAAGAGAAAGAAGCACATTTAAGTAGGCAGCAACATAGACAGCTCCACCAGTTGTACTGACCTTAAATTTGTTCCGATGGTTATCTGGGACAGCGTCTTTATCTGGACAGCTACAACAGCTACCCATGGCTTCTTCAGAAGACCATGTGAGCACTACATGAGAAATAATTTGAAAGAAAATATTAAATGTGGGATACAAAATTCAAGGGAAAAGACTGCAGAAATCATCTAACACAAGCTTTATTTTGACGTGGAAAACAAAGCCCAATAAGTGTATTGGCTGAAGCTAGATTTCATGTGAATCACTTGGTCAGTTCTGCTCAATGATGAGAATAAATTCTGTGAGGAAGACACTACAGAAATCTGGAATTTCTACTTTAATTTACGAAGGTCTATCTAATCTTATGTTATCTAAAATACAAGCCAAATGAAGGTCTTATATTTAAGACTGTTTTACATAATTAATTTATAGTTATTTAATTAAGAGCTAATCATGGAATTAACCCGTAAAGATTTATCAAGAATTTTACATTTCTTTTTTTTTTTTTGACAGGCAGAGTGGACAGTGAGAGAGAGAGACAGAGAGAAAGGTCTTCCTTTTGCCGTTGGTTCACCCTCCAATGGCCTCCGCGGCCGGTGCACTGCAGCCGGCGCACCGCACTGATCCGATGGCAGGAGCCAGGTGCTTCTCCTGGTCTCCCATGGGGTGCAGGGCCCAAGCACTTGGGCCATCCTCCACTGCCTTCCCGGGCCATAGCAGAGAGCTGGCCTGGAAGAGGGGCAACCGGGATAGAATCTGGCGCCCCCACCGGGACTAGAACCCGGTGTGCCGGTGCTGCAAGGCGGAGGATTAGCCTATTGAGCCACGCACTGGCCAAGAATTTTACATTTCTTTAAAAACTTGAAAAAGGGATGCCAGACTTCCAGCTCAGCAGGTTTTTTGATTTTTGTTACTCATTGCAGTATATTTTAAGTACCCCATAAGATAAGAATTCACTGGTAGGGGTGGGCATTGTGGCACAGTGGATTAAGCTGCCATATGCAATGCCTGCATCCCATACTGGAGCGCCTGGTTTGGGTCCTGGCAACTCTGCCTCTGATCCAGCTTCCTGCCAATGCACCTGGAAAGGCAGCAAATGATGCCACAAGTACTTGAGTTCCTGCCACCCATGAGGGAGATCCAGATGAAGTTTCAGGATCTTGGCTTCAGCCTGGCCCAGCTCTGGTTGTTGCAGGCATGTGGGGAACGATCCAGCAGATTGAAGATTTCTCTGTCTGTCTCTGTCTCTCTCTCTCTTTCAAATAAATAAATCTTCTCAAAAATTGGTAAACAAGACAAAAATATCAAATTTGGAATAGTGTGTTAGCAAGAGAGAAAGGAAAGTCGAAACTTAAGCAGTAATGTAATAGTACTAGCAAATTGAGATGGCATTTCTATTTAATTCTTCTTTCCTACAGGTTATGCAGGTGACTAAGTGTTCAAGGGCATTCAAAATGAACAAAGGAAGAATTTGAAGCCTCATTTATGCACAAGGCAAAGAATCAGAAGGAATATGACATTTGACAAAGGGGACGAGAAGGAGCACAAAACATTACAAACATAAATCTGATTGAAACTTGCTTGAAACCCTCCAGTGGCTCTCCACCACACACAAGACGAAAATTTTAACTCTGTGTGACATGAGGTCCTTCACAGTCTGGTCCAGTCTAACGTCCTCCTCTTCTATGCTTCAAGCCCCACCCTTGGGTCCAGGCAGACTGCACAAGCTGCAGATTGCCCAGTGCACCTTGTTCTCTCACATCCTCCCGTCTGCTGCCCTCCGCCTGCCACGTCTGCCTGCTTGAGACTTAGAGTGCAGCATCTCTAGGAAGCCTTCTCTTACTCCAACCAACTAGGGGGCTAAATATCTTAGGTACCTTCTGCCCAAAGCGCCCTAAGCTTCCCAGACTCACAGCATCTACCGCACTTTGTACTTGGTAGAAACTCTGATCAGTTGTCCGTCTCTTTAGCTATCCTTTCTCCCTCCACTGTATGAGCCTTCCCAGCAGGGATGCACCTTACTGCCTAGTGCCTCACACAATCCCTGGCAGAGAGAAGGGCTTTAGGCCTTTGTGGACTGCATGGACTATACCAAACAAAGGTGAAGAATGCCTGGCAGGTGTAAGTATTAAGATAAGAAAGTATAATGTACATAAACTAAAAGAAGTAACTACAACACTAAAGCTAATTAAAATTCAAGATATTTGGCATTCTGCTCTAATAAGACACTCAAGATTCACAGCAGAAAGATGATTAAATCATTATCTGTGGGGCTGGTGCTGTGACGTAGTAGGTAAAGCCACTGGCTGCAGTGCTGGCATCCCGTATGGGCGCCTGTTCAAGTCCCAGCTGCTCCACTTCCAGTCCAGCTCTCTGCTGTGGCCTGGGAAGGCAGTAGAGGAAGGCCCCAAGTCCTTGGGCCCCTGCATCCATGTGGGAGATCTAGAAGAGGCTCCTGGGTTCGGAACAGCACAGCTCCGGCCACTGTGGCCATCTGGGGAGTGAACCAATGAATAGAAAACACTGTCTCTCCCCCACCTCCTCTAAGCCTCTGTGTAACTCTGCTTTTTAAATAAACAAATAAATCTTAAAAAAAAAAAAAGAAGAAGAAGAAGAAGTGGAGCAGCCGGGACTTGAACCAGTGCCGTATGGGATGCTAGTGTCACAGGTGGCAGCTTTATCTGCTACTCCACAGCACTGGCCCCATCCTAGGATATTCTTAACTTGAAAAATGCATTAGGGTAATCCTCCACCGGCAATGCCGGCAACCCATATAGGTACCAATTTGAGACCCCGCTGCTCCACTTCCAATCCAGCTCTCTGCTATGGCCTGGGAAAGCAGTGGAAGACGGCCCAAGTCCTTGGGCCCTTGCACTCGCGTGGGAGACCCAGAAGAGGCTCTTGCTTCCTGGCTTCGGATCAGCACAGCTCTGGCCATTGCAGCTATCTGGGGAGTGAATCAGTGGGTGGAAGACCTCTCTCTTCTCTCTGCCTCTGCCTTTCTGTAAGTCGGCTTTTCAAATAAACAAATAAATAAATCTTTTAAAAAATCATTATCTGTACATGCATTTAAGGGAAGAAAAAGATGTAAACAGATATTGCACTACAATCAACTTTGTACTAAAATATGGAGCAGAGTACTGTGGACAAAAGGGAGTAAATGACTGGGTTAGTCACAGCAGGAAGCAGACTTGAGCTGGGACTTTTCAAAAGTGAGCAGAAAAAATGTGCTAGGTAAAAAACCGAAATAGGCACTTCGGACGGATAAAAGATCACATGCAAAGGCGAAGGTCGTGAAAGGTCACATGACACTCAGGTGTTTGGTACACACTGAGGTGTTCAGTACAAGTGGAACACAAGGTCAGCTGTAACCCAAGTTGGGCCAAACTATAAAGCATTCTGGACAATGAGCTAGGGATGTGGGACTTGATCTTCTGACCAACTACAAGCTAGTGCTACCTCTAGTAGTCCCACGGCAGAACCTGTGTAACTTCATCGTGAACCAGTAGATATCACTCTCTGTCTCTCCCTCTCTAATTCAGCCTGTCAAATGAATAAATAAATCTTTCTTAAAAAGATTTTTTAAAGATTTTTTTTTCATTCAGGCAGAGTTACAGAGAAAAAGAAAAACAGAGAGAGAGAGAGGTCTTCCATCCGCTGGTTCACTCCCCAAATGGCCACAACGGCCAGAGCTGGACTGGTCCAAAGCCAGGATCAAGGAGCCTCTTCTGGATCCTCCACTTGGGTGCAGGCATATTAGCAAGGAGCTGGATCAGAAGTGGAGTAGCCTGGACTTGAACCAGTGCCTATATGGGATGCTGGCACTGCAGGCAGCAGCTTAACCTGCTGTGCCACAGCGCCAGCCCTATAAATAAATCTTAAAAACAAACAAAAAGACTATTTCTTAAAAGGAGCAGCAAAAACATCCTTTTACTTGCAGCCTCACTAGTCAACCTGTTAAGCAGAGCTTTCTGTGTTGGCAGGTGTAGATGCAAGGCAGTGTAGCCTTACCCGCAACACGTCCCACCCTGAATGTGCTGCTCAGGATAACAATGAGTAATGAAATGTCTAATATGTGACACAAAAGCTTTGAGTATTATGCTAAAGATAAAATACTTTAAGCTACACATGATAAAAAGTCACCAATGTATTTTAAGTAGGAAAGTGAGATAGACATGCATTTTAAATACCTCCATCTGCAGGATAAATTTAAGCAGGAATTTAGCTCAGAGCAAAGGAAATCAATTTGGGACTGCTGAAAAATGAAGTATGATAGAGATCTAAAACCAGAACATCAATAGTAGGAATAAAGAAGAAATGTCTGAGTATAAGAACAGTTTTGGACGAAAAGTCAGCAACATCAAGTGGTGGCCTTGGCATAACAGAAAAAGAGGCAGCTTCCAATCACAACAGATCAGGAAAAACTGGCAGTCTTCAAGTGGAAGTGAGCATGGCTAGTTCAGTTTCACATGTGCAGAGACTAGCCACGGGGAAATACGCAAGAGAGGTGAGTACCTGAGCATGGGTCTGAGGGAGGAGGCAAAACAGCAGAGAACTTGCAGTATCTGAAGCTATAGAACAGATGAGTCTACTCAGGGACAATATAAAGAGAGGTCTGTGGTTGCAATTCGGGGGGTGGGGGGGACGGAGAATACAAATGAGTTTAAGTACAGAAATAGAAAGGAGCCAATGAAGAACAGGATGGGGGAGGACTGAAATATACAAATTAAGAAAAGAGGGCATTACCCACATGGAATGGTAGGGAAGGATGCCAAACTGCAATAAGGCAGTAGCCCCAATAGGTTGACTATTCTTTCAAGCGTTGGCTGAGAAAGAAAAAGTGCAGCACTAGAGTGTACACAGATACAAGTGAAAAAAAATATAGGCCATGGCTGGCACTGTGGCGTAGTGGGTTAAGCTGCCACCTGCAGTGCTGGCATCTCATATGGGCACTGGTTCAAGTCTGGGCTGCTCCACTTCTGATGCAGCTCTCTGCTATGGCCTGGGAAAGCAGTAGAAGATGGCCCAAGTCCTTGGGCCCCTGCACTCATGTAGGAGACCCAGAAGAAGCTCCTGGCTCCTAGCTTCGGATTGGTGCAGCTCCAGTCATGTGGCCAATTGGAGAGTGAAACAGCAGATGGAAGACCTCTCTCTCTCTCTCTCTCTCTCTCTCTTTCTGCCTCTCTTCTCTGTGTAATTCTGACTTTCAAACAAACAAATAAATCTTAAAAAAAAGAAAATATGCCTGGGCAGGCACTGCGGGGGTATTAGGGTAAGCTGCTTTGCCTGCAGCACCAGCATAACATATGGGCACTGGTTCAAGTCCCAGCTGTTCCACTTTTGATCCAGCTCTCTAATAATGTACCTGGGAAAGCAGGCCCAAGTGCTTGGGCCCCTGCACATACATGGGAGACCTGAAGAAGCTCCTGGCTCTGGCCTAGTCCAGCCTTGGCCATCTGGGGAGTGAACCAGACAATGGAAGCTTGCTTGCTCACTCGCTCTCTCTCTCTCCCCCAACTCTATCTTTCAAAAAAATAAACAAAGCTTAAAAAAGAGAGAAAATGCCATTTGAATTATTTAATGTTATTTTTAAAATATTTGTTTATTTATTTGAAAGGCAGAGTTACAGAGAGTCAGAAGCAGAGGCAGAGAGGTCTTTCATCTACTGGTTCACTCCCCAAAGGCAGCAACAGTCAGAGCTGGGCTGATCTGAAGCCAGAAGCCAGAAGCCAGGAGCTTCTTCTGGGTTTCCTACATGGGTTCAAGGACTTGGGCCATCTTCTACTGCTTTCCCATTCCATAGCAGAGAGCTGGATCGGAAGTGGAGCAGCCGGGACTCGAACCAGCGCCCATATGGCATGCTGGCATTGCAGGCGGCGGCTTCACCTGCTATGCCACTGCACTGGCCCTGTTATTTATTATTTTAAGATAACAAGAATTTAAGCAACCTTGTCATCATTAGGTCAGGAAAAATTCAAAAACAGGAAACAACAAAGGAAAGAAAAGAGTTAACTGATGGATCAAGAAGCGGGGGGAAATCAGGAAAGAAGAGGGAGGATGGGGGTGCACAGCAGAGAAGCTGCAGTAGGTAAGACCCATCGTCCTGCACGTCCTTTGTAAGGCAGAAGGCAAGACCCCCATAACGAGGGACCTGAGGAGAACATGGACCAGTCTACCAAGGAGCTACCCAAGGAAAGACAGCAGGATCAGTAAGTAGGCCGGGATGAGAGCCCAGTGGAGGCTGCAGAGTCAGACGATGGTGCTCTGCTGGTAGCGCTCACCAGCTCAGATGGTGGACAGTTCAGGCTCACAGGGCAAGGAAGCTACACGAGGCTGGCAATACCGGGGTTTCAAACAACGAATCAGCAGGTCCAGTCAGGAGAGAAGTACAGAAAGAGGAGGTTTCACAAAATTAGAAAATGGAGGCAAAAACCACAGGAGGCTTCTTAAGGTTCAAGAATATGCTTAGCTGGAACAGTTGGAACATAGGCAGCTTAATCTTACAACTCCAGGACAGAGACTCCCTAAAAATTACTTGTTTATTTGAAAAAGAGAGACAGAAGAGACAAAGAGAGATAGAAAGAAGAGAATGGTCGACTTCCCAAATGTCCACAAAACTTGGGGATGGACCTGACCAATCAATCTAGGTCTCCCAAGTGAGTGGCAGGAACCCAAATACTTGAGCCATCAACTGCCGCCTCCCAGGGTACACATTAGTAGGAAGCCGGAATTGGGAGCAGAGCCAGGACTCAAACCCAGGCACTCTGACATGGGATGCAGGCACCCCGAAGGGCATCTTAACTGCTGGGCCAAGCACCCATCCCAGGAGACATTTTTTAATGTGGAGCTTTCATCCACATCTTTGACTCCCTCTACTGAACCATACACTAGATATTCTCCATTTATGCCCACAATGAATTATTATTGTTATTCTCCATTAGGACCTCATATTAGGCTAATACTTGCAGACCACATCTGAGTTGCAACATCTGATGAAAAATTATGTGATCTCATCAGCATGTACTACTCCAAGCTCACAACTCAGCAAAAACAAATGGTCTTGTTATGCTCCCTGCAGAGCAACACACAAAGAACAAAAGGTAGCTTCTGTTTAGGAAAAGTTTGCTGAATATTTCAAATTAATAAACATTGTCTTAGTTTAATTAAAGCCATTTGTCTTTATTCTTTGGGAGTTGGTGGGTCTCAGCAAATCAAGAAGCATACTGGTTGCATTTAAGAAAAGATTATTTTATTAAATTCTCTAGTTTAAAAAGTGCAATTTATGGATTTTTTTTTAAAAGGCAAATGTCTACTTACCTAGATCTGGCCATTAATATTCTTAGCCTCTGCTGCAGCATTAGGAGTTGAATCATGCTTCAAAACACCATGTTTTCTTTGTTTGCTGACTTAACCTAGAAATAGTAGAAAAAATTGATAATTTCCTCCTTCTTTTAATGTAATAATTTTCCTGATGAGACTTTGAGCAACACAGTTGGTTTAGTTAACCTATTTACACAAATTCAAATGTTAAAAGAATTGATTAAAAAAACCCCAATAATATGTAGGATTAATTTCATTTCTTTTCAAAAGAAGAAGTAAAAATGCAATGGTCTAAGTTCTAAGATGTTTCTGGCTTCTCCACTACAGCTCCGACACTGGACAACTCACCTCTCTATACTTATCTCCTCAGCCGTAAAATGAGGGGTTAGACGAAACAACCTCCAAGGTTCTGCTCAGCTCTGAAACCCTCACTTTAGCCAGTGGCAGACAAATTCTCCACCCCTGGTGACTTTTCCTAAACCTCACTCACTGTCATTCCTTCTGTAGAGCTGATTTGCTTTAGAATCCACCCTCTGTGTCTTCCTATTCCACAAGAATCCCCAGAACCAATTCAGAGAAGTAGGTTAATCAAAAAAGAGACTAGAACAAGCATGCCCGAGTCATCAGGCAGTGATATTGCAGCAATACATTAGTCTTTAGTTGTAAGAGATGCACTCCATTTAAAACAAATTTTCTAGTGAATTTTTTTCACTCTACATACTGAGAAAAAGTCAAACTCACTAACGGAAGCACTAGTATTTACCAAACACATATGCTGTAGTGGCATTACGTTAGGGGTTATGGGAATAGCTTTATTTAAACTTACGTATTTGTTAACTAGAGTTAACGAATATGACATATATCCAAAACAAACATTTCTAAACGAAGCACCCATAAACAATCAACAACCTCAGCTCTGGCTTCAGATGCCCTCTGTGTAAGATCAGCGAGCCAGGTGTGTTTGCTTCTGCCCCTTGTGTGCTGCTGCAACACCTCATTTAAGACGGGGAGCAAGCCAGTGTCTCAGCTTTGGGATCCCCTTCTTGATGCTCCAGAAGCTTCAACATTTATCATGCTTTGTCTCTGACTTGTAAAACTGCCCAGGGCTGAGCTAATTCTATCATAAATCATTTGTCTTCTGTGAATATATATATATGCTCTTTGCCAATTTCTCTTTTCTAAGAGATTTTAGCCAATTAATTCAGGAAAATCTCTCTTCTTTGTTTTGCAATCCATATATAAGCCTTTCCCATTCCTATCCTGAACTGTGTTTAGCAAATAAAATAAATGAGACTGATTTACCAATAACTCAGTATCAAGGAAAAGTCACAAATTTTGAAACAAAGTTTAAACTTTTTTTTTTTTTTTTTTTTTGGACAGGCAGAGTGGACAGTGACAGAGAGACAGAGAGAAAGATCTTCCTTTTTGCCACTGGTTCACCCTCCAATGCCCGCTGCGGCCACCGCAGGAGCCAGGTGCTTCTCCTGGTCTCCCATGGGGTGCAGGGCCCAAGCACTTGGGCCATCCTCCACTGCACTCCTGGGCCACAGCAGAGAGCTGGACTGGAAGAGGGGCAACCGGGACAGAATCCGGCGCCCGGACCGGGACTAGAACCCGGTGTGCCGGCGCCACAAGGCGGAGGATTAGCCTATTGAGCCGCGGTGCCGGCAGAAGTTTAAACATTTAAAAGAATTATTGTACCAATCTATAAAGCTCTTGAAAGTATTAAAAAGCTGCCCTTTGAATCTCCAGAATTTTTTTTATTCTGACCTCTTTTTGAGGATTAATATCTATTCAGTTGATTGTTGAATCATTTTGATTATTAGCACTATCAAAGTATTGTAGAATTTCTGCTGGCTTTTACTTTTTTCAGTGCAAATATCCAGCATGTCAAACACTTTCCATAAGGAAAGACAGTATGAGTTCTAAACAACTGACTCTCAAAGCAATTCTGGAATGAATGTAGCCCTCTTTGACTTTGGAATACTGGTGCCTCACATGTTCTCTGAGCCTTTGGTTTCTCCCCAGCTAGTAGACAATTAAAGATTGAAAGGTAATTGGGAGGTAGTGAGAAGGAAGCTATATTACAGATATTATATGGAGGTGTAATCTTACTGTTATATGGGTGTATTTTCTCTAACATAGAAAGTAGCAACAACTATGATTCTCACTCAAAAAGATACAACTTTACCAGGAAAATCATGCAGAGGCTAAAAAGTATACTAAAAACTCTTTACTACCATCCTATTTTTCAATAGCAAACTGATTTTAAAGCCCTCACCATATTGCTGGACTTAAGTCATTTGGATGATCTCATTTAATCCAAGGGACATCTTTTGAGGTAGATTCTACCATTATTTCCATGTTCTAAATGAGAAAACTGAGGCTTAAAAACGTTAAGCAGTTTTCCCAGGGTTAATACCTAGTCAGATTATCTGATTCCAAGGTTTAATGTCTTATTAAGTAAATAATGTATTAATGTATTAATGCAATTAATATGTGATTAATGTGCATAAAAGTTTAGGATACTAAGTGCATATAGTAAGCATTCAGTTAGCTATTGAAATAATAATTTATTATAAAACAATGCTATATGCCTTTGTTATAATTAACCTTTCTATGCTTCAAATTCCTAGTATGTAAGAAAAGATTGGGGCACCATCTTCATAGAATTATTGTGAAAACCAAGTAAATTCTGCATATAAAGACTTTCAGAAAGCCATACAGTGTTTTAAAAGACAAAGCACTGTGGCCGGCGCCACAGCTCACTAGGCTAATCCTCCGCCTTGCGGCACCGGCACACTGGGTTCTAGTCCCGGTCGGGGAGCCGGATTCTGTCCCGGTTGCCCCTCTTCCAGTCCAGCTCTCTGCTGTGGCCAGGGAGTGCAGTGGAGGATGGCCCAAGTGCTTGGGCCCTGCACCCCACGGGAGACCAGGAGAAGCACCTGGCTTCTGCCTTTGGATCAGCGTGGTGTGCCGGCCGCAGCGTGCCAGCTGCGGCGGCCATTGGAGGGTGAGCCAACGGCAAAAGGAAGACCTTTCTCTCTGTCTCTCTCACTGTCCACTCTGCCTGTCAAAATAATAATAATAAAAAAGACAAAGCACTGTTATAGCACCACTATGGATAAAATCCTGTCTGTGTATAACAATCGAGCATTTTTGCACTGCACGCACAGTAGGCCTAGAACTTCAGCACCGTCCTTACAAGTGTTACATTAATATAGCTAGTAAAGGTGTCCTAAATTATTCCAATAGGATTCCTGCAGAATGACCAGCACAGAGAACACTGAATTCTATTCACAAGTGTGATTATAAATGTGCTGCTTAGAAAGGTACATTTGGTTTTTTCAGTTCACTAGCACCGAGGGTGAATTTGGCTTGCACTACAGTAGTTCTGTTCAGATACAGCTGGGACAGAATACCTATAGATACAAGTATAGCACATAACTCTAAATTTTGGGCAAGCTAACTGTCATGTTGTAGTATTTTAAAAGAATCAAGAGAATGGCATTCAAGAAATCATGTTGTGTCAATAATCTGTTTCTTTTAAACCACTGGGTAGGTTGTTTTTCATTCTTACACATTAGTTTTCTGCTTATTCTTAACATCCATAAGGATTTTTTTATTGTTTAGATTACTCTAAGGAAGAGAAGTTTTTATAAAAAAGCAGAGGAGAGGAGACTCTCGGTACACTATGCTAGTTACCTGATCCATTGCCATTATAGAAAAAGCACGCACACGTTAACACAGGTCCTTGTGAGCTGCAAGTTTAAAGAACACACAGGCGGCCGGCGCCGCGGCTCACTAGGCTAATCCTCCGCTTGCGGCGCCGGATTCTGTCCCGGTTGCTCTTCCTGTCCAGCTCTCTGCTGTGGCCTGGGAGTGCAGTGGAGGATGGCCCAAGTGCTTGGGCCCTGCACCCCATGGGAGACCAGGAGGAAGCACCTGGCTCCTGGCTTTGGCTCGGCGCAGTGCGCTGGCCGTAGCAGCCATTTGGGGGGTGAACCAACAGAAGGAAGACCTTTCTCTCTGTCTCTCTCTCTCACTGTCCGAAAAAAAAAAAAAAAAAAAGAACACACAGGCACACAGAACTACACAGGTATGTGAGTATTTTTAAATACCATATATTTTTATTCCTTTAGATTTTTTTATTCTAAGGGCAATGTTAATGAACTGCTTCACAGTTTATAACTGTCCACTCACACCTCTTTTTTTTTCACTCTTGAAAATATCGACTACTTAATGTACAAATCACTTCAATATCTGGAACTTTTTTTTTCTGGAAACTTTTGAGTCTAATCTAAATTCCTTCTAATGTAATTTAACCGATTCTTTTCATTTGTGTCCTAAGAGACAAGTAAAACCAGACGATTATGGAAGATTAAGCACATAGTTGTGTATACTTAAAATGCCCTCAATCCATTTTCTGTGGGTAAATCAAAAATATTAATAAAATGGCATGTCTTTATTTCAGCAATAATAGCTGTATTAAGACAACAAAATGTCACTCAGTAGATAAAAATGGTTTGCAAACAACTATCAATATCAAGGAGAGACTAAAAAAATGAATTCATTCATTTCTCCAGAGATCCACACATTGCAACATTCAAAAAGTAGTTTCCGAAGTACCTACTCTCTGCCAAACAGTGATTAAACAGTAGGAATCAAAATAAAAGACACACACTCTGATTCCAAGGAGTTTCTTAACTAGTTTCTTACCCACTCTACCCTACCCCTGCCCAATCACAACTGAATATGGGGGCCGATCCATATGTAGGTGATATAAGCACATTAGCCATTTAACTCAGAGCAGAAAGAAAGAAGTGTCAAGGAAAACATCCCAGGAATGGTGATCCCTACATTGAGTCTGGAAAGACGGATAGGAGCTAGTGAAGAATACAATTTTGTGTATTTAACAAATATTAAGAAAATGTTATTAAAATGCCTTGCTAAAAGTAAAGCACAAAAAAGCTTAAATAGCAGTTTTTGTAAGACTAGTCATAACTCAATTATGGAGTCATTCTAACCTTGGGGCGTATTTTTTCCCAGATACTGGTGATTAATTTATCCAATTACATCTGAGTGCCTATCATGTTGTCCCTAAGACACATGCAAACCCACTAGCTGAGTCACTCTGGCTTAGTTAATACAGAAATGTAATCAGCAGCAAGGGCAACAATCCCAGAACCTTCATTCACAGGAAAAAAAAATCATCATCCTTCAGAATTCTCAAAGAAACTCTTAGCTTAGTACTTATATACTGCAATATAAAATATGTTCAGCAAAAACAAATACTGTCCTACAGCAACATCAAAAGGATGAACATTTATGAGGAACCATGCAGCTCTTCCCCTAAAATTGCAACAAGGAAGAGAGATGATTATCAGGTAGCAGTGAGAAAGAAAGATAGGCATTTTCCAGAAAGCATTTATTATTAACTTTGAAAATTTGAATGAATACATTTGATCTTATTATTCTCCAAATCAGTGCTCTGTATATGAATGTCTTAAAATTTTATTTATTTATTTGAAAGGAAGTTAGAGAGAGAGAGAGAGAGAGAATCTTCGATCTGTTGGTTCACTCCCCAATTGGCTGCAACAGCTGGGTCTGGTTCAGGCAAAAGTCAGGAGCCAGGAAATCGAGCTGTGTTTCCTACATGTGTGGCAGGGACTCAAGTACTTGGGCTATCTTCTGCTGTCTTCCCAGACACTTTAGTAGGAAGCTGGATCAGAAACATAACCCCAGGGATGTGAAGCCACCCACAATATGGAATGCTGGCATCGTAGGCAGCAGCTGAATTAAATGCACCACAATATTGGCTCCTGCATATTACTTCTTATAATGTTTCAAATCAACAAATGAATGCTTAGCCCTTATAATAAATAAATAAGCTCCTGGCTCCTGGCTTCAGATCGGCACAGCTCTAGCTGTTGCAGCCATCTGGAAAGTAAACCAGGGGATGGAAGACCTCTCTCTCTGCATCTGCCTCTCTGTAACTCTGCCTTCAAATAAATAATTTTTTTAAAAAAAAAAAAAAAGACTTTACACATGGATTTAAAAGTTTCTTTCTTCAAAACAAATCTGTTTTTCTTTGGGCCTTTCAGACCAGACCAGAATGCCTTAATGGCTGATTCTGAAGTCAGAGTGCTATGAAATGATTGTCATTCTGTGAGTCTACTGTGTAGACTGCTTCCCATGTTCAAACACTCTCTCCTTTTTAATTCTTTCTACTATTATTACCAGACACTTGATCTTATTTATATGATTCTTTTAACATTTAATCCTATCTATATGATCACTTTAACACTTAATATGGTCACTTTAACACTTAAGATGGCATTTTTATCACCCAACTTAATGGGATTTGGGGCCCCATGGCAAGTTTTTAAACTGTACCTTTAGAATAAGTCCATAGGAATGTTTGCAAAACTATACAACTTTAAAGTTACAAACTTCCTCCTCCCTCTCTTATTCCTACTCTTATTTTTACTGAGATCTATTTTCAATTGACTTTATACACATATAACTAACTCTATGTTAAGTAAGGAGTTCAACAAATAGTACAAAGAAAAAATGCACAACAGTTCCTCGACAGTCAAGACAAGAACTGTTCAAGTCATAACTTCTCATGGTGTCAATTTCAGGTTTCCTTTTAGGTGCTCTATTAGTTATTACAGATCAGGCAGAACATAAGGTATTTGTCCCTTTGGGAGCGGCTTATTTCACTAAGTATGATGTTTTCCAGATTCATCCATTTTGATGCAAATGATCAGATTTCATTTTTTTATACTGCTGTGTAGTATTCCACAGAGTACATATCCCATAATTTCTCTATCCAGTCTTCAGTTGACGGGCATTTAGGTTTATTCCATGTCTTAGCTACTGTGAACTGAACTGCAATAAATGGGGGTGCAGATAACTTATTTACTGATTTCATTTCCCTTGGGTAAATTCCAAGGAGTGGGATGGCTGGGTAATATGGTAGGACTATATTCAGATTTCTGAGGTATCTCCATACTGTCTTCCACAGTTGTTGTACCAGTTTATATCCCCAACAACAGTGGATTAGGGTACCTTTTCTCCACATCCTCACCGCATTTGTTGTTTATTGATTTCTGCAGGAAAGCCATTCTAACTGAGGTGAGGTGAAACCTCATTAGGTTTTGATCTGCATTTCTCTGATGGCTAGTGATCCTGAACAGTTTTTCATGTGTCTGTTGGCCATTTGGATTTCCTCTTCTGAAAAATGTTTAAGTGCGGGGGCTATAGGCTGCTGGGGTCCTGAGTTGTGCGTGTCCACGGCCCCCACGTAGGCCTACTGTGTCCCTCCAATTTGCATAGAATTTCCTCTGCTGTTTTCTCCCAAACTCTTCCCTTAGACTACACTCTACTTTTTAAAAACTATCTTCTCTTAGAGCAGCAAGCCCCCTCCCTACTCTGCCATCTTAATCCAATCAAAACAAAAATGTTTTAATTCAAGTGTCTCCACATTATTCTTAAGAAGGTACAGAATAAAGCCCTACACTCAGATCAAAGGGATCTTGTAGGTTAAAGTACTTCATGAGTTCTGTAATAATGATGTTAAGCATCAGAAGCCTTTTTGGCTTACTTTCCAGTTCTTGGTAATGTTTTAAAAAAAGTAGAGGATATTGAAAAACTGATCCTCAGGTCACTACATTGTTCTCATTATTTTTTTTAATATGTTTTAAAAAAGATTTTTGTTTATTTATTTGGAAGGTAGAGTTTTTTTTTTACAGAGAGGCAGAGAGGGAAAGAGAGGTCTTCCACCTGCTGGCTCACTCCCTAAATGGCTTTTACCTGTTCCTAGATGGCTTTAACTGTTCCAACACTGGCCCCTTTCATGATCTTAAACCAGGCTATCAAGCACCCCTGGTGAAGGCAATTCTAAAGAACTGTCTCCAAGAGGACAGCTCATGTCACTGGAGATGTTCCCTCTGAGCACAACGCAGAGCAAAATATAATTTTTAAATAATTTCTTTTATTTTAGGATTTATTTATTTATTTGAAAGTCAGAGTTACACACAGAGAGAGAGAGAGAGAGAGAGAGAGAGATCGTCCATCCTATGGTTCACTTCCCAATTGGCTGCAATGGCCGGAGCTGCACCAATCCAAAGCCAGGAGCCAGGGACCCAAGGACTTGGGCCATCTTGTACTGCTTTCCCAGGCTATAGCAGAGAGCTGGATGGGAAGTGGAGCAGCCGGGACTAGAACCAGAGTCCATATGGGATGTTGGTGCTACAGGCCAGGGCTTTCCCAGGCCATTATAGGGAGCAGGATCAGAAATGGAGAAACCAGGACTTGAACCAGCACCCATTTGGGATACCAGCACTGCAGGCAGCTTCACCCACTATGCCACAGCACCGGCCCCCCTGGGTAAGTTAAAATTAACTCCCACCACTACCACTCCCTACCTCACTGTTAGAGGTGGGGAGGCTGGTGAAGTAGTAACTGTGAGGGTCGAATTAGGGAAGCTGAAAAATGAAGACAGAGAAAAGAGGACAGGGTAACACTTAGGAGATGGCATCAGTAACAATCCAACAGACTGGCAAGAAAAAGAGGAGCCAAGGAAAATACCCACATTTTCAGTTTAGGTGACAGTTAGGGAACCTCAGGAAAGGCACAAGGTTTACAGAAGCCCTTTAGCTCAGTGTTGAATGTGCGTGATGTCAGCGATACATCCAAGTGGAGATACTCAACAGGCAAACAGAATACAGGTAAGGATGTGGAAGAGACAGCTAGGAATCAGCTTATGAATGCAATTCAGACAACAAGATGAGACTTGCCCAGTGAGAAGAGAACAAGGACCTGCAGAAACACCAACATTTAAAGGAAATGCAGAGGAAAAAAATTCACAAAAAGCAAAGGAAAACCCAAAGAGTCATGGTATCACAGAAACCTTGAGTTAACGTGAGATGGCACATTCAAAGATGTGAAACCATTCAGAGAAGACTGTAGAAAACAGTTCAGAGAAATTAGCAGTATGGAAAAAAGATGACAGCAGTCTTTAAACTTTTATCTTAGGTAATAATGGACTTGACTTGCCCCTAAAATAGAAGTTGGATAAAACCACAGAAGTCTAAAGAAATAAAACAAACTTCCATTTAACAAAGAACTTAGTCCCTTTAAATGTTTAGTTCCCAATCACTAAGAGCATTGTAGTAGATTCAATTTCACAACTGGTTAAGAAGTTGAATTAAATGGCTTGAGCCGCCTTTCTGAGGAAATGAATTTTAAGAACTAAACTAAATCTGAATTAGTTTGCATTAAAAGGCACAAACAGAAAAATACAACAAAACAGCCTTTAATTGCTTAGAAATATAAAATAGTCCGTGAAGATTTTAAAATCATATTCAATTAATTCTAAGTGAAACACATAAAAAGATAAAGCCCTTTTTAACTTCAAGAGTCCAAAGTAAAACATTTAATATGATATAAAAACTTTTAAGTCTATACCAAATTTTATGGTTGGCTTTTAGTTGTAATAATTCTAATTTAATGTCATTAAAACCTGCTCAATTGAGTTTTCATAACATTCTACCACTGAAAGAATTATGTTCTTTCTTTCCTTTATACTTTTTAAAAGTTCAAGCACATAAGTGTGTGTGTGTGTGTGTGTTTTATAGCAGATTTTAAATGTTATTGGTAAATGGTGGATACTTTCCATTTGACCCTCCAGAGCCATTCTTCCCCACGCCCCCTCAAAGAAACCTTTTAAGAACTACAGACTGGGGTCAGCACTGTAGTACAGTGGGTTAAAGCCCTGGCCTGAAGTTCCGGCATCCCACATGGGCGCCAGTTCAAGTCTCGGTTGCTCCCCTTGTGATCCAGCTCTCTGCTATGGCCTGTACCCACGTGGGAGACCCAGAAGAAGCTCCTAGCTCCTGACTTTAGAGTGGTTCAGCTCTGGCCGTTACAGCCATCTCTGAAGTGAACCAGTGGATGGAAGACCTTTCTCTCTGTCTCTACCTCTCTCTGTAACTCTTTCAAATAAATAAATCTTAAAAAAAAAAAAAAAAGGAATACAGACTTCATGCATTTCCTAAGTACAACTTTAGGAATTTGTGATTCTTCCCACCATACCCGCCCTCCCACTCTTCTTCCTCCTCCCTCTCCCATTCCCAGTCCCATTCTCCATTAAGATCCATTTTTTATTAACTTTATACACAGAAGACCAACTCTATATGTAAAGAGTTGAACAATTTGCACGGAAAACAAAACAAAAAACAAAACAAAAACTGTTCCTCAACAGTCGAGACAAATGCTGTTCAAAATCACTGTTCAAATTTCACTTTTTTTTTTTTTTTTTAAAGAAACTTAACTAAAAAGTACCCAAGAATGATATATCTTTTGGGAGCACTTAGACATAATTATAACACAACTCTTTGAGGACAGAGGGCCTGCAGGGGAAGTTAGTGCACAGTGACTCTCGTTGTTAATTTAACAATTAACACCCTTGTGTATGACATCAGTGATCACCGAGGTTCTTGACGTGAGCTGCCTAGGCTATGGAAGTCTTTTGAATCCACAAACTCCGTCAGTATTTAGAGAAGGTCATAAGCAAAGTGGAAGTTCTCTCCTCCCTTCAGAGAAAAGTAGCTCCTTCTCTGATGACCACTTCTTCCCACTGGAGTGTCACCCACTGAGGTCCTCCATGTAGGACATTTTTTTGCCACAGTGTCTTGGCATTCCATGACTGAAATGCTCTCATGGGCTTTTCAGCCAGACCAGAACGCCTTAAGAGCTGGTTCTGAGGTCAGAGTGAAGAGCCATTGTCTTACCTTCGACATGCCCTGGTCAGTGTCCTAGGAGTCTGACCTGATGGAGCACAAACGAAATGGCCATGGCTCCATTCGTTGCTGAGGTTCCCCTGCTGATGGCCCATCAGCCAGCCCTCTCCTATACCTGACAGCTCTTTCTCTCCTGTTCCTGTTAGACCTAGAGGTGTTAATAGCTTCCAGCTGTTGTAAGCTAGTCTGGTCACCAGAAGACTGGTTTCCCTAACCTGCTAACAATCACGAAATTCTATCGCAGAGCTGCTGCCAGAACCCTGACTTAGAGCTGCTACTGACATTTTCAGTACAGTAGTTATATACATTACACTAGAGCCAGTGAAGAGAATATATGATTAAAGAAAAGATCCATCACCGGCTTTTACATTTCTTAGGGTTAAATCAACTACATTCCTCCATAGGAATGGAAAACGAAAAGTATTAACCTAAAGATAGTTGAAAGAAAAAGAAAATTACTTGTAAATTTTACTGATTAATATCCAAAAATCTTGCAGTCATCATTGGTATCTTGCTCTTTCACATTCCATATTCAGTCAATAGACCCTTTCATATCCATCTTCAAAACATATCCCAAGTTCAATCAATGTTTACCATCTCCACCACTTCTCTAGTCAAAGCCACCAATATTTCCTGTCTAAACTTCTGTAATAGCCTTCTACTCGGTCTCTGCTTCTACTTATCCTGTTCTAGTAATTCTAGTTCAGAAGAAAATTTCAGTAACTACAAATTCAAAAGGAATAAGAAATTCTGAAATGAATTTACAAATTGATGCAAAACAGGTTAATTCACAGGGCAGAAATCAATTGCATTCCACTGGACACAAACTATTTTATTTTGTGGTAAAAAATATATAACAAAATGTACTCTCTTAATTATTATTATTATTATTTTTTTTTTGACAGGCAGAGTGGACAGTGAGAGAGAGAGACAGAGAGAAAGGTCTTCCTTTTGCTGTTGATTCACCCTCCAATGGCCGCCGCGGTAGGCGCGCTGCGGCCGGCGCACCGCGTTGATCCGATGGCAGGAGCCAGGTGCTTCTCCTGGTCTCCCATGCGGGTGCAGGGCCCAAGGATTTGGGCCATCCTTCACTGCCTTCCCTGGGCCATAGCAGAGAGCTGGACTGGAAGAGGGGCAACCGGGACAGGATCGGTGCCCCGACCGGGACTAGAACCCGGTGTGCCGGCGCCGCAAGGCGGAGGATTAGCCTAGTGAGCCGTGGCGCCGGCCTATTATTATTATTATTATTTTTTGACAGGCAGAGTGGATAGTGAGAGAGAGAGACAGAGAGAAAGGTCTTCCTTTGCCATTGGTTCACCCTCCAATGGCCGCCGCGCTATGGCCGGCGCACCGTGCTGATCCAAAGCCAGGAGCCAGGTGCTTCTCCTGGTCTCCCATGGGGTGCAGGGCCCAAGCACTTGGGCCATCCTCCACTGCACTCCCTGGCCACAGCAGAGAGCTGGACTGGAAGAGGGGCACCTGGGACAGAATCCGGTGCCCCGACCGGGACTAGAACCCGGTGTGCCGGCGCCGCAAAGTAGAGGATTAGCCTAGTGAGCCGTGGCGCCGGCCCCCTCTTAATTATTTTTAAGTGTACAGTTTAGTGGTTTTAAATACATTCATACTGTTGTATGACCATCATCACTGTCCATATTTCCACAACACTCTCCATTTTGTAACACTGAAACTCTGCGCCCTGTGAGATAGTAACTCTCCATTATCTCATTACAAAGCGCTGGCAACCACCACTCTATGCTGTGTCTATGATTCTTACTATTATACCTCATTAATATAGGTATGATCCGAAAGTAGTTGTCTTTTTATGATAGGCTTATTTCAGTTAGCATAATACCCTCAGAGTTCATCCATATTGTGATATATTAGAGAATTTCCTCCTTTCCTAAAGTTGAGTAATATTCCATTTTATGTACATAATACATTTGGCTTACCCAGTCATCCATCAACGGATACTTGAGTTGCTGCTATACACACTGGAATACGAATCTCTCTTCAACACCCTGCCTTCAATTCTTTTGTATGTATACACTCAGAAGTAGAATTGATGGCCGGCGCTGTGGCTCATTAGGCTAATCCTCTGCCTACGGCGCCGGCACACCGGGTTCTAGTCCCCGTCAGGGTGCCGGATTCTGTCCCAGTTGCTCCTCTTCCAGTCCAGCTCTCTGCTGTGGCCCCGGGAAGGCAGTGGAGGATGGTCCAGGTCCTTGGGCCCTGCACCCTCATGGGAGACCAGGAGGAAGCACCTGGCTCCTGGCTTCGGATCAGTGCAGTGCGCCAGCCGCAACGCACTGGCTGTAGCGACCACTTGGGGGGTGAACCAACGGAAAAAGGAAGACCTTTCTCTCTGTCTCTCTCTCTCTAACTCTGCCTGTCAAAAAAAAAAAAAAAAAAGTAGAATTGATATATCAGATGGCAATTCTATTTTTAATTTTTTGAGGAATCATTATGTTGTTTTACATTCCCACCAAGGGTACATACGGGTTCCAGGTTTTCTACATCTCTGCCAACATTTGTTAGTTTCTAGTTTTTTTAAATAGTAGCCACCCTAATGGGTGCAAGATCATATCTCACTGTATTTTTTAATTGTTTTAGTGATTAGTGATGTTGAGCATCTTTTCACATGCTTACTGTATATATCTGAATAAATGTTTATTCAAGCCCATGGCCCATTTTTTAAATAGGGCTTCCTGTTTCTATTGGTGTTGAGTTTCTATAAGTTTTCATATATTCAGAGTAGTAATCCCTTATCAGATATGACTGCAAATATTTTCTCCCCTTCTGTGGGTTGCCTTCTCACTCAGTTAACAATGTCTTCTGATGCAGATTTTTAAATTTTTTATGGAGTCCATTAGTCTACATTTTCAGTGCCTTGAGTGTCCAAGAAATCTGTGCCAAATCCATGTCATGAAGCTTTTTGTCCTATGTTTTCATCTAGCAATTTTATAGTTTTAGGACTTTGATCCACTTTGAGTTCATTTTTGTATATGGTGTTGGCAAAGGTTTGGTTTTTTACTTTCCCCCACTTAATTATTTTGTCCAAAAATAATTTTTAGCATGTATGTAAAGGCTTATGTGGAAACTGTTTTATTCCAGTCTGTCTTTATGCCAGCACTACACTGTTTTTATTACTATAGCTTTGCAGTAAGTTTTGAAATACAGAATTATGAGTCCTCCAGGTTTGCTCTTTTTTTTAAAGATTATTTTGACTATATTCTGGGTCTCAAGAGAGTCATATGAATTTTAGAATGGGCTTTGCTAATTTTCACACAAAAAAAATCATTGGCTTTTTTTTTTTTTTTTTTTTTTGACAGGCAGAGTGGATAGTGAGAGAGAGAGACAGAGAGAAAGGTCTTCCTTTTTGCTGTTGGTTCACCCTCCAATGGCTGCTGCGGCCGGCGCATCGCGCTGATCTAAAGCCAGGAGCCAGGTGCTTCTCCTGGTCTCCCATGGGGTGCAGGGCCCAAGGACTTGGGCCATCCTCCACTGCACTCCCGGGCCATAGCAGAGAGCTGGCCTGGAAGAGGGGCAACCGGGACAAAATCCGGCACCCCAACCAGGACTAGAACCTGGAGTGCCAGCGCCGCAAGGCAGAGGATTAGCCTGTTAAGCTACGGCGCCGGCCAATTATTGGCATTTTGATATGAGTTGCACTGAATCTATCTATTGCTCTGGATAGTACTGATATCTTAACAGTATTAATTATTCATATCCATGAACATGAGATATGTCTCCATTCATTGATGTCTTGATTTCTTTCATTAATGTTTTATACTCCTCACTGTACAAGTCTTGCACTCCTTGGGTAATTCCTATATTTCTATGTATCCTATTCTTTCTTTTTTTTTTAAATTTACTTATAATTTGAAAGGCACACTGGTTGAGGGGGGGAGTAGAGAGAGAGGGAGAGCGAGAGGGAGAGAGAGAATATCTTCCATCCACTGGCTCACTCCCCAAATGGTTTCAACAGACGAGGCTGAGCCAGGTCAAAGTCAAGAGCCAGGAACTCCATCCAAACCTCCCACATGGGTAGTAGCAAGGACTTAAGTACTTGAGGCATCATTCTCTACTTCCCAGGTGCATTAGCAGAGAGCTGAACTATAAGCGGACTAGCTAGAACTCAAATGGCATTCATATAGGCATCCCAAGCAGCAGTTTAACCTACTGTGCCCCAACATCTGCCCCTATTTTATTTTTTTGATGCTGTTGTGAATGGAATTGCTTTCGTCACTTCCTTTTCAGAGTGTTCATTGTTGATTTACGTGCTGACTTTGTATCCTGCCTCTCTGCTAAACTGATGAGTTCTAACAGTTTTCTTGTGAAATCTCTATGGTGTGCCATGTATAAGGACCTACCACACCATCAGAACAAGGATGATGTTATGTCTTTCTCACTTTGATGTCTTATTTCTTCTTCTTGCCTAACTGTGCTGGCTAGAACTTCTAGTACCATGATGAACAGAGGGGCACAAGTAGGAATCAATGTCTTGTTCCTCACCTTTCCTTAGAGAAAAAGTTTTCTGTATTTCACCATAAGCATGATGTTCACTATACAATTTTCATCTATGACTTTTATTATGTCAACATAGTTTCCTTCTATTTCTAGTTTGTTGAGTGTTTATATTATAAAAAGGTATTTTGTCAAATATTTTCTGTACCTACTGAGATGATCATGTGGTTTTATTCTTTGAATTTGTTAATGTTGTGTTTTATGTTGATTAGTTTTTGCTGTATGTTGAACCATTCATGCATTCTAGGAATAAATCCCCCTTGATCATAGCATATGATCTTGTTAATGTGCTGCTAAATTTGGCTTGCCAGTATTCTGTTGAGGGTTTCTACATTAATGTTCATGATTCACCTGCATTTCTAGCAGTTTTCTACAACATACAGTGTATTGTAAAATAGCACAAAGAAAATGAGAGAGATAATTCAATGGGTGAGCTAGACAAGACATTCAACTCTTCATATTTTGCCCACTTCAAAGTGGTTCACAATCTTTACTTACAAAATCTAGCGATGGCTCTTCTTGTTCCCAGGAAGTAAAATTTAAAGCCTTTTCAGTGTCAATTTCAATTAAAATTTTCAAGACATTCCACTATAGATTGCATCAATCACAACTCTTCCTCCTTCACACTCTGCTCCAGCCTTACTGGTCTCCTTGTTTCTGGACTACACTCAGAATATTCCTCTCGGGTCCCTTGCAACTACCACTGTTTGTACATAGCTTGCTCCATTACCTGCTTCAGGACTTCGCTCACCATCAGTTGGTTAGAGGACGTCCTGAGCACCCTACATGTAGAAAACAGGTAACCTTACCCCTTTCCCCACAATGGCACTTCGTTTTTCTTATTTCCCTGCTATGCTGTTCTCCAAATGGATATTTTTTATCAACTGGCATACTCTTTACTGTTTGATTCCTTCTCTCTCCACCCCAATGCAACCACAAAATGTAAACTCCATAGGAACAATGATTTTGTTCTGTTCACTGATATATCCTCAGTAACTACAGAATACCACATGCATATAAGTTTCTTAGTAATTATAGCTGTATGAATACCCTAATACTGGATATTGTTTTAATATAGCCATATATTTATTCTTAAGTTTTATACCTGAATCTCTGCAATATGAAAATGCATTGGGCCGGCGCCGCGGCTCAATAGGCTAATCCTCCGCCTTGCGGCGCCAGCACACCGGGTTCTAGTCCCGGTCAGGGCACCAGATTCTGTCCCGGTTGCCCCTCTTCCAGGCCAGCTCTCTGCTGTGGCCAGGGAGTGCAGTGGAGGATGGCCCAAGTGCTTGGGCCCTGTGCCCGCATAGGAGACCAGGAGAGGAGAAGCACCTGGCTCCTGGCTTTGGATCAGCGCAGTGCGCCAGCCGCAGCGCGCTGGCTGCGGCGGCCATTGGAGGGTGAACCAACGGCAAAAAGGAAGACCTTTCTCTCGGTCTCTCTCTCTCACTGTCCACTCTGCCTGTCAAAAAAAAAAAAAAAGAAAAGAAAAGAAAATGCATCAACAAAACTACAACCAAATCACTTTACTTAAACTTTTATTTATTAACCTAAGCCATTTAAGAGTTATTTATTAGGATAACTTTCTTAAGTGGAGCTCAAAATATACACTGCCAGCTATTTTATGAAAAATGCTTTGAAATTTGGGATATAGCATCATAAAATTTGTTTTAGAAGCAAAGTTATCATGTTGCTATCAAAGTAAGCAAGTATACTCCCAAGAATGTAGTAGTACCAGATGTCTACTTCTTCATACTACATAGATTCAGAGACTGTCATCATCTGGATAATGTTTACAGCAGATGTGATGCCTGAAGAGCTATCTGGATGAATTCACTGCCCATTACTCTTTAAACTGCCTATAATTCTGGGATGGGCCTGGAAGAATGTAAATACACTCTAGAATTGATACAACGATCAAGAATTGGTCAACTATCTTTATTTCTGATTCTAAAGCTCCTTAAGTTCTTCATTTGTAACGTTAAAATGTACCTAATAATAACTAGAATTTACTCCGAATATCACTTGAACTACTTGCCATATGCAATTCTAACATCAACATTTTCACACTACTGAAGATAACTACTTCAGTTAAACGGGAATATGTAAGTACAGTGGAAAACACAAGTTTGCAGTACCACAGGTCACTGAAATGATGGTTTAGCTATTTGAGTTTCCTCAAATTCTTTCTCAATAATAACTTACTCAAAACTTTGAAATATCAAAGAATAACACAGCTAATCTTGGGGCCAGCACTGTGGCGTAGTAGGTTGAGCCTCTGCCTGCAGCACTGGCATCCCACACGGGCGCTGCTGGTTCAAGTCCTGGATGCTTCTCTTCTGATCCAGCTCCCTGCTGGTGGCTGGAAAGAGTGAAAGAGGGCCCAAGTGCTTGGGCCCCTACACCCATGTGGGAGATCTGGAAGAAGCTCCTGGTTTCGGATTGGTCCAGCTCCAGGCACTCAGGGAGTGAACCAATGGATGGAAGACCTCTGTCTCTCCCTCTGTCTGTAACTCTGCCTCTCAAATAAATAAATCTTAAAAAAAAAAAAACAAAAAAAAAAACAACACTCAAATAGTTTAATATTGGGTTTGCCAGCATATATATTTTCACTATTCAACTAAAATGCTACAAATTAACATGTTTTTTGTTAGTACTAAGCATGTCTGCTAACAAAGGAAAATATTAAGAACACATTCTTCCTTCCCCAAACATTTGGGTTTGGAGGCAATGAATGCTATTTTAACCCATATATAGGCTAGGTAATATGTGCTTTAGTAATAAAAAAGATAATCAAATCATTATGTAAGTGTCCAAGGCAAAATCACTTTGAAATGTAGAGAAATAAAGTCATTCAAGTAAATTTGAAGCCAGCACCTCTTTAAACAATTAGGCATGTGTTGGGGCCAGCACTGAGGCTAGTAGGTAAAGCTGCCTTGCAGTGCTGGCATTCCACATGGGAGCCGGTTCGAGTCCCGGCTGCTCCATTTCTGATCCAGCTCTCTGCTATGGCCTGAGAAAGCAGTGGAAAATGGCCCCAAGTCCTTGGGCCCCTGAACCTGCATGGGAGATCCGGAAGAAGCTCCTGGCTCCTGCCTTCAGATCGGTACAGTTCCAGTTGTTGCGGACCATTGGGGAGTGAACCAGCAGATGGAAGACTTCTCTCTCTCTCTCTCTTTCTCTCTGCTTCTCCTTCTATCTCTGTGTAACTCTGACTTTCAAATAAATAAATCTTAAAAAAAAAAAAACAGTTAGTGGGAATAGAGAAAAATTTTAAAAAAACAATTAGACATGTATTAAAAATATATCAAAGAGTAAGAAAAGTCATTTTATAGAAAAGAATTGTTAGCTTTAAACCTAAGATACAGGATAACTGGACTTAATAAAATTAATGCTATAGTCTTCATTTTACAGAGTAAACACACATACCGTAGTTTTTTAAAGAAAGTTTTATTTAATTAATACAAATTTCTTAGGTACAGCTTTAGGAATATAGCGGTTCTTCCTCTCATACCCGCCCTCCCACTTCCACTCCCATCCCACCTCCTACTTCCTCTCCCATCTCATTCTTCATTAAGATTTGTTTTTAATTAACTCTATATACAGAAGACCAACTCTATACTAAGTAAAGATTTCCACAATTTGCACCCATACTGACACACAAAGTATAAAAACAAGTTTTATAATTAATTCTCATAGTACAACTCATTAAGGACAGAGGTCCTGCATGGGAAGCAAGTGCACAGTGACTCCTGTTGTTGATTTAACAACTCAAACTCTTATTTATGATGTCAGTGATCACCCGAGGCTCTTGTCTTGAGCTGCCAAGGCTATGGAAGCCTTCTGAGTCCACAAACTCCATCATTATTTAGTCAGGGCATAATCAAAGTGGAAGTTCTCTCCTCCTTTCAGAGAAAAGTACCTCCTTCTTTGATGGTCTGTTCTTTCCACTGGGATCTCACTCACAGAGATAGATCCTTCATATAGGTAATTTCTTGCCACAGTGTCTTGGCTTTCTATGCCTGAAATGCTCTCATGGGCTGTTTAGCCAGATCCAAATCATGGGCTGATTCTGAGGTCAGAGTTTTGTTTAGGGCATCTGTCATTCTATGAGTCAATACACAGACATACTTTCAAACAAAAATAGGTACTATATTATACAGTCTAAGGCATAGTCAATATTCATAAGAATTGTGGTGACTCATGATAAAACATCTGAGATGATACTAAGGGATGTGAGTTTTGTTTTTTAAAAGTCTATTTTATTTATTTGAAAGGTAATGTTCAGAGAGAGGAAGGGAGATACACAGAGAAAGAGGTCTTCTATCCGCTGGTTCACTCCCCAAATGGCAGCAATGCCAGAGTTGGATCAAGCTGAAGCCAGAAGCTAGGAGATTGTTTCAGGTCTCCCAAGTGGGTGCAGAGACCCAAGCACTTGGGCCATCCTCCTCTGCTTTCCCAAGAGCATTAGCAGGAAGCTGGGTTGGAAGTGGAGCAGCTGGGAACTAGGGCCCACATAGGATGCTGGCGCTGCAGGCGGTGGTACAACTGCTATACCACAACACCGGCCACATGGACCTAAGATTTTAATAAACCTAACTTTTACTGTTGATGAGTGCAGGCCTTCAGTTGGCCTCAAATGCACCATAATAAATGTTGGGCCTATTTGAAAGAAGCAGTTATCTAATACCTTCAAGCAAATTACTCTTTTTTTTTTTTTTTTTGACAGGCAGAGTTAGACAGTGAGAGAGATAGACAGAGACAAAGGTCTTCCTTCCATTGGTTCACCCCCCAAATGGCCACTACGGCCAGCACGCTGCACTGATCTGAAGCTAGGAGCCAGGTGCTTCTTCCTGGTCTCCCATGCGGGTGCAGGGCCCAAGCACCTGGGCCATCCTCCACTGCCCTCCTGGGCCACAGCAGAGAGCTGGACTGGAAGAGGAGCAACCGGGACAGAATCCGGTGCCCCGACCGGGATTAGAACCCAGGGTGCTGGCGCCGCAGGCGGAGGATTAGCCAGCCAAGTGAGCCGCGGCGCTGGCTGCAAATTACTCTTTTACTTTTTTTTTTTTTTTTAACGTGTTGTTTCCCTAGTCAAGTATGTGGGGAAAATGGAATTAAAAAATCAATTTGTTTTGGTACAAAAATTGTTGACATCCATTCATAATTTTTTCATAATACTTATTTTCCATGAATTTTCTGAAGATCCCCATATATTTAAGTGTGCGATGATTTAAAATCTGGTAAAAAGTTGTAAAGTACATGATTTCTGAGTTTAAAAAATCCTGAGTGACTTAGTATTTTGAAAATATAAGGTATACTTATGTACTTAATATATATTTAAGTAAGAAATGAAATATTTCTTAGAACAGGATAGATTTAGAGAAAAATCTCACATCCAGCTTCCCCTATTATTAATATCTTACATTAGTATGGTGGTGTATTGAAGTAATGAAATAATATAGGTACATTATAATTAACTGAAGTCCTTACTTATTCACATTTCCTTAGTCTACATAATGTTCTGTTTTCTAGTCTAGGTATCACATTTCATCTAATCATCAAGATGCCTTAGGTTCCTCTTGGCTCTAATAATTTCTCACATTTTCCTTAATTTTAATGATCCTAACAGTTTTGAGAACTACTGGTAATGTGTTCTATAAAACGCCCCTTTACTGGAATTCATTTGATATGTTTCTCTTGATTTGACTGGATGATGGGTTTGGGGAAGACCAAACAGATAAAGTGCCATTTTCACCCTATCATATCCTCTGAAATACACTATCAAGATGACTTATTATTGTTGATATAGCAGCTGGCTGAGGCAGTGTTTCTCAGGTTTCTTAACTGTTTATGCTACTCTTCCCCTAACTACTTCCCGTGCTGTACTCTTTGCAAGGAGGTCACGCATAGCTCACGCTTAAGGAGTGGGGAGTTGCATTGCAATGAAGGTGGAGTACTGACAAACTAGCCAGAGTACTTCCTCACAGATTTGTTATTTCTTATTCATTTACTGATTCTATCATTTATTTATAATTTATACCAGTATGACCCCAAGGATATTTTATACTTTGGGTTATAATCCAGTATCGTTTTTAAAAAGGATTTACTTACTTATTTGGAAGACAGAGTTACAGAGAGGCAGAGGCAGAGAGAGAGAGATTTTCCATTCATTGCTTCACATCCCAACATGGGATGCTGGCACTGCAGGCGGTGGCTTTACCCACTAGGCCACAGCGCCAGTCCCTAATCCAGTATCATTTTATGCATTACTTATTTTCTTGCTTAAATGATTCCAAATCGCCCACTGGAAACTTTTTCAGTTGGTTCCTATGTCCTCACATTTTGCCCCTACATGGTGGTCTAAGCTGATTTTTTTTTTTTTTAGAAAACTTTTATTTAATAAATATAAATTTAGAAAAGTACAACTTTTGGAGTATAGCAGTTCTTCCTCCTATACCTGTCCTCCCACCCCCAGATCACCCCACTTCCTACTCCCTCTCCTATCCCATTCTTCATTAAGATTAATTTTTAATTATCTTTATATACAGAAGATCAACTCTATACTAAGTAAAGATTTCAACAGTTTGCACCCACACAGACAAAGTTTAAAGACAAAGTATAAAGGACTGTTTGAAGACTAGTTTTACCATTAATTCTCATAGTACAACTCATTAAGGACAGAGGTCCTACATGGGGAGCAAGTGCACAGTGACTCCTGTTGTTGTTAACAACTGACACTCTTATTTATGACATCAGTGATCACCCAAGGCTCTTGTCATGAGCTGCCAAGGCTACGGAAGACTTTCGAGTCCACAAACTCCATCATTATTTAATCAGGGCATAATCAAAGCGGAAGTTCTCTCCTTCCTTCAGAGAAAGGTACCTCTTTCTTTGATGGCCCCTTCTTTCCACTGGGATCTCACTCACAGAGATCTTTCACGTAGGCCAATTTTTTGCCACAGTGTCTTATATGTCTTGCCTCAATCCTAGAATCAGCTATTTCTCCAAGGAACCTGAGTCCCTGCTTTGGTGGATAGTATTAGAGGCCAAGATCTGAGCTCTAGGTGAGCTCTTGCAACAGGGTAATTGCTTTAAGGATGGCCTCTGTTTTTAACTAAAGTTTACGTTATTTTGTAGGGAATTTGTGTAACAAAATATGAAGATAAACTTACAGAGACTAGACTAGGTCTATGAAGTTTTTAAATTAATGCAATTCTAGATGGGATATTTAACATCACTTTTTACAGATACTTTGAAAATAATGTGGAAAATGGGGCCGGTGTTGTGGTACAGCAGGTTAAGCTCCACCCTGCAATTCTGGCATCCTGTATCGGAGTGCTGGCTCTGGTCCCGGCTGCTCTGCT
Organism: Lepus europaeus; assembly: GCF_033115175.1. Taxonomy (NCBI): domain Eukaryota; kingdom Metazoa; phylum Chordata; class Mammalia; order Lagomorpha; family Leporidae; genus Lepus; species Lepus europaeus. Next base: position 51,431,173 of record NC_084836.1, read on the forward strand.
TCTGATTTGGCTCCCTGCTGATGCACCTGGAAAACCAGTGGACGATGGCCCAAGTACTTAGGCTCCTGCTACCCACATGGGACACCCAAATGAGGTTCTAGGCTCCTAGCTCAGCCTGGCCCAGCCCCAGCAGTTGTGGCCATATAATGACTGAACCAGCAGACAGAAGATTTCCTTCTCTGTTATCTCTGCCAATTGTGGTCAACTGTGGAATGAGTAAGTCAGCAGATGGGAGCTTTCTCAAATGAGAAAACAATTTATTTAAGAAACTATTTTTCAAAACTCTTAATGAGAAAAGTGACATTATCTTATATTTCTGCAAATCCTCTTAACATCTACCTTACAGCTGGATCTTTTTCTAAAGATCTATTTATTTAATTATGTGAAAGTCAGAATTACAGAGAGAAAGAGAAAGAGAGAGATCTTCTACCCGTTGGTTCACTCCCAGATGGCTGCAATAGCTACCACTGGATCAGGTCCAAGCCAGGAGCCAGAAGCTTCTTCTGGGTACCTCACGTGGATGGCAGGGACCCAAATATTTGGGTCATCTTTTGCTGCTTTCCCAGACACACTGGCAGGGAGGTGGATTGGAAGCAGAGTAGCCAGGACTTGAACTGGCGTCCATATGGGATGCCGGCACTGCAGATGGTGGCATAACCTGCTGTGCCACAGTGCCGGTCCCAACAGCTGCATTCTTAAAAGTGATTCCTCAATATGTAGCCCTGGTTAAAGTATCTAAGCACATGAAAAAAATCCAGCCACACATAGAATATAATTAGAAGTGAGCAGATTTTAATAATCATTTCAGATAACTTTTGATATTTTTCTTTCATACTACCTAAACCTAACAGTTTCTTGAAGGTTATTCACAAAGTGGGATCTAAAACTGTATTAATGAACTTTTCATACTTGATTATGTGTAAGTCCATTACCAAATCTGTTTCAAGAGAAATAAAAATAAAAATAATCTTGTGATAACAACCTTCCATTAGTTATCAAAAATATTTTCCTGCAAAATATTCTAGGTCTAGGTGGCTTTGCAGATGAATTCTGTCAAACATTCCAAAAAGAGAATTTTACACAAAGTATTCCAGAGAATAAAAGCTTCTTTGAAGGAACTGGCATAACCTTGATACTAAACCCAAAAAGGACTACACAGGCTGGCGCCGTGGCTCACTAGGCTAATCCTCCGCCTTGTGGCGCCGGCACACCGGGTTCTAGTCCCGGTCGGGGCACCGATCCTGTCCCGGTTGCCCCTCTTCCAGGCCAGCTCTCTGCTGTGGCCAGGGAGTGCAGTGGAGGATGGCCCAAGTCCTTGGGCCCTGCACCCCATGGGAGACCAGGAGAAGCACCTGGCTCCTGCCATCGGATCAGCGCGGTGCGCCGGCCGCGGCACACCTACCGCGGCGGCCATTGGAGGGTGAACCAACGGCAAAAGGAAGACCTTTCTCTCTGTCTCTCTCTCTCTCACTGTCTACTCTGCCTGTCAAAAAATAAAAAAAATAAAAAAATAAAAAAAAGAAAAAGAAAAAAAACAAACAGGACTACACAACACATAGAAAGAAAATTATAAATTGATTCTTTCATTGCCAATTGATGCCTCAAGAATTTTATTAGCGAACTGATTCTAATAACATACAAAGGGGGTAAATGTCTCATGACTGCTGGTGTTATACAAGCAACCAAGGGTTGGTTTAATATAAGAAAAACAAAAAATGTTCTCCACATTTATGGCCTAAAGAAGAGAAAAATTCTATCATGAACAGATTTGGAAAGGAGAAACCCTTTCAGAGCTTTCTCTCACAGAAAAGATAAGATTGCAAGGCTATGTGAGGAAATGCAGGTGTTCTAAGAGGACTTAGCTCCTTGGATCCAAAGAAAAACACAGGCTGCAGTGCTCAAAGAAAGGGCAAGCCTTTCAGCAGGACAAACGTGCCGCTGTATCATTGCTTTCCCAAAGGAAAGGCTCAAGAATCTTGACCAAGTTTTTTTTTTTACATATATCATATTCAACACCGTCATGTTTGGTGCATCCTCACACATTTGCTCCAACAATAAATTAATAATCAAAGCCTAGAATGTTGTCCTGGACTTACTACCAATTAGCTGCATGAAAAGTGAGATGAACGGCACAAGTGTTATTTTACCCTTATTCAGAATACCCGGTATAATTATCTCTTCCTCTACCTGACTGCTATTCATGACGAAGGGCTCCCTGCACTGAAGGAGGCATTGCTGCTCCCATCAGCACAAGTACTAAGGAAACAGCTAGAATGTGTCCTGTTCCAAATCAAAATGGACCTGAAGCCCGTCACCTAACAAAGGAAATTAACACACACACATACCTTGAAAATTTTATTTTAGTTAAAACATACCAAAAGGCATGAATTCATCGTATTTATGGCCAGGGCCTTTTTCTTTTTAAATGGAGAGCTGTTGATTAGAATTCTGTGATTTTTTAACTTCGTCCTCATTGGGCACAATGTAAAAAGCTATGGAATGAGGCTGTTCACTTTAAGATGATCTCACACACTGCTTTGAAAACTGCAACCTGTGGCGGCACTGTGCTGCAGCAGGTTAAGCTACAGCTTGCAACACTGGCATTTCAAATGAGTGCCAATTCAAGTCCCAACTATTCTGCTTCTGTTCCAGCTTCCTATTGGTTCATCTACGAAAGCCTCAGAAGATGGCCCAAGTACTTGGGTCCCTACCACCCGTGTTGGAGACTAGGATGGAGTTCCTGGCTCCTGGTTTCAGCCTGGTCCAAATCTGGCTGTTACTGCTATTTGAGAAGTGAGCCAGCAGATGAAGACCCCCCCCCCCCATCACTCTGCCTTTCAAATCAATCAATCCTAAAAAAAAAAAAAGAAAGAAAGAAAACAGCAAGCTGTGGGAACTGGCTATGTACTCCCTTGCATACTGGAAAATCCAAAGGATAGCCCAAGAAGCAGTGCACCTACCTTGCAGAAGGTGACAGAAAGCAAACTTGCCTGCTTGACCTTGGTGAGGTGGAAAGAAGAAAAAAACTCCTCTGAAAATGTGACTACAAACTAGCTCTTAAATGAATTTGTGGAGGAAAAAGATGAAAAAGAGTAAGAAACACAAAAAGTAGATTGTCTCATTAGTTATAGAAAGTAGGAGGCATTATTCAAGAGCTAGTGGTCAATAATTTTCCAGAATTATTCAGTCATTAACATTATCCTCAGATCCAGGAAGCCCAAAGAACTCTAAGCAGGATCAGAAAAAATAAGACAAAACAATGAAACGAGAGTAAGAACACCTCAATACTATCATATACAACTGCAGAACACTATAAAGAGTGGGGAAGATTTTAAAGCATCCAAATAAAAGACAGATTATTAACTGGAGCTGTGGCACAGAAAGTTAAGCTGTCACGTGCGATACTGGCACCCCATATCAGAGCATCAGTTTGAGTCCCAGCCACTCTGTTTCTGATCCAGCTCCTGGCTAATGTGCCTAGAAAGCTGCAGATCATGGTCAGAATACTGGGCACCTTCCACCCATGGGGGAGATCCAGATGAAGTTCCTGGCTTCTGAGCTCAGCCTGGCCAAAGCCTGGCAGTTGCAGACTTTTTGGGGAGTGAACCAACAATGTAAGATACCTCTCTGTCTGTCTGTCTGTCTCTCTCTCCCCTCTGTAACTTTGCCTTTCAAATAAATAAATCTTTTCTAAAAAGTTACATACTTGGAAATTATGTAAACATTTTAAAATAATTTATAGGGAAAGTAAGAACTATTTTTGGCATTCTATTTTTTTTAAATTTATTTAAAAATTTTTTGACAGGCAGAGTGGACAGTGAGAGAGAGAGAGACAGAGAAAAAGGTCATCCTTTGTCGTTGGTTCACCCTCCAATGGCCGCCGCGGCTGCCGCGCTGCAGCCGGCGCACCGCGCTGATCCGATGGCAGGAGCCAGGTGCCTATCCTGGTCTCCCATGCGGGTGCAGGGCCCAACCACTTGGGCCATCCTCCACTGCACTCCCTGGCCACAGCAGAGAGCTGGCCTGGAAGAGGGGCAGCCGGGACAGAACCGGCGCCCCGACCGGGACTAGAACTCGGTGTGCCGGCGCCGCAAGGCAGAGGATTAGCCTAGTGAGCCACGGCGCCGGCCCAAGAACTATTTTTAAAATGAGGGGCTGGCACTGTGGCGTAGCAAGTAAAGTCGCCGGCCTGCAGTACTGGCATCCCCTATGGGTGCCAGTTCAAGTCCCGGCTACTCCACTTTCGAACCAGCTCTCTGCTATGGCCAGGGAAAGCAGTAGAAGATGGTCCAAGTCCCTGGGCCCCTGCACCCACGTGGGAGACCTGAAAGAAGCTCCTGGCTCCTGGCTTTGGATTGGCGCAGCTCTGGCTGTTACGGCCATTTGGGGAGTGAACAGGCGGATGGAAGACCTCTCCTTCTCTCTCTCTTTCTCTCTCTCTCTCTGCCTCTCCTCTGTGTAACTCTTCCAAATAAATAAATAAATCTTGAAAAAAATGAACAAAATCAAGAATATGATATGTCAAAACGTAGGCAGCTAAGATGGTACTTAGAGGCAATTAAAAACCAATAATCGAGGGGCTGGCCTTGGGGTGTAGTAGGCTAAGCCACTGCCTGCCCTGCTTGCATCCCATATGGGTGCTGGTTCGTGACCCAGCTACTCTACTTCTGACCCAGCTCCTGCTAATTTAGCAGAGGATGGCCCAAGTGCTTGGGCCCTTGCACCCAAGTGGGAGACCTGGATGCAGCTCCTGGATCCTGGCTTTGGCTTGGCTCTGGGGGTGAACCAGCAGATGAAAGATTTTACTTGCTCTCTGTCTCTTCCTCTTTCTCTCTCTCCGTAACTTTGCCTTTCAAATAAACAAGTCTTTTAGAAAAAACAATAATTGAAATGTAGTTTTAAAAAACAGGAAAAAACCCTAACAACTCTGAGAAAGTAGAAATAAATAACATATAGCAGAAATTAAAAGAATGAAAACGTTTACAATTAAAATGACTGGAAGAGCCAACAGTCCATCTGTTGAAATGAGTAATTAAAACAATAAGCCTCTGGAAAAACTAATTGAGAAAACAGACAAACAGTAATAAGAATGAAAAAGCAACGTAATTAGATATGCTGTAGAGATTCAATAAATTAAAATTTTAGGTTTTGGGAAAAAATTCTAAATACAAACTATTAAAAATAATTCAAAAAAGAAATAGAACTCACCATTTTATACTTCAAAATTTACTACATGGGGCCAGCCCTTGGCATACTGGGTAAAGCTGGTGCCTGCATACCATATGGGCGCTGGTTCGAGTCCTGGCTGCTCCACTTCCAATCTAGCTCTCTGCTGTGGCCTGGGAAAGCAGCAAAAGATGGCCCAAGTCCTTGGGCCCCTGCATCTGTGTGGGAGACCCGGAAGAAGCTCCAGGCTTCTGGCTATGGATCTGCGCAGCTCTGGCCATTGTGGCCATTTGGGGAGTGAACCAATGGATGGAAGACCTCTCTTTCTCTCTCTCTCTGCCTCTGCAACTCTGCCTTTCAAATAATAAATAAATCCTTAAAAAAAAAAAAAAAACTACTACAAACCTATCATTATTACAAGCAGCAAATCATCAAGTGTGAAATAGAAGTGAGAATCCAGAAATTAATCTACAATTTCATGATGAATTGATTTTCTTTCTTTTTTTTTTTTAAAGATTTATTTTATTTACTTGAAAGTCATAGTTACACACAGAGAGAGAGAGGTCTTCCATCCATGGTTCATTCCCCAGATGGCCACAATGGCTGGAGCTGCGCCAATCTAAAGCCAGGTGCCAGGAGCTTCTTCCGGATCTCCCACATGGGTGCAGGGGCCCAAAGATTCGGGCAATCTTCTACTGCTTTCCCAAGCCATAGCAGAGGGCTGGATCGGAAGTGGAGCAGCTGGGACTCAAACTGGCGCCCATATGGGATGCTGGCACTGCAGGCAGTGGCTTTACCCACTACGCCACGGCGCCAGCCCAATTAACTGATTTTCTACAAGGGTCCCAAGACAATTCAGTAAGGAAAGAGCAATCTCTTCAACAAATGGCACCAGAACAAATAGATTTCCACATACAAAATACTGAAGTGGGACACCTATATCATACTACAAACAAAAACTTCACCGAAAATGGATGAAAGACCTAAAGATAAGAACTAAAACTATGAAACTCTTAAAATATAACACAGAAAGCTTCAAGAAAATGGATGTGGCAGTGATTTTTTTAACCTAACACCAAAACCACAGGCAATAAAAGAACAAGTAGGGGCTAGTGCTGTGGTGTAACAGGTAAAGCTGCCGCCTGCAGTGCCGGCATCCCATGTGGGCATCAGTTCAAGTCTTGGCTGCTCCACTTCCAATCCCAGCTCTCTGCTATGGCCTGAGAAAGCAGCAGAAGACGGCCCAAGTCCTTGGGCCCCTGTACTTTGTGGGAGATCTGGAAGAAGCTCCTGGCTATTGACTTTGGACTGGTCCAGCTCTGGCCATTGTGGCCATCTGGGAAGTAAACCAGTGGGTGGAAGATTTCTCTCTCTCTCTCTCTCTCTCTCCTCTTTTCCTCTCTGCCTCTCTGTAACTATGCCTTTCAAAAAAAAAAAAAAGGTAAAATGGACTATATAATAATTCAAAATTTCTGTGCATTAAAGAAAACTATCAACAGGCTAAAAGGCAATCTATGGAATGGAAAAAATCTATGCAAATCATACATCTAAAAAGGGGTGGATATCCAGAATATATAAAGAACTCCTACAACTCAGCAACAGTAACAAAAACAAGACTCTATGCAGAGTTTGTTTATAACATGCATTTTCCATCAACTCTTTTTTTTATAAAAATATATTTATTTATTTGAAAGGCAGAGTTACAGAGAGGCAGAGGCAGAGAGAGAAGGAGAGAGAAGGAGGGAGGGAGGGCAGTGCCTTGCAGTGCCGGCATCCCACGTGGGTGCCAGTTTGAGGGCCCTTGCACCCTCATGGGAGACCCAGAAGAAGCTCCTGGCTCCTGGCTTCGGGTCGGCTCAGCTCCAGCTGTTGCAGCCAGCTGGGGAGTGAGCCAGCGGATGGAAGACCTCTCTCTCACTCACTCTCTCTGCCTCTCCTTCTCTCTCTGTGTAACTCTTTCAAATAAATAAATATTTAAATAGAGAGAGAGAGAGGGAGGGAGGGAGGGAGGGAGGCCTTCCATCCACTGGTTCACTCGCCAGATGGCCACATCAGCCAGGGCTGGGCCAATCTGAAGCCAGGAGCCAGGAGATTCTTCTAGGTTCCCACGTGGGTGCAGGGGCCCAAGGATTTGGACTATTGTCCACTGCTTTTACCAGGTCATTAGCAGGGAGCTGGATCAGAAGTGAGGCAACCAGGACTTGAACCCGGTTGCCCATATGGGATGCCAGCATCGTAGGTGGCTGCTTTACCAGCTACACAACATTGACCATGAACTTTCTGAAGACACATAATATGCATGGCTTTCAAAAATTTCACAACAAACTGAAAATGGTGTGTTTTTGAAGCGCCCTCTTATATTTAACATAAAATTAAGGACTGCTTTGAAGCTCACTCATGGAAACTGATTATACTTTGTCATATCTGGGGGAGGAAAACAGGTTATAAGGAATGCCATCAAAAGTTATCAAGTTCTACATAAGAAGTGACAACCAACTGAACTCACATATCAAATTATTATGCCCTTTAATTCCTTCTATTCTTCAGCAAATCAGTTAAAAAGCAATATGTCAAAGCAAGTAGACAATTAAGAGGCAAGTGTTTGCCACAATTAAAACACTGCTTGGAACATCTGCATCCCACATTGGAGTGCGTGTGTTCAAGTCCCAGCTCCCCTTCTTCATCCTAACTTCCTGCTAATGCACACCCCAAGAGGTGGCAGGTGATGGCTCAAGTAACTGCGTTCCTGCCACCCACATGGGACACCAGATTGAATTCTGGGCTCCTGGCTTTGGTCTAGCCTAGCCTCAGCTGTTGCTGGCATTTGCGGAGTGAATCAGCAAATGGGAAATATGTCTCTGCCATTCAAATAAATAAATACACACACACACACACATACATTGAAAGGCAGAATTATTGGGGGGAGTTGTGGGAGATATATCTTCTATCAGCTGGTTCATTTCCCAAATGGCTAACTCCATTCTGGTCTGCCATGTGGGTGGCAGCGATATAAGCACTCAGGTCATCTTCTACTACTTCCCAGGGGCATTAGCTGGGAGCTGGATTGGAAGTGGAACAGCTGGGACTCAAACTGGCATTCATATGGGATGTGAACATCCTATGTGGCAGCTTAATCCACTGTGCCACAATGCTGGCCACAAAAATAAAATTCTTAAAAAGAAAAAATATGATGCCAGTATAATACAAGACTGCCACTATTTCAACTACTTCACATGTTAAATATATTACACATTTATGCCTTCACTTAAGATGAACACAATACAAGATTAGAAACAAGGATAGAAAACAAACACCAAAACAACAAATGGTTCAATGACTGTCTTATCAATGCCTATATCTAGGTCTCATTTTAAGTCTTAGCAAAGATGCCTATGGTAAAATCTATGTGGTGTCTCAGGTAAGTGGGATATTAGTTTGATCCTTCTCATTCTCCTTGAATTATTACTTTTACAAAATGGGCTAGTTACTTGTCAAACATAATGCCAGAATCTTTCTTTGGATGCTTTGGGGAACATTTAATGTATAAGATACAATAACACTTACTATATTCAGTAAGAATGAAACAAAGAATGGAAATGGAACAAGTAGAAAAGTATTTTTAGGACTTTCCAAATAACTCTGAAATTAAGGTGCCAAAAAAAGTCAACAATTACAAGGAACACATCGTTCACTCACTTGGAGGAACTATTAACACTGCATATGGCTGAAAAGGCCTGAAAAGGATGAGTTGGAAAGAGATTTCTCTTCAGACAAAACACTTCTAAAAATGAACATACATGCCCATCAAGTGAAATAAATTCTCTTTTCATCCAGCATCAAAGAATGCCCCTTTCACCCCAGATACACACAGACAAGGTAGACATTTTCCTTCTAAACTGCAAGCCTCTAGCTCACATGAAAACAGAATAATTTCAACCACACACAAGCTCCCAGCACTAAATTTGTAGTTTCTACATGCTGCCCACACAGCACTTTGTGAGCATGTGATTAACAGAAATGATGCACAATCACACCACATTCTTTCCCTCAGCTCACACATCAAGAACTGCCCTCTCAGCTGCATTCTTCTCCAAACAGCCACGGTCACCTTAGCAACCCCAGGCTCCTAATATGGACAGCTGGTCCATTTAAAGTCAGTCCTTCTTGGCAGGAAAAATGCTTGTTCTTCAAATTGGGGGAGAGAAGAGAGGTTTTTCCTTTCAATACACATTATAGAGGTTGATTTAACTTGATCAGCACTTTTGTTCTGTGGCAGCAATTTGTGTGGAGTTTCAACCTATTCTGAGTTTTGCAAATTTTTTTTTTTCATAATCTAAAAGCAAGTAGCTGAAAAAATAAAATCAAGCGCGCTCATATGGAAGTCTAAGAGTAGAACACCAAACAAAGAGGTATCCAAAATAATGGCATTCTTCCATAAAGCTATCCGCATTTTTATGGGGTAAGTTCAACTTAAGTTAAATTGAACTATAATACACAAGGCCTTAATAAACAATAAGAAATAAGATTCAGAAGGCTTGTGGCCTTTTAATACCATAATCTATGTTTGAAGAAAAAAAAATCACTGCTAAAATTCAAAGTTCATACTCCAACACGTTAAACCTCCTAAGTTCAAACTTCAGTCTGCATAAAAAATTCCTTTATTCCACTACCCACAGATACAACCCACAAGCTCAAATGTGATCTAGGTATTGAAACCAAGTAGTGAGACTATCTGCACACTCTCCAGACCTGTAACAGCACTGGATGACTCAAAGCCAGTCTTAAGCTCTGCGTGTACCACTACCAGTGGATCTGAGCCAAATTAAGCCTCTCGGGAATAAAGACACAGCGCTTGTATTTTCTTGTACAGACAAATCTTGTGTTTTCACACTATGGACAAATAATTTGGGGGCAGAGGATTACTACAGTCTGAAATATGTGAGATCAAACTGTTTATTCCATACATATCCACAAAAGGATTCTAATCCCCTATTCATCAAAATTAGACATTTAACCTTTAATAAAAATAATCAGCTCAAAACTACAAATACCTAAATTCTTAGCTTTCGTTGTAAACTAGAAATATTTATGAAATATCTTTCTATATAACAGAGTAGAATCAAATCCATATTAACTTAACCAATGCCACATCAGCAAATCTTAAGGTTAAGTTACTATACCTACATTATTCACTGCTTCTATTTTTGTTTATATATGTGTGCCTTTGTAAATTCTCAGGCGAGGAGATTCTTCCTGGTATGAAACACTTCTTTCATTTTTTAAAAAAAGATTTTTTTTATTTATTTGAGAGGAGAGTTAAAGACAAAGAGAGAGAGAAACAGAAAGGTCTTCCACCCACTGGTTCACTCCTCAATTGGCTGCAACAGCCGGAGCTGAGCGGATCCAAATCCAGGAGCCAGGAGCTTCTTCCGGGTCCCCCATGCAGGTGCAGGGGCCCAAGGACTTGGGCCATTTTCTACTGCTTTCCCAGGCCATAGCAGAGAGCTGGATCAGAAGTGGAGCAGCCGGGACTTGAACCAGTGCCCATAGGGGATGCCAGCACTGCAGGCAGAGGATTACCCTACTGCACCTTTCAAGTTAAGAATATCCTAGGATGGGGCCAGCACTGTGGAGTAGCAGATAAAGCCACTGCCTGTGACACTAGCATCCCATATAGGCACTGGTGCGAGTCCTGGCTACTCCACTTCTGATCCCGCTCCCCATTAATGTGCCTGGGAAAGCAATAGAAGCTGACACAAGTGCTTGGGCCCCGGAAGAACCTCATGGCTCCTGGCTTCAGCCTTGCCCAGCCCTGGCTGTCAAGGCCATCTGGGGAGTGAACCAATATATGGAAAATCTCTCTGTAACTCTGACTTTTTTTTTTTTTTTTTTTTTTTTTTTTTTTTTTTTTTTTTTGGACAGGCAGAGTGGACAGTGAGAGAGAGAGAGAGAGAGAAAGGTCTTCCTTTTGCCGTTGGTTCACCCTCCAATGGCCGCCGCGGTGGGCGTGCTGCGGCCGGCGCACTGCGCTGATCCGATGGCAGGAGCCAGGTGCTTCTCCTGGTCTCCCATGGGGTGCAGGGCCCAAGGACTTGGGCCATCCTCCACTGCACTCCCTGGCCACAGCAGAGAGCTGGCCTGGAAGGGGGGCAACCGGGACAGGATCGGTGCCCCGACCGGGACTAGAACCCGGTGTGCCGGCGCCGCAAGGCGGAGGATTAGCCTAGTGAGCCGCGGCGCCGGCCATGTAACTCTGACTTTCTAAAAAAGAAGAAAGAAACTGTGTTACCTGATGTCTAATTTTCTGAATTAAATTTTAAAAAGAGGAGAGTATTCAACAAAACATGGAAACTGTAGAAATCAATATAATCAAGAACTTTTGGTCTTTGGGGAAGTAGGGGTGATGACTTAGGTAAGTGGTCCTTGCTACCAATGAGAGAAACCTGAATGAGTTTCAGCTTCATCCAGCCCCGGCCAGTTGCAGGCATTTGGAGTGAATCAATGGATAGGAGTTTTCTCTCCCTTTTCCATTTTCTCTCCTTCTCCCTCTCTGCCTCACAAATAAATTGAAAAATTATTTTAAAGTTTCCTTTCTTCTCACCAATGAATATAAATATTTAAGTGCTAACATATAAATAACTACTTTCAACAAGTCTCAACCCTGCCATCACTTTTAGCAGGTATGTGAATTCCCTTCTTCCTGATGTGCTCTGAATATGCCCTTCAAAATTCAGTTACTAAAACTTAGTGGCCGATGTGATGGTATTAAGAGATGGGGCCTTAAGGTATATTTTGGCCATGAGGGCTCCTCTCTCATAAATGGGGTGAAAGATCTCATTAAAGGGGTTTCACGCAGCCCTCCCCACTTTCACCATGAGGATATGGCGTTCACTCCTCCCCTACAGAAGATGTAACCCCCCACAGAAAACAGAACCTGCCAGCACCTGATTTTGGACTTCCCACCCAGTCTCCTGAACTGTGAGAAACCAACTTCTGTTCTTTATACGTTAGTCTAAAGACACTTCTCCTTTTCTATTCCATTGCTGAAGCACTTTCACATTTCCTCCTAGCCCACAGAACTAAGTGCCCTTAAGATTCTTCTATATTAAGAAATCGCTCCTAACAAGGTACTTTAGATTCTTCCACCAACAACGGCCTTTCCCAAACCTGAGCTCTGTTATCACTATCATCTGCTTCACGTCAGGGGTGATCACATCCTCTCATCAGTCTCTCCCTCACTCCTCTTCACTACTGCAGGGAATACCATCAGCTAGGGCTTGGAGCTCCCTCTCAAATTCTGGCTAAGGGATCAAAGAGAAGTGGCTTGTCCTGGTACTGTGTCATTACACAGGAAACGGTGTTTCCACACCCCGAGGTTAGAACCCTGCATTTGATCTATAATTATTCAGTTTTCACTCTATGTTAGCTTCAGCAATGGGGATTTGTAGAATATGACTCTGCTTCGAGAAAGAAAAATAATAGAGGCCAGTGTTATGGTGCAGTAGGTTAAGGCGCGGCTTGCAAGGTGGGCATCTCATATCACAGCAAGCCCTGACTGTATGCTTCAGAACAAGCTTCTGGCTAGTGCACATCCGGGGAAATCATGGATGACAGCTCAAGTACTTAGGTCCTTGCCACCCACTTTGGAGATTGGGATGGAGTTCCTGGCTCCTAGTTCAGCCTGGCCCAGCCTGTCTCAGCAGATGGGAATTCTCTCTGCCTTCCTGACTATCTCTCCCTGCTTTTCAGATAATTAAACATTTCTTAAATAAAAAAAGAAATGAGCCAGAAATTGCCCTTTTCCTAAGTGATCTTATAACTGAAAAAGGGCAATAAAAAATTACTAATCTGAATAATTTACCTTAAAAGCATTTTCAGTTGACAAACTGAATTAACCTAAAGTGATCACTAAGACCTATCCCAAAAAAATCGAGAAAATTTAGCCCAAATAATTTTTTAACAAAAGATTTATTTATTTAGGAAGAGTTAGAGAGACACAGGGAGAGAAAAAGTGACAGCAATCTTCCATTTGCTGGTTCACTCCCCAGATGGCCCCAAGGACCACAGCTGAGCCAGGCTGAAGCCAGGAGCTTCTTCCAGGTCTTCCATGTGGGTGGCAGAGCCCAAGCACTTGGGCCATCCTCCAGTGTTTTCCCAGGCACATTAGCAGGGAACAGGATCAGAAGTGGAACAGCTGGGATATAAACCAGCATCCATATGGGACGCTGGTGTCACAGGTGTTGGCTTTACACCCTATGACACAATGCCAGGCCCCCAAAATAACTTAAGGCTGACAAGTAACTGCTTTCAAGTTTTTGCCTTAATAAAGTAAACAAATCAATAAGGAGATCTTCTTTTATTTTAATTTCAGAGACAAAGAAACAGAGAGCTCCCATTCACTGGTTCATTCTCCACATATCCACTATAGCTGGGGGTGAGGCAGGCAAAAGTGGGGGGCTGGAAACTCAATCTAGGTCTCCTACATGGGCAGGAATTCAATTACTATCTTCCAGCAGGAGGGGGGAGTCTCGGAGTCAGGACCCAGAGCTTTGAACTGAACCTAGGTATTCTAATGTAGGATACAGGCATGTTAACTACTACACAAAATGCCCACGTAGGAGATTTTGTATCTACACGCTTGAACATTTCATACTCCAGAAGTCTAAAGAAAATAATAACAGAAATTGGGGCAGGCCATGTGGCACAGTGGGTAAAGCCACCACCTGTGGCACTGGCATCCCAATCCAGCTCCCTGCTGGTACACCTGGGAAAGCATCAGAGGATGACTCAGGTACTTGGGCTCCTACACCTATGTGGGAGAGCTGGGGTCAGCTCCTGGCTCCTGACTTCAGACCACCACAGCTCAGGCTGTTCCAGCCACTTGGGGAGTGAACCGATGGATGCAGGCCCATTCTTTCTGTCTCTGTCTCTCCTAACTCTGACTTTCAAATAAATAAATATTTTTAAAAAGTAACAGAAATTAATGACTATTAAAAATCTACTGAAAAAGTGTTAAGTTAAATGTATTCATATTAGAATTTACTTAAACCTGGCCGGCGCCGCGGCTCAATAGGCTAATCCTCCGCCTTGCGGCGCCGGCACACCGGGTTCTAGTCCCGGTCGGGGCACCGATCCTGTCCCGGTTGCCCCTCTTCCAGGCCAGCTCTCTGCTGTGGCCAGGGAGTGCAGTGGAGGATGGCCCAAGTGCTTGGGCCCTGCACCCCATGGGAGACCAGGAGAAGCACCTGGCTCCTGCCATCGGATCAGCGCGGTGCGCTGGCCGCAGCGCGCCTACCGCGGCGGCCATTGGAGGGTGAACCAACGGCAAAAGGAAGACCTTTCTCTCTGTCTCTCTCTCTCACTGTCCACTCTGCCTGTCAAAAAAAAAAAAACAAACAAACAAACAAACAAAAAAAAACCCAGAATTTACTTAAACCTTTTCCTACCTACTTAGTAGGAAACATCCCATTTACTGAAGTACACATAGGAGTTATACAATGTCCACAGGACAGAACATAGCTAAACAATCTTCTTTAATTTACAGCCCCTAAGAGAATTTCTACCAAAGTCATTTGGTAATTTCCCTAAGTAAAAGATGACTGAGCCTCCAGTCAAAGAAAATAAACTTTTTCCTTAGAGGGATAAACTCATTCTTAAGGCTGCTAGGAATAAGCAGTATTTGAATTTCAAAAATGGCTTCTTCTATCACAGCTTTTTAACTCTAACTTCAAACAAAATGATCTGTGTCTTACCAGCAAACTCTGAGGCAGTAAAAAAAAGAGGCTAATTTGTAAAAATCTTCTAATAATCAAGAAAAGATACGAAATAAATACCAGGTAAAGCATTTAAGAAATTAAGAGCAATTAAGTCTGTATTCAACTACATTTGTTTTACTATGACATTAACAAGTTCTTACCTTGTGGTGTTCTCTTCTGAGAAAAACAGATACAATTTTGCTCCTAAAAAAATTCAAGTAGAAAAGTTGAAATGTTAGTTTCAAAACAGTTTCTTGAAAATGAAGTTACAAGATGCTAACATAGTACATTCAGAATATTATGACACTTGATATCACCAAAGCCTATGAGATAGCAAGTCTCCAATAGTAAAAGTACTTTTGAAATAAAAATGTTTATAAAATGTATTATATTATTATTTTTATATATTTATATTATATTATTATTTTTATAATTTTAAAATTATAAAAATAGCAGGGCCAGGGCTGTGGCACAGTGGGTTAAAGCCTCAGCCTGCAGCGCCAGCATCCCATATTGGTGCCGGTTCAAGTCCTGGCTGCTCCTCTTCTGACCCAGCTCTCTGCTATGGCCTGGGAAAACAGCGGAGGATGGCTTAAGTCCTTGGGCCCCTGCACCCATATGGGAGATTCAGAAGAAGCTCCTTGCTTCTGATCGGTTCAGCTCTGGCAGTTGCAGCCATTTGGGAAGTGAACCAGTGGGTGGAAGACCTCTTTCTCTGTCTCTACCTCTCTCTGTAACTCTGTCTTTCAAATAAATAAAATCTTTTTCTAAAAAATTACAAAAATATCTATTCTATTAAGTGAATATCAAGTCATTTTTGCT
The DNA here is from genome assembly GCF_033115175.1 of Lepus europaeus. Classification (NCBI taxonomy): domain Eukaryota; kingdom Metazoa; phylum Chordata; class Mammalia; order Lagomorpha; family Leporidae; genus Lepus; species Lepus europaeus. The sequence goes on from NC_084836.1 coordinate 51,446,916, forward strand.
AGGTATATATTTGTAATGATATGTGGCACATTTTCATAATGTAAAACATTTATAGTTCAATTAGGTGTTACTCTCGCCAAGACTGGGTATTTCTGAAGGAAACTTTTTTTTTCCTAGGTACTATAAAATGTATTCCTTTAAACAGTGGTTTTTAACATTTTCACAAAGTTTTGTAACCATCACCACCATCTAATTCCAGAATATTTACATCACCTCAATAAGAAACCCCACACAGAAGGGTACAGTTTTAATTCCAAGACATCTGAAATAAATTTAATTTTTAAAGATGTGCAAGAAACATGTTTTTTCTAGCACCACAATCAAAATTAAGTTTTATAAAATATGTGAAGCAAAGGCTGCAAGGAAAAACAATTATCCAAACATTATAAGAGTAGCTATATTTGGATAGTGACATTACAATGAGTCTTTCCCATACATTTTGTTTTCTAAAGCTGTGATTCCATATTATTACCTTTATGATTTTTAAAAGGTATAGAACACACACATTGTGTAGAAAGAGAACGTGCTAAAATTTGTAATACAAAATGAAAACAAAAATTAAGGTGATAACTTTAAAGTATACACCATACTATTAAATATTTTTCAAAATAGATAAAATAACTGTAAAATTTAAAAAAAATTGTCCATACTTACTAATCTGGTTGAAAAGCCACTGCTGCATCTTACTTTGTGACAAATGGGCTGCTTCATCACTTTTGCATCTGGGTGTCTACTTCGTAGTGGTCATTTCTGAAATAAAGGTGCAGTTACTAAGAACGCCATTTTCTGAACATCCTGACAAAAATCATAAACTCTTCAAGGATAATTAAATAAATTATGGTAACCACAGTTACTTGAGCCAATTTTTATTACAAACAGTATTAACACAATTGAGAGTAAGGCAGGAGGAATAGGAAATAGGCTACTGTCTCAGAACCAGAACTCTTCGATCCTGAATGCCTCTCAGCCACTCAGGCCTTCTAATCCTTGAGTGTCTTTTATAGACTGGAAAAAGGAAGGGAAAAAAAAAAAAAAAAAAGGTGGGCCTTGATGGAGCCCAAAGACTGAATATTTTGAACATAATAAATTAACTATTTATTATATTCATTATCTACTTCCCCTCTTACACCTAGAATTTAAATACCAATGAGGATTTTTGTCAGTTTTATTGATATCTTTGAAGCAACTGAGTCCCAGCTATGCTGCTTGCAATCCAGCTCCTTATTTACACACCAGCATAAGAAGGCAGCAAAAGATGACTGAAGTACTTGGGTCCCCACCATCCATGTGGGAGACCAGGATGGAGTTCCTGGCTCCTGGCTTCGGCCTGGTCCAGTCCTAGTCATTGCGGCCATTTGGGGAGTGAATCAGTGAATACAAGATTTCTTTCTTTCTTTGTCTTTCCCTCTCTCTCTCACACTGTATGTCAGTTAAATAATAAATCTTTCAAAGTAAAACAATAAAAAAATGTCATGGTAGAGATATCTTCATTCTTTCAAGTTGGGAATATAATAGTCTTTAAAGAGGATAACATAACTACAGATGTTTAGACACAGAGATCTGAATAATAAATGAAGTGTTTGGAGATTAACATCTATAGAATTTACAACTCATTTTCCCTTGCATAGGCTATTCCAGATAAGGAAAGCCCAAGGTAGCTATGTTGGGGTTGCCCAGGGTACCAGGGCAGATCTCTTTGATGACTTGTAAAAACCAACTTCTAAAGGAAAAGGAGGAGGAATAAGCCACAAACAGTTCGGGTGATCCAAGCAGATGGAAAAACAAGTTCTGAGGCCATAAATTGAGAGTATGCTTGAGGAAAGAAAAGCGATCACTGAGTGGAAAGAGCAAAGGAAGAGACAGTGATAGGAGATCAGGTGAGAGAGAGGAGGAAGAGAGATAACAGATCAAGGCTCTTTTTGTTGCAGTTTTGGCTTTAAACTAATGAGATGAGCTCCATTGGAATTCTGATCCACAGAATGATGTGATCTGACTTTCTTTTGGAAATGGCTAATCTGACTGACTGTTGAGGTAAGCAAGAGAGAGGCTGAAAGATCAGACCAGGGGACAATTATGATAACGCAGATGTGAAGTAAGTGGGCTTGGACCATGGTGGTAAGTGGTGGAAGCGGTAATATGAGGGGCATCTTTCAAATGCTTCCTAGGTAGTGGTGAACGTTTCTGCACATGTCTACTTTCCCCATTTTTAACGACATTAAGATGAACTGCTGTGTTCTAGTTTTGCCAGCCTGATCCACCGGTTGTTTCCCTTTACCTAATTGCTTTGGAATCACTGACCGTTTTTAGATCCATTATTTCATCAAGGGCTTTAAAATGTTGATTTTTCTAATCCTGTCATTCCTTCTAGGCTTAATGTTAAGAACCCTATAAAGAAGAACTCTCACTTATTGACTGTTTGATTACTCAGGGGGTACCTTTCTTATAAAGTGGGAAATAGTATTTAGATACCATAAACTAGACTAGGAGTATACTGTGTGACTAGGTCAAAATTGCTTCAAGGCCTTTTCAGGGCACAGAATGAGGACTAGGTATTTATCACAGTAAACAGATCATGAGTCCTCACTAATATTCCAATTCACATTTCCAGTTACAGAATTGTTAATTCTGTTCTCCCAGGCACATTAGCAAGGAGCTGGATCAGAAGTGGAACAGCTAGGACTTGACCCTGCACTCTGACAGTGCAAGTGGTAGCTTAATGCATTGTGCCACAAAAACCAGCCCCTATTGTTTTGTTTTTAAATCATCTGTATCATAACTCTAAAAAGAATGGTAAAAGAAAGAGGCTCATTTAGAAGCAACAACTATAGGGCTGGTGCTGTGGTGTAGCAGGTAAAGCTGTCGCCTGCAGTGCTGGCATCCCAAATGGGTGCTGTTTGAAGTCTCGGCTGCTCCACTTTTCTTTTCTTTTCTTTTTTTTTTTTTTTTTTTTGACAGGCAGAGTGGATAGTGAGAGAGAGAGACAGAGAGAAGGGTCTTCCTTTTTGCCGTTGGTTCACCCTCCAATGGCCGCTGCGGCCGGCGGATTGCGCTGATCCGATGGCAGGAGCCAGGTGCTTCTCCTGGTCTCCCATGCAGGTGCAGGGCCCAAGGACTTGGGCCATCCTCCACTGCCTTCCCGGGCCATAGCAGAGAGCTGGTCTGGAAGAGGGGCAACCGGGATAGAATCCGGCGCCCCAACCGGGACCAGAACCCGGTGTGCCGGCACCACAAGGTGGAGGATTAGCCTGTTAAGCCACGGCGCCGGCCAAGGCTGCTCCACTTTTGATTCAGCTCCCTGCTAACAGCCTGGGAAAAACAGTGAAAGATGGTTCGAGTACTTGGGTCCCTATACCTATGTGGGATACCTGGAAGAAGCTCCTGGGTTCAGCCTGGCACAGCCCTGGCCAGTGTGGCCATCTGAGAAGTGAAGCAGTGGATGAAAGATCTGTCTCTCTCTCTCTCTCTCTCTCTCTCTGTCTCCTGCTCTCTTTCGAATAAATAAATAAATCTTGAAAACAAAAGAAACAACTAGCAAGATATGACAGTCCTTTTCTCCCATGTCCTTAGGGATTTCTGTCTGGGATTACATCATAAAGTTCCAAGTAATCACAGGGAAAGTTTACCTCCAATTTTCTGTTACCTTGAGGTATCATGGCCACCAGAAAGAATCAAAAGAATTTACTAACTCTTAACATGACTACACTAGCTAGCTATGACATGATAGGGATGTTTGAACTTAATTATTCTTTTCTTTAAATAAACAAACTCCCCCTGGGCTAAGAGGCCTACTTTGCCTTTTAAGCATCCTGTGGCTGGCAAACTTCAGAATCTTAAGAGATAGCCAGGGGACAGAGAAAACAGCAAGTATGACTCAATGATTACATTTAATAGTCCCTGAAGACCGAAACAAAGATACCAGTTCTGGCAAGAGTTCTCTAGAATTGCCCCAAAACTAATTTATCCACATAACTTTCATCTGAACAATCTTTTCACTTAGTTTAAGGTTCACAAAGCACTTGTTATGTGCCTACCAAGCCTTAGGTATAAAAATAAACCAGGAGTACAATGAAAACAATCAGCAGGAGTTCCAAGAGTTGGATGATGAAATTTAATGTTAAAAATCTGCTTTGTTTGAGAACACAGAGAACCCTTGAATATTTTTATACAGCAATGTTCCCCTGTCATCTAGAAACTATAGACTTCAGAAAGTCCAACTACATGAAATCACCTTTGTTGAGAAACGTCTATGTGCCAGATACTGACATAGCTCATTTTTTCTTCTTTTTCTCTAAATTTTATTTATTTGAGAGGTAAAGTTACAGACAAAGAGGAGGAGAGACAGAGAGAAAGGTCTTCAATCCATTGGTTCATTCCCCAAATGGCTGCAACAGCTGGAGCTGTGCCAATCCAAAGCCAGGAGCTTCTTCCAGATCTCCCAGGCAGGTGCAGGGGCCCAAGCACTTAGGCCATCTTCTATTGCTTTCCCAGACCACAGCAGAGAGCTGGATTGCAAGAGGAGCAGCTGGGACTAGAATTGGCACCCATATCAGATGCCAGTCCCACAGGCAGAGATTGACCTACTGTGCCATAGCAATGGCCCCAATTTTCTTTTAATATTTTTTTTGAAAGGCAGAGAGACAGAAAATGTGTGTATATACATACTTGTGTGTGTGAGAGAGAGCGAGTGAGAAACAGACACAAATTATCTGCTGGTTCACCCTCCAAAAGCCCTCAATAGTGAGAGAGAAAGAGAAAGGAGAAAAAGAAAGAGAGAGAGAGAGAGAGAGAGAGAGAGAGAGAGAGAGAGAGAGAGAGAGAAACAGACACAAACCATCTACTGATTTACCATCCAAAAGCCATCATTAGCCAGGTCTGTGCCAGGCTCAAGTCAGGAGCCTGAAATTCCTTCCAGGTTTCCCATGTGGGTGGTAGAAGCCTAAGTACTTAGGCCATCTTCTCCCCCTCAGTGTGTGCATTACCAAGATCAGAAATGGAGCTGAACTAGAATCCAGGGATTCTAATATGGGATGAGGATGTCCCAAGCTGAACCATGCCTGCCCAACATTAGTTCACTTAATTCTCAGAACATCTCAACGGAAAAGTATTAATAAAACATTAGTGGTTAAGTACATGGCCAAATCAGACGGCTCCAGGGTTCAAAGATCTGTTTTTTTCACTGCTACACTCTAGTAACCAGGAATAAAATTGATAGTAAAAAATTTCACATCTGCCCCACAGTGGCAATATGTAAGTCCGGGCTATGCACATAAGAAATGTGCTCAAGGGCTGGCGCCACGGCTCAATAGGCTAATCCTCCACCTGGGGCGCCGGCACACAGGGTTCTAATCCCGGTCGGGGCGCTGGATTCTATCCCGGTTGCCCCTCTTCCAGACCAGCTCTCTGCTGTGGCCATAGAGTCCAGCGGAGGATGGCCCAAGTGCTTGGGCCCTGCACCTGCATGGGAGACCAGGAGAAGCACCTGGCTCCTGCCATCGGATCAGCGCAATCCGCCGGCCGCAGCGGCCATTGGAGGGTGAACCAACGGCAAAAAGGAAGACCTTTCTCTCTGTCTCTCTCTCTCTCACTGTCCACTCTGCCTGTCAAAAAAAAAAAAAAAAAAAAGAAAAAGAAAAAAAGAAAAAAAAAAAAAGAAAAAAGAAAAAAAAGAAAAGAAATGTGCTCAAGGTAGATATTTGGCCTTGCAGTTAAGATGCCACTCTTGTGGGTGCCCACATTCCATATTGGAAGGCCTGGGTTTGAGTCCCAACTCCGCTCCTGATTCCAGCTTCGTGCTAATATGCATCCTGGAAGGCAGCTGGCAATGGCTCAAGTAGTAGATTCCCTACCACCCATGTGGGATACCCAGACTGAGTTCCCAGCTCACCTGCCTTAACCTGTCTTACTCAGCCTCAGCTGCTATGGTCCTTTGGGGAGTGAGCCAGCTGACAGGAGACTGTCTCTGTCTCTCTACCTTCCAAATAAATAAATAAATAAATAAATCTTTTAAAAAGATAACGATAGAAAGGGGACAGGTGTTTGGTACAGCCATTAATATGCCATTTTGGATGCTCACATCCCATATCAGCCAAGTACCTGGTTCTGAGGCCCCACTCTGCTCCTGATTACTGCTTTCTACTGCTATGCACCCTGGGAAGCAGCTGGTGATGGCTCAAACACTAGAGTCCCTACCATAGGGATACATACAGACAACATGGACTGAGTTCCTGGCTTCTGGCTTTGGACTGGCCTAGCTGCAGCTGTTAAGTTTCTGCCTCTCTGCCTTTCAAACACATAAACAAAAGTTAAAGAAATTTGCTCCAATCTTCTAAAGTTGTTTTACTATTTATTTACCATTAAGAAGAAATCTCTATTATTTACTATTAAGAAGAAATCTCTATTATTAAGGTATGGATCCAAAGAACATGCTGCCATTAGATCTTAGGGAATTAAGAGTAAGTTACACATAGCACAGCAGAATAATTGGTTTCCATTCATAGTGAGTGGCCTGAAACGCTTCTAAATGACTGATTGCTATTTCATACACTCAGAGAAGTCAGGGAAGAAATGCTGAGATTTAAGAGTGGGGATATAAGTGTTTACCAAAATACTTTCTGTACTTTTCTGAATACTTAAATATTTTTCTCTCTCATCTCTATATAGATATAGATGTTAAAGTATTCAAGTTTTTAAAATTTACAAAAAAATAGAGTTCTAATTCCTAATTTTTTTTCTAAAAAAGTCATGTGAAACAGCTTAACTTCAACACTATCAAGGTAGGCTTTAGTTTTTCATATACAACAGAATCTGATTTTTAAAGTGTCACTAGAAAAGTATCATCTTAATTGTTAAAATAATCATATAGATAGGATTAAGTGTTAGAGTGATCATATAGATGGGGCCAAGTGTCTGTTAATAATGATGGATAGGATTAAAGAAGACTAAATGCTCCAACACAGAAGCAATCCATACAGTAGACTCATAGAATGGCAATTACTTTAAGTAGCACTCTGACCTCAGAGGCAGCCCTAAAGGCATTCTGGTCTGGCTGAAAAGCCCACAAGAGCATTTCTGGCATGAAAACTGTCCCTTCATGGAGGACCACGGTAAGACCCCACTGGAAAGAAGTGATCATCAAAAAAGAATTGTATTTTTCTCTGAAGGGAGGAAAGAACTTCCACTTTGCTTATGCCCTGATTAAATACTGACAGAGTTCATGGACTCAAAAGGCTTTCATAGCCTAGGCAGCTCATGTCAAGAGCCTTGGGTGATCACTGACGTCATATATATGAGTGTTAATTGTTAATTTAACAACAGGAGTCATTGTGTACTAACTTCCGATGCAGGACCTCTATCCTCAAAGAGTTACAATATTAGAATTAATGGTAAAACTTGTTCCGAGATTTTCTTTGTTCTAGTGTATTAAATTCTTATGTATCATAAGTTTAGTTATGTCTACGTGTCCAATTCCATTGCTTGTATTCTTGGGTGCTCCTTTAAAGTTGATTAAGTGTCTCAAACATTGACTCTTGGATCCATGTATTTAACATAAAGTCAAATACAAAGTACAGAATGGTTAAAGGCCTCAGGGCTACTAATGAGACAGTTGTTTCAATGCATCCTATTGTGTGCTAAACCTTTGCCTGAGGGATAATTTTTTCTGCATCCCATTAAACCCAAAATCTGGGAAAGTGAGGATACAGAATTTCCCAAACAAAAGCTTTGGTTTCTAAACAAGAGGTAGATTACCTGGGATATATTCTAACCCCAGGAAAGTGTGCTCTTTCAGTCAAGAGAAAGGAAGCTATTCTATGGATAGAGGCACCACAGGCTAAAAAGCAACTAAGGACATTTCTGGAAATGGCAGAATTCTGTGGAATAGGGACTCCAGGATTTGGATTCCAAGTTTTTTTATAAAGCTTTGAAAGGCCCTGATACAGACACATTGTGCTGGACAGGGGAGCTACAAAAGTTGTTCCAAAGAATTAAGGAGCTTTTAACAGAAGCTCCAACACTGGGAATCCCTGATGGCTGGATTCTATGGAATATGGATTTCAGGATCTGGATTCCAAGCCTTTATATGAAGCTTTAGAAGGCCCTGACATGGATGCACTGTGCTGGACAAGGGAGCTACAAAAGGTGTTCCAAGGAATTAAAGAACTTTTAACAGAAGCTCCAACATTAGGAATTCCTGAGCAAGCCACTCATAGATCCTCTTCAGATCAATTACAGCTTAAATAGAAGGGATCTTACCATGTGCTACTGAGCACGACTACCGCGGTAAAATTAGGATTAAATGTCTACCTCTTAAACCTTCATAGGTGAACTCAAAAGACATGCCTGATTATTCCTGTAAGCCAATCAAACATTTAAATATCTCTTCAAAGAGCAAAGAGATAAGTAAAGCTTTTGCTTTCCTCACATCAAGACTGCTGCACCTTAAGGCAGACATGCTGTACCTGCCTCTTCTTTTGATTCTTTTTGGGAGCTATTATTGACAAGAAAACTCCTTCAGGGTTCTCCTATTATAATTCGCTATACTCAGGCTATATGGCTTTACCATATACATAAGGGTAGCTTATCATCACCCACTATCTTGGGAGTTCTTTCCATCTTAAGGGGCACACCACTTGCAATTGGTTTTGTTCCAGTTTTGCTTGTGCTAATTGACAAACTTATATGTTTCAGAACTCAACGACTTCTGAGAATACTGACCAAACAGGAGACACAGTCATTGGTGGTGACTGAAAATTCTCCAGCTCATAAAACAAATTTGTGAGATGAGATAGGCAGAGACTTCCAGACCCAGGACAGGAAGAGCCTATGCCCCTAATAAGCAGGAAGCAGCTATAGAAGATTATGATGATTCTACACCCCTCAGCATCCCTTAAGATTAAGTCTGAATCTTTGAGGGGGAAATGATATAGGCAGGCAGATAGGATCAAATTGATTAGATTTGTAAGCTGGAGACCACGCCATCATCCTGCCCCCTTTCAGGATCTCATACTCCTACTAGATCTCACCAGGATGCCCACCTGCCAATCAGAGTCCATAACCATGCCCCTTTGAGAGTAAATAATAGGCCTGGAGCAGGGTGGGCCCCCTTCCTTGTTGCTCCAAGCCTCTGGGCGGGCAGCTTTTTGGTCACTGCTCTCTGCTTTGCTGCCTGCACTATGTTACCTATGGCTGCTCCTAACTGCACTCTTGCTCCACGTGGCTCCTGACCTGCTCTCTGCCTGGAATGGAACCAACTTAGCTTCTAGACTTCTTTCTCCCCTAAATAAAGCTCTCGGTTTCCTGTATATTTCTTTCACTGAATACTAAAAACTGTAAAAATAAATAGTCATTCATCGAAAATACTGTATAGCAATATTTTCTAATTATAAACTTACTTGGTTATTAGATGTAATTACTGCCTATGACAGAGCAGAAGTAACATATTTTTTTTTAATTTTTTTAAATTTTTTTGACAGGCAGAGTGGATAGTGAGAGAGAGAGACAGAGAGAAAGGTCTTCCTTTTTGCCGTTGGTTCACCCTCCAATGGCCGCTGCGGCCGGCGCATCATGCTGATCCGAAGCCAGGAGACAGGTGCTTTTTCCTGGTCTCCCATGCGGGTGCAGGGCCCAAGCACTTGGGCCATCCTCCACTGCCTTCCTAGTGTGCCGGCGCCGCAAGGCGGAGGATTAGCCTGTTAAGCCACGGCACCGGCCCAGAAGTAACATATTTTAATTTGTATTTATTTTCATTTTATTTGAAAGAGCGAGACATACAGAGACAGCGAAAGATCCTTTATCTGCTGCTTCAGTCCAAAATGCTTGCAGCATCCAGAGCTGGGCCAGGCTGAAACCAAGAACTCCATCCAGGTCTCCCACATGGTTGGCAGGGACCCAAGTGCCTGAGCCATCACCTGCTGCCTCCAAGAGTGCACATGCACAGGAAGTTGGGCAGGAAGCAAAGTGGCCAGCACTCAACAAGGCACAAGGGATACATGAAATACAGCTGTCTCAAGCAGTAAGTGAACTACTGCACCAAACACCAGCTCCAACATAGGTTTAAAACAAAATCAAGGTGATTTCTTAACTATCAGGATGTGTTACCCAAGAAATGTGGCCTTGCTACGTTAACAATCTCAGTTATCTGAAGAAGGTCAAAATTCCTTGGAACAAATTATCACCATGAAGGAAAAAGTATGCCACTTAACATCAATATAACTTACTGATTGACACAGAGGAGAAACTTGATAGATCGATTTAAAGTTTCCCAAAGGACTAAATACATGTTAGTCTTCTAGATTTTTGAGCCTTAGGGGTTTTCAGCAAGAATTAACACTTAAGGAAAAATCTCCTTCACAATCCCAATTCACTGCAGTGAGGGGAAGGGGACAGGAGAGAGAAGACAATCTCCAGATACCAATTATAAATACAACAACCTTTATTTACTTTTTTAAAACACAATCTCCAGGACTTCAATGTTTCTTTCTCAGCAACAAAACATGGGGTAAAAATCTAAAATTAACACTACATAAAGATAATGGAGAGCTGGCATTGTGGCAAAGCAGGTTAGGCAGCTGCTTGGGATGCCATATTCTACATCAGAGTGCCTAGGACAGAGTCCCACCTGTTTCTGATCCAGCTTCCTGCTAATGCATCTGGGAAGTAGCAGGTTTTGCTCAAACACCTGTGCTCCTGTCATCCATGTGGGAGACCTGGATGGCGTTTCTGACTTCTGGCTTTGACCCGGCACAACCCTGGCTGTTGCGGACATTTGGGGAGTGAACAGTAGAAGAAAACTTTCTCTCTCTCCTTCTCTGTCACTCTTTAAAATAAATAAATAAAACAAACAAACAAAAAAGGATACTGGGATGGTCTGTATGGATTTGAAATCAATAAATGGGGGCATCACCTATGTTGTCCACTTTTTGTTTTGTATTTTTTAAGATTTTATTTATTTATTTATTTATTTATTTATTTAAGAGGTAGAGTTACAGACAGAGAGGGAGAGACAGAAAGGTCCTCCATCTGCTGGTTCACTCCCCAAACAGCCAAAGGCCCAGAGTTGGGCCCATCTGAAGCCAGGAGCCAGGAGCTGCTTCTTCTGGGTTTTCCATGTGGATGCAGGGACCGAAGGATTTGGGCCATCTTCTACTTCTTACACAGGCCGTAGCAGAGAGCTGGATGGGAAGTGGAGCAGCCAGGACTCAAACCGGTGCCCATATGGGATGCCAGCACTGCAGGCAGTGACTCCACCCACTATGCCACAGCACTGGCTCCTTCTTTAGTATTATAAGGGTATGCACTATTTCTGGAAGCTTTACCACACAATCTCCCTATAGTCAGTGTTTGTCTCATCCTTCTCTTCCCTCCTTCCTCTTGCATACATTGACACACACCACGGACAATTGTCACATTTTACAACTTTTGTTTTGTATACAGACATGCTACTCACTTCCTAGGCCATGCCATAAAATGAACTTATTAACTAATCTACAATATCACATCTTAACATCATGCTTCCATTTAAAACATCAAAAATTTTCAGAGGGGGTTTTCTTCTATGTTTAAAGTATTATGCATAAGAGATGCACACAAAACTACACATCAGGAGTCTGTGGCTTTGTTGTTTTTTATGAATTTTAATGCAATATACAAACATTCACCATGAAGAGCAACTTAGTTTTAAAGCACATTTGCACTGACAGTATTTCAAGGCATGGGGTTACTTGAAGATCAGGAGACCTCCATATTTGCCTATTTGACAGCCTCTTCAGCAACAGGGCATCTTCATCTGTGTGCCCCAGACACTGCTGCATCACTCCATTAACTGTCTCAGAAGTGGAAGCAATTTATTTGTAAAGATTTTTTTTTTTTTACTTTTTTTTTTTTTTTTTGGACAGGCAGAGTGGACAGTGAGAGAGAGAGACAGAGAGAAAGGTCTTCCTTTTGCCGTTGGTTCACCCTCCAATGGCCGCTGTGGAATTAAGGGGAGGAATTAAGAAAGAAATTTAACTTTTTGAAGTTGTGGATTATCCCCTAGAAATTAAAGGGGATTGGAGTGTTCTTTTTAAAACTGCTACTGGGGTTGTGGCACAGCAGGTTAAGCTGCCACCTATGATGCTGACATCCCATGTGGTTGATGGATTGTGTCCCAGCTGCTCCACTCCAACTCCCTGCTAATGTACCTGGGAAAGCAATGGAAGATGATCTGAGTTCTTGGGCCCCAGCTACCTATGTGGAGATCCTGATGAAGCTCCTGGCACCTGGCTTGGGCTGGTGCTAGCCTCAGCTATTGGTGGCTACTTGGGGAGTGAACCAGCAGATAGAAGATTCTCCATCTCTCTCCCTCTCCCTCTCCCCCTCTCCCTCTCTCCCTCTTTCTGTAACTCTGCCTTGCAAATTAAAAAAAAAAAAAAAAAATCTTTGGCCAGCGCCATGGTTCAATAGGCTAATCCTCCGCCTGCGGCGCCAGCACACCAGGTTCTAGTCCCGGCCGGGGCGCAGGATTCTGTCCTGGTTGCTCCTCTTCCAGGCCAGCTCTCTGCTGTGGCCCAGGAGTGCAGTGGAGGATGGCCCAAGTGCTTGGGCCCTGCACCCGAATGGGAGACCAGGAGAAGCACCTGGCTCCTGCCTTCGGATCAGCGCGGTGCGCTGGCCGCAGTGCGCCAGGCCATGGCGGCCATTGGAGGGTGAACCAACGGCAAAAGGAAGACCTTTCTGTCTCTCTCTCTCTCACTGTCCACTCTGCCTGTCAAAAAAAAAAAAAAAAAAGAAAGAAAGTCCAGCTTCAACGCTAGCTCAACCCTGGCTGCTGCAGACATGTGAGGAATGAACTAGCAGATAGGAGCTCGATGTCTCTCAAATAAATAAGTAAAAATTAAATCCATAAATAAATAAATGCCTATCAGAAAAAGGATAGTAGGAATAATGGAAAAAAACAAACCCTCAGGACTGGCCATATTAGAAACAGCAGGGGCTGGCGATGGTGCAGCAAGTAAAGCCACTGCCTGCAGTGCTGGCATCCCTATGGGGGCTGGTTCTAGTACCAACTGCTCCACTTCTGATCCAGCTCCCTGCTAGTGCGCCTGGGAAAGCAGCAGAGGACAGCCTGGGTCCTTGGGCCTCTACACCCATGTGGGAGACCCAGAGGAAGCGCCTGGCTCCTGGCTTCAGATCAGCTCAGCTCCAGCCATTGTGGCCATTTGGGGAGTGGACCAGCAGATGTAAGACCCCTCTCTCTGTGTCTTTTAAATAAATTAAATCTTAAAAAACAAAAGACAAATATTTTGGGAGTGGGGAAAAAAAAACCTGTGAAATTATTTTACAGGTGAAGAAACTAAAACAGCTTATAAGCAAGAATAGTATGGATGTTTTTCCCCCCAGAATTACCCATTTCAACAAATCTGTATAGACAGTTTAATACATACATACATAACATATATAAGTATATATATGAATCACAACACACCGTGGCACCATAGTTTAAAAAATGTAAAAGTTCTGAATACAGTGTGTAAGTTTGGGAAATTAGAAATAGCACATGTGCCCTTAAGAAATGATGGGATCTCAATAAGTAGTCTATTTCCTTCTTGCAAGCTACTTAAGACAGTCTGGGCCAGATGGATTGCTGTTCTGGCCTAGCAAGGCATCTCTTGAGGATGATTAAATTCACCATTAGTTAATGTCCCTGAAGATAAGATACCATGTATATGCCAATATCCTATTGCCAACCTGTGGCCCAAAAAAAGCACTACTGCTTATTTGAGAATTTCTAGTTTATAACAGTTTATACAAGAGGTATAAATCTCAGAATGAAGCAGTAAGCTAGAGGAACATACAACATTAATTGCATACATAAAAATCATTTTATGCAGCTTGCTCTGGACCATGAACAAGAAATTCACAAAGAAATAATAGTTCTCAAATTAAAACTTATATCCTAGGAAAGATCAGATGGAGGTAAAGACAAAAAGCAGAGTATATCTCATATTGAAAATTTTAATACTTAAAGACTACAAAAATCATTCTAATTTCATGGACATTTAACCTTGCATGGAGTATCTTATCTCCCTAACACCCAGCCCACATTTAGACAATCTACAAGTGTGTGTGTGGGTCTGTGTGGAGAGGCATTTGATCTACAAAAATTATAGGTGCCCATTTAGTCCCAAAGGCATCAAATGAATAATGTAACACTTTTTTTTCTTTTACTATTTACTTATTTATTTGAAAGACAGAGTTACAGAAAGGCAAAGGCAGAGAAAGAGAGGTCTTCCGGCCGGCGCCGCGGCTCACTAGGCTAATCCTCCGCCTTGCGGCGCCGGCACACCGGGTTCTAGTCCCGGTCGGGGCACCGATCCTGTCCCGGTTGCCCCTCTTCCAGGCCAGCTCTCTGCTGTGGCCAGGGAGTGCAGTGGAGGATGGCCCAAGTCCTTGGGCCCTGCACCCCATGGGAGACCAGGAGAAGCACCTGGCTCCTGCCATCGGATCAGCGCGGTGCGCCGGCCGCAGCGCGCCTACCGCGGCGGCCATTGGAGGGTGAACCAACGGCAAAGGAAGACCTTTCTCTCTGTCTCTCTCTCTCACTGTCCACTCTGCCTGTCAAAAAAGTAAAAAAAAAAAAAAAGAAAAGAAAGAGAGGTCTTCCATCTTCTGGTTCACTTTCCAAATGGCCACAATGCTGGAGGTGGGCCAATCCGAAGCCAGCTGCCAGGAGCTTCTTCTTGGCCTCCACACAGGTGCAGGGGCCCAAGTACTTGGGCCATCTTCTACTGCTTTCTCAGGCCATAGCAGAGAGCTGGATTGGAAGTGGAGCAGCCAGGATTCAAACTGGCGCCTGTAGGGGATGCCAGCACTGCAGGTGGAGGCTTTACCCACTACGCCACAGCGCCGACCCCTGTAAGAATGTTATGTTGCTCCACTTCCGATCCAGCTCTCTGCTATGGCCTGGGAAAGCAGTAGATGACCCAAGACCTTGGGGCCCTGCACCCGCGTGGGAGACCCAGAAGAATCTCCTAGCTCCTGGCTTCGGATTGGCTCAGCTCCGGCCGTTGCAGCCATTTGGGGAGTGAACCAGCTGATGGAAGACCTCTCTCTCTCGCTCTCTCTCTCTCTGCCTCTCCTTTGCTCTCTGTAACTGTGACTTTCAAGTAAAATAAATCTTTAAAAAAAACATTCTTACAAACTATTGCTTTGGTAACAGAAAAAAACCTGGAGGATAGACCTGTGCTAAAGCAATAGCTGACAGCTGTGGTTTATGAAGAAATACTCTAGCTTGGTTGATATGGTAGAACCTATGGAAGTTTTCTTTATGATTTTATCCCACTGAACCTCACTGGCTATTTCCCAAGTTAAATAACAGCTCCTGCTTATTACTCTTAGATATCACATATTATTATAGTTTTAAACTAGAAATACATAAGTCAATTTAAAACAAAAACTAAGAGAGGCTTAAGACTAACTATTTAAAAGAAACACTGCTTTAAACTTTACTCTTGATCTTAACCAAAAGGCCAAGAAGCAACGACTTAAACTTTAAAATGGGAGTTTACTTTTCAACCTGTCATTACAAGTAAGAAAAGATATAAAAAATGTTGTTTGTAAGATAATGCGTGGCCGGCGCCGTGGCGCAACAGGCTAATCCTCTGCCTTGCGGCGCTGGCACACCGGGTTCTAGTCCCGGTTGGGATGCCAGATTCTATCCCGGTTTCCCCTCTTCCAGGCCAGCTCTCTGCTATGGCCCAGGGAGTGCAGTGGAGGATGGCCCAAGTGCTTGGGCCCTGCACCCCATGGGAGACCAGGAGAAGCACCTGGCTCCTGGCTTCGGATCAGCAAGATTTGCTGGCCGCAGTGCGCAGGCCACAGCGGCCATTGGAGGGTGAACCAACGGCAAAAAGGAAGACCTTTCTCTCTGTCTCTCTCTCTCACTATCCACTCTGCCTGTAAAAAAAAGAAAAGATAATTCGTTTGGGGGCTGGCGCTATGGCATAGCAGGTTAATGCCCTGGCCTGAAGCACCGGTATCCCATATGGGTGCGGGTTCTAGTCCTGGCTGCTCCACTTCTGATACAGTTTTCTGCTATGGCCTGGGAAAGCAGTAGAAGATGGCCCAAGTCCTTGGGCCCCTGCACCAGCATGGGAGACCTGGAAGAAGCCCCTGGCTTCGGATCGGCACAGCTCTGGCTTTTGCGGCCAATTGAGGAGTGAACCAGTGGATGGAAGACCTCTCTCTCTGCTTCTCCTCTCTCTGTGTAACTCTGCCTTTCAAATAAATAAATAAATCTTTAAAAAAAAAAAAAGGATACGTCTGTCCCCCTTTCCTTCTTATGTGTTCGTCTCTATTCCTTCTCGAGTTGTGTGTGTGTGCAATGTGCGGGGGGCAGGGAGAGAAAGAGAGACTCCTCCCTTCCTCCTTCAGTCTGATCACTCTGTCTTTCCTCGCTTGTATCTGCCTGTCTCTTAGACTCAGTAGCTCATTTGTGTAAACATTGATGTTCAAAAAGAAATCATTTTACCAGGTTGTGGTCTAAGGCAAAACGAATTACAAAAATAGTAACATGGGGCCGATGCTGTGGTTCACTAGGTTAATCCTCCGCCTGTGGCACTGGCATCCCATATGGGCGCCGGTTCTAGTCCCGGTTGCTCCACTCCCAGTCCAGCTCTCTGCTGTGGCCTGGGAGGGCAGTGGAGGATGGCTCAAGTGCTTGGGCACCTGCACCCACATGGGAGACCGGGAGGAAGCACCTGGCTCCTGGCTTCGGATCGGCGCAGCTCCGGCCGTGGCGGCCATTTGGGGAATGAACCAACAGAAGAAAGATCTTTGTCTCTCTCTCACTGTCTATAACTCTACCTGTCAAATAAAAAAAAAAAAATAGTAACAAAATCATAAAAAGAATCAGGAATTATTCAACTATTAGTGGAAAACAGAATAAAAGTTAAAGCCCCAACTCTTTTTTTTTTTTTTTAAAGATTTATTTATTTATTTGAAAGGCAGAGTTAAAGAGAGGCAGAGGCAGAGGCCTTCCATCTGCTGGTTCATTCCCCAGATGGCTGGAGCTGCGCCAATCTGAAGCCAGGTGCTTCTTTCAGGTCTCCCATGTGGGTGCGTGGGCCTAAGGGTGCGGGGGCCATTTTCCACTGCTTTCCCAGGCCATAGCAGAGAGCTGGATGAGAAGTGGAGCATCCGGGACACGAACTGGTACCCATAAGGGATGCCAGCACTGCAGGCGGCGGCTTAACTCGCTACGCCACAGCGGTAGTCCCGCCACAACTTTTTTAACTTTCTTTAAAATGCATACACATACACATGCTAGATACAAGAGCTAAAAAAAAAAAACTTGGTGCATTCAATCTAACAGATTCATTTACAAAATGTGGGGCTAAATAGACCAGAAAAACCAGCATTCCAAGAGTCCATTTAATGTAGTGGCTGTGAGCACAGGCTTAGGAGTCAGAATGCAGAGTTTGTGTATCCCAACTCTGCTACAGCTAACTATACCGGGGCAGGTTACTTTCTCTCAGCCCATTTCTTCATCTCTAAAATGATGCCACTAAGACAGTAGGAATAACACACAAATATATGTGTCTGACATATAGTTAGGGCTCAACAGACGCTGTATCTGTAACATCAGGTGCAGTGAACGTCTAACCATTCTTTTGGTCTGCTTGAATTTCCCTCACTTGATGATTTTACGAGGCCACCCTTCCGTGTCTTAACTTTGAAAACTTCACCCATTTCATGATTTCAGCAGGTTAACCACTACCCCACATTTCCAATATACCTAGGACATGTGGCTTGCCAAACACACATGCCTAGCCCAGACTAGCAACAAGTAACTGGAGAGCAGGAGAAGCAGAAGCAGGAAGCAAAGCAAGTTGCTCTCATTCTAATGGTGGAAAAACTGCAGGAACATCAAGTCAGAGTGGCAGCATTTAGTCATCCAGAGCCAGCAGTGTCACTGGAGCAGGTCATGGCATCTGTCTGGCTCTAGGTGGTATTGGCATCTTCACAGGAATAGCTGTACAATGTGATTTTGGACACTGTTTCTACCTGCTTATTAGCCATGAATCTGATGAGTCTCTAAGATCTATTCAACATCCTTTAAAAATACATCATATGCGGCCGGTGGCGTGGCTCAATAGGCTAATCCTCCATCTGTGGCGCCGGCACACCAGGTTTTAGTCCCGGTTAGGGCGCCGGATTCTGTCCCGGTTGCCCCTCTTCCAGGCCAGCTCTCTGCTGTGGCCTGGGAGTGCAGTGGAGCATGGCCCAAGTCCTTGGGTCCTGCACCTGCATGGGAGACCAGGAGAAGCACCTGGCTCCTGGCTTCGGATCAGTGCGGTGTGCCGGCTGCAGTGGCCATTGGGGGGTAAACCAACGGTAAAGGAAGAACTTTCTGTCTCTCTCTCTCTCTGTCCACTCTGCTTGTCAAAAAAAAAAAAAAAAAATCATATGCTTGTATTGGTTTTTACTATCTTCAAGAATCCCCAATGATACATCAGGTAAGGGTAACATCCATTTTCTCCTGCCCTTTATCCAAGGAGGGTAGGGGACATAGACTATTTTCAACCTCCCTAAACACAAAATATATTGCTCACTTTTTTATGATAAAAAAAAAAAAGATTCATTTATTTGAAAGGCAGAGTTAGAGAGGGAGAGACAGAGACATAGCTCTTCCACACTCCCCAAATGACCACATCAGCCAGGGCTGGGCCAGGCTAAAACCAGGAGCCAGGAGCTTAATCTGGGTCTCCCATGTGGGTGCAGGAGCCCAGGACTTGGGACATCCTCTGTTGCTTTCCCAGGTATATTAACAGGGAGCTGGAGCCGGCGCCGCAGCTCACTAGGCTAATCCTCCACCTTGCGGCGCCGGCACACCGGGTTCTAGTCCCGGTCGGGGCACCGATCCTGTCCCGGTTGCCCCTCTTCCAGGCCAGCTCTCTGCTGTGGCCAGGGAGTGCAGTGGAGGATGGCCCAAGTCCTTGGGCCCTGCACCCCATGGGAGACCAGGAGAAGCACCTGGCTCCTGCCATCGGATCAGCGCGGTGCGCCGGCCGCAGCGCGCCTACCGCGGCGGCCATTGGAGGGTGAACCAACGGCAAAAAAGGAAGACCTTTCTCTCTCTCTCTCTCTCTCCCCCACTGTCCACTCTGCCTGTCAAAAAAATAAAAAATAAAAATTAAAAAAAACAGGGAGCTGGGTCAGAGTGGAGCAGCCAGGACTCAAACCAGCATCCCTCCAAGTAGTGGCTTAACCTCCTATGCCATAGTGTAAGCCCATATTGCTCACTTTCAACCAACAGATTCATCCTATGATGACTTTTTACCTGATGGATTACCAACTTGCTAACTTAGAAGGTGAGAAATGCATAGGCAGCTTTAGAACACTTGTGCCAAGGAGAAGTGATGACACAGGAAAATAAACATATGCAATTAGCTTTCATTAAGGTAAGAGAAAGTCATTCCAGTATGATGGCAACCAGCCTATATATTCCCAACACCTTTCTTCCCAGCAGGTGCTTTGCACGTGAGGGTCTACCCTCAAGCAGCAACCCCATCTCCCACGAGGGTCTCTTGAAAGTCAGAAATTTAAAAAATAACAAAAGGCCCTAAATATTCCTTTTTCTTCAACCAATAACTCAGTAAAGCCTCAAAATAGCAAACTATTCAATCCTCTGTCAAAGCAATGCAAACAAGTCAGTGCCTGATCGTCATAGGTCGGGACACACTCCTCTTCCTCTGCCAGATTTCACTACAGGTCTGTTTCTACAGTTCAGTAATGCTTTTTCCAACGTCTGGAATGCTGAAGCTCAGATCTCTTTACTGCTTGCCAGTAAAATGCGTTACAAGGCTTGTGGGAAGAGGGACACTGGAGAACTAAACTCTTTTTTGAAAGTCTCAGGAGCCAGTTACCACACAAAGGTGAAACTATGGTAGGTCAACTTTGATATCTATGGATTTTACTGGAAAATTCATAAAATAAACAAAAGTTCAAAATTGCATGTCATTCTGAGTAGTGTATTGAAATCCTGTATTATCAGGCAAAATTATCGCTCTGTCCAGTACATCCACACTGCAAACACCATCCATCTGCTACTTGATAGCCATCTCGGTTTTCAGATCAACTGTGGCTCTGTCACATTGCTTTGGTTTCAAGTAACACTTCTTTCACTTAAGAAGGGCTCTGTAGTGCAAGAGTAGTAACAATGGCAATTTTATTACAGTATATGGTTATAATTATTTCATTTCATTACTAGTTAGTTGTTAAGCTCTTATTACTGTGCCTAGTTTATAAATTAAACTTTATCTCAGGTATGTATGCCCAAGAAGAAACCTAGCATACTTAGGGTTTGGTACTATCCACAGCTTCAGACATGCACTGAGGATCTTGGAACATGTCCTCCACAGATAATGGGAACTACTGTATGTTTTAATAAACAGAAGAACAGACCGGCGCCGCGGCTCAATAAGATAATCCTCTACCTGTGGCGCCGGCACATTGGGTTCTAGTCCCGGTTGGGGCGCCGGATTCTGTCCCAGTTGCTCCTCTTCCAGTCCAGCTCTCTGCTGTGGCCCAGGAGGGCAGTGGAGGATGGCCCAAGTGCTTGGGCCCTGCACCCCATGGGAGACCAGGAGAAGCACCTGGCTCCTGGCTTCAGATCAGAGCAGTGCGCCAGCCACAGCGGCCATTGAGGGGTGAACCAATGGAAAAAAGGAAGACCTTTCTCTCTGTCTCTCTCTCTCACTATCCACTCTGCCTGTCAAAATAAATAAATAAAAGAACAAGTAGAACAAAATCAAATACAGCTTTAAAAGAAAGTGATGCTTTTTCAGATTAAATTAAAAAACAAAAAAACAAACCAAGTCTTTGGAAATGTATATTGATGTCTAATGTGTATCTAGTGTACTAAAATGTCATAGAGGAAAAACCTACATTTGAAAGAGTTTTGGGGGGCTAAATCATAGAATTTAGGTTTCATGATGATCATGCACTACAGTTATGTTACTGAACAGCAGTAGTTGAGATTTTACGAGCTAATCAACTTACCTAAGGAACCTACTGTCTGATTCTCAACTGAATGATAGCACTAAAACTTCTTCATCTTGCCTTTCAAATAAGTCAATATTAAGTTAATACCACATGGAATTATTCCTGGATTTGTATAAAAATATGCATATGAAATTCAAGTTTAAAACCCAACTCTTGGGGTAGGTGCTGTGGCGTAGTAGGTTAAGCCTCTTCCTGCAAAACTGGCATCCCATATGGGTGCCAGGTTCATGTCCTGGCTGCTCCACTTCCAATCCTGCTGATGGCCTGGGAAAGCAGCAGAAGATGGTCCAAGTGCTTGGGCCCCTGCATCCACATGGGAGACCCAGGAGAAGCTCCTAGCTCTTGACCTCCGATCAGCCCAGCTCCAGCTGTGGCAGCCATTTGGGGATTGAACAAGCAAATGGAAGATCTCTCTCTCTCTCCCCCTCTTTCTGTCTGCAACTCTGCCTCTCAGATAAATATTTATTAGAGGGGAAGAAACAGAGAGAGAGAGGTCTTCCATACGTTGGTTCATTCCGCAAATGGCTGCCACAGCTGGAGCTGGGCTGATCGGAAGCCAGGAGCCAGGAGCTTCTTCTGACAGTTTTGGGATGTCGGTGCCTCAGGCAGAGGCTTACCCTACTACGCCACAGTGCCAGCCCCAAAAGCCAACTGTTTATATACTTTGTAGTAAAGAGTTTTTGTTATTATATGATTTCTGATCATTATAATTACTGCCTTTGGCACCTGACTCTAGCTTCCTGCTAATGTAAACCCTTGGAGGCAGTAGTGATGGCTAACATAATTGAAGTCCTGGATTCCTGGTTCCCAGCTCCAACCTCAGCTAAGGTCCCAGACATTGCAGGAACTGAGGAATGAACCACAGAGGGGAGCCTTGTCTGTCTGTCTGTCTCTCACTCGCTGCTTCTCAAAAATGTTTTAAAATTTAAAAAAAAATTTGGTCATAACTCACCCACCATAAGGACACAATAATACCTTATGAAAAAGTTCATTTACATTTGAAAATCTTATGTTAAACATGGCAGGGAGTTTTCTATTTAGGGGAATAAGAGGAAAAAGTTCAAACAAAATCTAACTCTCTAAATAACACATGTCTGTGTCAGCCTTAGGAACTAACAGTATTTGCATTTTACGAGTGTCCTAGAAGAAACAGTGCTAAAAAGGACCTAAAGCTAGTTCTGAATTACAACCTTCTTATGAGGAGTAATTTATATTATGAGACAACAGTAACAGCCAAAGCATTAAAAACAAAACAAAAAAGGACCCCTGTCAAAATAAGCACAAGAACAAAAAGTACGTGAAATCCAACAAAGAACAGGGAGAGCATGTGTACAGAGACCACAGAAGATTTACAACAAAGATCGTAGACCCAAAACTCATGTAACTGCTATTTCCCCTCCTTCGCAACTGGCAGATCCAGGGGAGAGGGGACAGGGGACAGATCTGCAAAGGGTGGCAAAAGCCTGAGAAAACTCTGTGCGGCTAAAATTACAAAGCGGTGTGAGTTGTCTGGTCAAATAAAACACTGCCATTCCTGGTTTCGGCTCACTGAAGGCAGTGCAGAAATCTCATTAAGCAGGGAATGAATACAAAGAAATAGAGTAACAATAAGATATTGTTATATACAACATTTACTGAGCTTCTTATAAAAAATGTATTTTTTTTTTCTTTTTACTTGAAAAGCTGAGAAACAGATCTCCCATCTGCTGATTCATCCCCCAAAGGCAACAGCTGGGACCAGGCCAGATTGAAGCCAGGAGGCAGGAATTCAATCCAGGTCTCCCGCAAGGTGGCTGACCCAGGCTTGAGCCATCACCACCTACTGCCTGCCATGGTGCACAGCAGCAGAAAGCTGGAATCTGGACAACAAGGACTTGGAGCTAGGCACTCCAACATGGGATGCAGGTGTCGTCATTGGTATCTTAACTGCTAGGCCAACATAGAATGCAGGTGTTCTAAGTGGTATCTTAACTGCTAGGTCAAATGCTGTCCCCACACGGAGGTTTCCATACACTGCTTCACTAATCCTCAAAACAAACTTCATATCCACTAATTTGTACCCATTTTATAGATGGAAAAAACCCTGATATACAGAATTTTTAAAAATGTTTTATTTGAAAATGAGAGTTACACAGAGAGAGAAGGAGAGGCAGAGAGAGAGAGAGAGAGAGAGAGAGGAGAGAGAGAGAGAGAGGTCTTGCATCCGCCTATTCACTCCTCAGTTGGCCGCAATGATCAGAGCCATGCAGATCTGAAGCCAGGAGCCAGGAGCTTCTTCCAAGTCTCCCACACAGGTGCAGGGGCCCAAGGACTTGGGACCATCTTCTACTGCTTTCCTGGGCCATAACAGAGAGCTGGATTGGAAGTGGAGCAGCCAGGACTCAAGCCGGCGCCCATATGGGATGCCGGCACTGCAGGCAGCAGCTTTACCCACTACACCACAGCGCTGGCCCCAAGATTTACAGAATTTTTAATCACCACCCACTCCAGAGTCCTACATATAGCAAGTGGTGGAACTGAGGCTCCAACTTGGATATGAGCACTTTATTACCCCGTTATGAAGGAATGGAAATCAACTGACTGAACTCTTTATCCACCTATATGTAAATACACCAGTTCCAACTTTTCAATTACATAACATCATGTTTCTAATTGAAACTCTGGAAAATATAATGGATGGACCAAAACTCTATTTTGCATTGTTTCTGTAGCTAATAGATTAGTGAACACCTTGAATATTGTAATCTATAATATCTGGCATATGCACAAGTGTTCTATGACTGCTGAATGAATGAAAGAGGTTTCCTTCCCTCGGCACACAGGCTCTGCAGGGAGAACAGAGCAGAGCAGCCTGCCAAACTGAAGACAAATCATGGGGCTGGCATTGTGACGCAGTGGGGTAAGCCACAGCCTGCAGCGCGAGCATCCCATGTGAGCGCTAGCTCAAGTCCCAGCTGCTCCACTTACCATCTTGCTCCCTGTTCATGCACCTGGGAAAGCAGCAGAAGATGGCCCAAGTGCCTGGGCCCCTGCCACCCAAATAGGAGACCTGGAATAAGCTCCTGGCTTCAGCAGGGCTCACCCATGGCTGTTGCAGTCATTTGGGTAGTCAACCAGCAGGTAGAAGATTCTCTCTTTGTTAACTCTGCCTTTCAAATAAAATAAAAATAAATCTTAAAAAAAATTTAAAAAAGACAAATTGTGTCACATATCAAATGTGTTGATGGGCTGCATAAAACCTTTCTTAGAAAGAGAAAAGCATGCAATTCGATCTATTTCCGTATGTTTAAGAGAATTAGAATATCTGAGTACATTAAAGAAACCAATAGTCTAAGCAGGCATGTAACACTTTACTTCTCTCAGTTTATGACCTGAATGCCATAATCTGTATACTTCCATTTCCAGCCCACCCTCTTTCTTCCCATACTGACAGCACTCCGGTCAACATGGTGAATGTTCCTAAAACCCAACAACCTGTAAACTGTGTGGCAAGCACCAAGCCCACAAAGCGATATGGTGTTAAAAGGGGCCTAGAGCCTGTCTGCCCAGGGAAAGCTGCCTTGTGACAGGAGGAGTGACTATGGTGGGCAGACTATGCTGACTTCTGGAAGAAGGCTCAAGCTACAGGGAAGACTGAGCAGGGGCTTGTCAGTGGAGACCCTAGTTGCAGACCTCAGAGAATGTTGGCTGTTAAGAGATGTCAACATTTTGAACTGGCAGGAAATTCAGAGAGAAAGGGCCAAGCGATCCAGTTCTAAGCTTCAGCTTCTGTTTTATTATGCAGACAATAAAATATCCAGGTTACTCTTCACTTCATTTGGTTGTAATTGGCCTTTGGGGAGGAAACAAACCAGAGTCATCAATAAAATTCCTCCCGAGGGGAAATTTAAGCTTAAAAAAAATTCCATAATCTGTTACTGTCCCTAGAGATAATTTCAGAATCTATTTATATGCAAAGAATTTCAAAGCACTAAATGTTTTAAATACGACATTGATTTGTCATTTACTTTGACTTTCACTCACAGGTTCCAATGCTATTATAGCAGGCAATATCCCCATAAAGATATAGAGTGAATCGACTAGAAGACACTGTACACTTTAGATGCACTAATCTAATCCCCATAACATTAGACGGTAGGAATTATCTCTAGTTTATAGGTAAGGAAGCTGACGCACAGAAAGGCAAAGAAGCTTGCCTGTTTCTCTGAACCCAGGCATTCTAGCCACACCTCTAACCACCACAAAGTATTGCCTCCCAAGCGAAAGCATTTAATACAGTTTTTGGCACAGCTTTCAGTGGGTATTAGTGATCAAGGGCACAATGATAATATGCTTGCCAGAAAATAGGATGTTCAGTCAATCCAAATGGATTATTAGCTACTACTGGGAGCCAACACTGTCTCAGGATACGGGAATATTCTCCAAAACGTCAGAATACAGTCTAAGAAAAGAAGATGGAGACAGATCACATAAGCACATGTCTAGTGCAAACAGATCTAAAGTAGAAAGAATAAAGCAGAATTAGTCACAGGTGTCAAGACACAGAGGGAGAAATTAGCTCTGCCTAGGGCACTCAAAGAAAAGCAGCGCAGAAGAGCAAATACCTCAACTGCATCCTGAATCACAACATCATTTATGGGTAACAGTCTCTCCCAAAAAGCGTTTCTCACGGTAGGCCCGGTTACCCTGCTATGAGCAAGCAGAGAAAATGGCTTAGCACAGCAGCACATCTTGCACATCTTGCACATCTTAGGTGTGCCAGAGAGACGGAGGGAAGCTAGGTGTTCCCACGGGTCTGGGCAATTATAGCCTGGCCAACACAACAGGCAGAATGACTGCTTTCTGAAAAATGATAACAAATATCAAACAGGAAACAGAAACAAAACTGCCTCCAAAGACTGAAGAAGATGGAGTTAGTGAGAAAAAAAAAGATGAGGAAGCCAGTTTTTATAAGCCCTGTAATATAACTGACTTTTTACAATACAATGCACAAATACCTTTTTAATTTTAAAATTAAAAAATTAAGAAACACAGATTTTGTCATGATGTTGAAAGATCTAAAATGGTCTAAAGTAAGTATATATCACTTTCTCCAACTAGTATTGTTGATTTCTGTCAATTCTTAGAACTTTCAGTGATTCTGAGACCAATCATACTAAATGCTTTTCTTGTAGCACAATTTATTAACTGGTACAGTACGTGATTCACTAGGGAAATACTTTGGACAAGCAGCAATTCTAAAGTCTATTTAAAACCTCTCTTTAAATATAGGACTTTATTTATTTATTCACCCAAGAATATATATTCGGATACATTTTAGAAAAGCTTATATTATTTGCAAATCTTGGGTTAACTCCAAATGTTGACATTTTGAATGGTGACGGTAGAGGTGAACTTAATTTAAGTCTGACTGTCAAATAATACAAATGGACAAACTGAAAGGCTACCTCCTGGAAAAACATACAAAGCGCTAAACATGCAAAAGAAAACAGGAAACAATCTTATCTGCAAGAACCAACCTGCAACTTTTTAAAAGTCACATTTTTGTGGGTACAAATCCACCAACTAAATATAATTGAATTAACATCCTTCTGCACAGTCAAAACCCAGAACCTCATTCCAGAAAAAAATGCTTCAAAGCACAAGATTAAAAACCATGATCAACTACATCAGAATCTACTGAATTTTTAAAAAATTCATGAAGCTCTTCTCATAATAAAAACGATGCACCTTCTTTGCTCTTCCAGCAGTACTAATGGACTATGCTGATCTACAACATACAGTTGTTCAATTTCACTTACAGACTGTGTGACAGATTTATAAATAATTAAAGAACTGGGGCTGGCGCTGTGGCTCAGCGGGTTAACGCCCTGGCCTGAAGCACTGGCATCCCATATGGGCGCAGGTTTTAGTCCTGGCTGCTCCGCTTCCGATCCAGCTCTCTGCTGTGGCCTGGGAAAGCAGTGGAAGATGGCCCAAGTCCGTGGGCCCCTGCACCCACGTGGGAGACCCGGAAGAAGCTTCTGGCTCCTGGCTTCGGATTAGCAGTTCCAGCCGTTGCGGCCAATTGGGAAGTGAACCATCAGATGGAAGACCTCTCTCTTTCTCTCTGCTTTCCTTTCTCTATGTAACTCTGACTTTCAAATAAATAAATAAATCTTTAAAAAAAAATAATTAAAGAACTATCACAAAGGCTTAGAGTATTAAAATCCCATTTGTTACTACAGCTTACACTACACACCCATATAAATTAGACAAGAAACAGTGGGAGATACAGCAAGCAAGGAAAATCCCAATAGTTATCAGTGAGTACCCATATGTGAGGGAATGAGAGAAACGGGCATGAGACAAGACACTTACCAAGGAAAACAAAATGTACCGGTATGGGAGAGAGGGTAAGAAGTCGGTGTGGTAGGCCTGCCAAGTTTAAGACATGAAAACAGTTCATGAACAACATAATATAGTGAAATAACTGGGAACTAAATTACAAAATTATAAATTCAGAGGAGAAAATAATAAAGAGCTTAAAAGTAGGACTTAAACTGGGTCTTAAAGTAGAAGAGCATTTGGGGGCCAGCGCTGTGGCACAGGGGGTTAAAGCTCTGGGCCTGTGGTGCAAGCATCCCATATGGGTGCCGGTTCTAGTCCCAGCTGCTCCTCTTCTGATCCAGCTCTCTGTTACAGCCTGGGAAAGCAGTAGAAGATGGCTCAAGTCCTTGGGCCCCTGCACCCACATGGGAGTCACAGAAGAAGCCCCTGGCTCCTGGCCTTAGATCATCACAGCTCCAGCTGTTGCAGCCATCTGGGGAGTGAACCAGCAGCTCTGTAACTCTTTCAAATAAATAAAATAAATCTTTTTTTTTTTTTTAAGAGCATTTGAAGAGATGAGAAAGATCAATGCTACTCCTTACCTCTAGGTTTTGTTATATATAAGAAAATATAATAAAAATTCTAAAAGATAAGTAATCCCAGGAAAGGAAAAATTAAGTAGTAAAGAAAGGAAAAATTGTCAGCAACCTAAAACAAAAAACTGACCCAACTCACATGTATCTATGTGTATCCCATATTAATAAATGCTTACAGTATTTCAGTTGGACTTACTCTGTTATTTCAGAGAGAATAAAAGCATTATTATTCCATTTCCACAATGAGAAACTGACAAAAGAGGTCAACCACATTTGGCGACAAAGTTATATGACAGCTGCTGATATCTCCTGATTCTCAATCTTATAATTAACATATCCATAATACTACACTATACTTTACAGTCTTAATGTATTAAGAGTTTTACACTGGACTTGTTAGAGTCTTATCAACCTCAGTATCCTACATCAAAAAAACCAGGGTGCTTATAGACATTATTTTTAAAAAAGATTTTTTTTTTAGATGTACTTATTTATTTAAAAGGCAGAGTTACAGAGAAAGAGAAGGAGAGACACAGAGAGATCTTCCATTTGCTGGTTCCCTCCCCAAATGGCCACAATAGCCAGAACTGGGCAAGGCCAAAGCAGGAGGTAGGAGCTTTATCTGGGTCTCCCATGTGGGTGCAGGGGCCCAAGCACTTGGGCCATCCTCCAGTGCTTTGTGAGGCTCATCAGCAGGGAGCTGGATCGGAAGTGGACCAGCTGATACTCGAACCAGCAGCTATATGAGATGACGGTGCCATAGCGTCAGCCTCAAAAATATCAGTTTTAAGGAAGTATGCTGTAACGCACAACAGTCCATGGGTCTCAATTAAGATCACAAAACGGTATCATTAAAACTGAGATCTGTTACTATACCCTGTGCTTCCTCTAGCCTACTGGACATTCTGATGGTTAGAGAAGACAGCAGTTCTTAGGTCAAAGTCATAGTTCCAAGGAGTTCACACCCAGAAGTTCTACAATGTTCTATTGAAATTATTCTAGCTGTAAGCTGACAGTTACACAAATAGGGATTAAAAACAAGGTAAAAAGCATAATATATATAAATGAAACACTATAAAAATGACATTCATGAAATCTACAAGTTATGTCAAAAGAGGGTACTTCAAGAAATTTGTTGGAAAACAGAATTCAAAGATAAGTTTAGGGATGGGTGTCTAGCCTAGCGGTTAAGATGCCCATGTCCCACATCAGGGCACCTGGGTTCAATACCTGGTTCTGGTTCCTGACTCCAGGTTCTACTGATGCAGACTCTAGGAGGCAGTGGTGATGTGATGGCTCCAATAATGGTGTTTGCCACCCACATAGAAGACACAGATTGCATTCCTGGCTCCCAGCCTCAACCTAGCACAGCCCTTGCTGTTGTGGGCATTTTGGGATTGAGCCAGCAGATGGGATTTCTCTGTCTCTGAAATAATCTCATTTAGGTGCAAAGAAATTTTGAAATCCATGTACTACTTTTCTATAATACATATTTTTCATAAACCTTTTGAAGACTCCTTGCAAGGATGTATTTCAAAACATTTTTGCACTAAAGCAAAACTATCTTTTATAATTCCATTTTCCATGGACTGCTGAAGTATCCTCAGATGAATACTGATCACAAATTATCAGCACTCTCAGAAATTATAACACTATCTTATTAGTTTTTGACAACTCTAAATGGCACATTTACTGAGCACTGTATCCCAGACTAGATTACTACTCATCACAAACTGAAAAACAGGAGTCCAGCATTTAGATCCCTTATATTCTAATTTCCTTTTGCTTTCTCACCCCCTAGTTCAAAAGATTCCTAGGCTCTTCCATAACATTCCCACTGGAAACACCCCTAAGCAACAGCCAAGCGCTCCCTCCTTCCACAGGATTCACAACTGAATGAAGTGATCCTATTTACTTGGTACACAGAAGGGTCTAACAGTTCTCCCTTCGAATATCGTTCCGTGTGTCTACAGGTCATTGTGAAGAGTAGAGGAAGGGAGTTCTGAAAGGAGGCACAAGAGAGCCAGACAACCTTCCATCCCCAAACGCAGTTGTGGCCTAATAATGAAGAGCAATGGACCCAGAGGAGAGGACCAGCCTTAATCCCAGTTCTGTCAGAGAATACCTTGACAAGTGCCTGAGGACGATGAAGAAGACAAAGTAGTACTAGTAGTTGTTGTTACTAGAAGCACTAGTACAAGAAGTGGAGGTGAAAGTAATGGTGGTGAAGGTGATGGCATTAAGAGTAAGACTGAAAAACTGAGGAAGGCTGCAATGTGCAGAGGTTTCCTGGATTCTGGTAATGACAAAGGATAAGACAAATGAGTTGTTCTATATACCACATATAGATAGATATAACTTTAAATTACATTTATTTAACCAACATTTATATAATACTTTTACTACATATGCCATTGACTGTTCTAAGCACTTTACAATTTACTTTAATCCTCCAGCAAACTTATGACACCCAATGTCATCCTCATAATGTAGATGAAGACACTGAAGCACACAGAGACCAACTCACTGAACACGCTTAGTGCGTGGTGGATCCAGCATTCACACACATGTGGCCTGACCTCAAAATGCATGCTCATAATCACTTTATCAAGCAATCATGCAGCTCTGGGTGGACAATTATTTCTTTTTTTAAAATTTTTAAATTTTATTTTTTTGACAGGCAGAATGGACAGTGAGAGAGAGACAGAGAGAAAGGTCTTCCTTTGCCGTTGGTTCACCCTCCAATGGCCACCACGGCCGGCGCGCTGTGGCCGGCGCACCGTGCTGATCCGAAGCCAGGAGCCAGGTGCTTCTCCTGGTCTCCCATGGGGTGCAGGGCCCAAGCACTTGGGCCATCCTCCAGCAGAGAGCTGGACTGGAAGAGGGGCAACTGGGATAGAATCCGGCGCCCTGACCGGGACTAGAACCTGGTGTGCCGGCGCCGCAAGGTGGAGGATTAGCCTATTGAGCCACAGCGCCGGCTGGTGAACAATTATTTCTATTTACCTTTGGTTATGTTAGGTGATTTTCAGTCTGATCATTTCTCAGATTAGCATTTAAAATAACATCATCTGTATCTATCAATGAGGAAACCAATGCAGTAGCTATCAACAGCAAATCAGAACCTCAGATCAGTGTTTTATAAAATCAAAAATAAATAGTAACCAGGGCCGGCACTGTGGTGTAGCAGGTAAAGCCACTGCCTACAGTGCCAGCATCCCATACAGGTGCTGGTTCAAGACCCAGCTGCTTCACTTTTGATCCAGCTCTTTGCTGTGGCCTGGGAAAGCAGTAGAAGATGGCCCAAGTGCTTGGGCTCCTGCACCTGCACAGGAGACCTGGATGAAGCTCCAGGCTCCTGGCTTCAGATCGGCTCAGCTCTGGCCTTCGCGATTATTTGGGGAGTGAACCAGCAGATGGAAGATCTCTCTCTTTCTCTGCCCTCTATAACTCTGCTTTTCAAATAAATAAATAAATCTTTTTTAAAAATGAATGGTAACACTCATTAAAGTATTTCACTGACTAGACAGAATTTTATTATTAAGCTGTTTCAATGATCATGTATCAAACTTGTTAAACTTTGGGCCAAGTCCAGTGCTGTGGTGTAGTAGATTAAGCCACTACCTGCAATGCCAGAATCCTATATGGGCACTGGTTCAAGTCCCAGCTGCTCCACTTCCACTCCTTCTTCTTCTTCTTTTTTAATATTTAGTTACTTATTTGAAAGGCAGAGTTACAGAGAGGCAGAGGCAGAGGCAGACAGAGAGAGGTCTTCCATCCGCTGGTTCACTCTCCAGATGGCTGCAACGGCAGGAGCTGTGCCGATCCAAAGCCAGGAGCCAGGAGTTTCTTCCACGTCTCTCATGTGGGTGCAGGGGCCCAAGGACTTGGGCCATCATCTAATGGCTTCCAAGGCCACAAAAGAGAGCTGGACAGGAAGTGGAACAGCCAGAAATTGAACTGGTACCCATATGGGATGGCAGCACTGCAGGCAATGGCTTTACCGGCTACACCCCAGCACCAGTCCCTCTATTCCACTTCTGATCTAGCTCCCTGCTAATGAGCTTGGGAAAGCAGTGGAGGATGGCCCAAATGCTTGGGTCCCTGCACCCTGGCTCCTGACTCCTGACTTTGGCCTGCCCAGCCCTGGCCATGCTGTCATTTGGGGAGTGAACCAGTGGATAGAAGACCCTTCTCTCTCTCTCTCTCTCCCTTGCTCTATATGTAACTCTGCCTTTCAAATAAAATCTTTAAAAAATAAAAAAACTAAAACTTTGGGCCAATTAAATGTACTACAAAGGATAATTAGATGGCATTTAACTTTAGTTACATTTCAGTGACAATCATATAGAGTCTATAAAAACTTCTACAGTTTATCAAAAATTAAATTACACAATTTTATTGTTGCCACTATAAAATTTTATCAAATAGCTGAGCAGAGCATTAACATTATGTCTATTTAATATAAATGCATCATTGATGGCATTATTTTATTATAGAATTTTAAAATATATATTCGTAGGGGCAAGCACTTGGTATAGCATTTAAGTCACCTCTTGGGACACCCCCATCCCATGTAACAGTGCCTGGTTCATTGCCAGCTACTTCCTTTCTGATCCAGCTTCCTGCTTAGGTGCACC
This sequence comes from Lepus europaeus, assembly GCF_033115175.1. Classification (NCBI taxonomy): domain Eukaryota; kingdom Metazoa; phylum Chordata; class Mammalia; order Lagomorpha; family Leporidae; genus Lepus; species Lepus europaeus. The sequence continues at coordinate 51,479,500 of NC_084836.1, forward strand.
TTGGGTGGCAGCAAGTGATGGCTTAGATATTTGCATGTCTGCCACCCACATAGGAGACCCAGAGTTGTTAGTTCCTTGAGTTCAGCCTGTCTCAGCCATGGCTGCTGCAGGCATCTGGGGAGGTAACCAGTGGATAGAAGATCTCTCTGTCCCTCTCCATCTCTTATACAAATAGCATCCCCTAAGGAATACACATCAGCTCTTTCCAAATTTATCAGCATAAAATTATATTTGTAGTACTATTCTAAACTACTAGATATATTGGAGACACTACTAAAAGTTGATTATAATTTTATGAAGGATCTGGGATCAAACCAATTCAAATGTTATAGAATCCAATTAAAACAACAAAATCAAATATACTCTTTGGGGATATAGAACAAAAATCAAAACACTACCAGACTTTTAGAACTCTAATTAGCATTAAGCAATAAATTAAATTTTGAAACAATGCCCAGAAGTGTTAATGTTATAAGTGACTCTTCTCCATAAAGAAAAATTTCCGCAAAATAAGCATGTCTTACAAGCCAATTCAAACAGTTTTAGGGTGAAAATAAAAGCCATCTGAAGACAACTTTATGGTCTCATAATTTTTAAAGTACTAGGAGAAATTTTTATGTGAGTATAAAAACATTAATTAAAGAAAATATGAAAATAAAAATAAGACAAGAAAAATTAATGAAACACTTCTGGAACAAGAAGCAAGGTCAGGTTCTAATTAACTGAAGATGAGCACAGGAAAGAAAGGAGACAGATCGCACTGCAGAAATAGTCTTAGAATCTATACTGAAAATCACTCATACAGAGTAATCATAAAATATTAGGTCCCATCCACAATGCTAAAAGCATACTGAGTTTAGAACACATTTTTCCATGCAAAGTCAATGAAGACCATTCCTCAACTAGAAATACACAAAAGGTTCTTGATGGTGCAATTTACTATGCCTATTTCCAGCCCTAGGATATTTCTGTACCCAATCTCAAAATCAGAAATGGGATGCTATCTGCTCCCACCATAGCTCCACGTCTAATAGAACTTTTCATGTTCCATTACATGTCTTTTAAGCACTAATCTTATTTAGATGAAACTAAGACACCTATAAATTTCAAAACATAAATAAACTTACGAGATACATTGTTTACTGGTGTTAACTGTTCAAAACATTTCCCAAATATGAGAAAAGTGTTAGTACTTACCCTTTCATTAAACAGATTAAGTTGTATTATATATATTCATTTTATGGATTTAGTTCTCAAAGGGTAGCCACACAATGAATACTATTGTCCCATCATTGTAAAAGCAGAGAAGTGTTTTACAAAGCCATATTCCCAGGCCGGCGACGCAGCTCACTTGGCTAATCCTCTTCCTACAGCGCCGGCACCCCCGGTTCTAGTCCCGGTCCGTGCGCTGGGTTCTGTCCCGTTGCTCCTCTTCCAGTCCAGCTCTCTGCTGTGGCCTGGGAGGGCAGTGGAGGATGGCCCAGGTCCTTAGGCCCTGCATCCGCATGGGAGACCGGGAGGAAGCACCTGGCTCCTAGCTTCGGATTGGAGCAGCTCTGGTCATGGTGGCCATTTGGGGGGTGAATCAATGGAAGGAAGACCTTTCTCTCTGTCTATCTCTCTCTCTCTCTAACTCTGCCTGTCAAAAAACAACAACAACAACAACAACAACAAAACAAACAAACAAACAAAAAAAACTTATTCCCAAAACACTGAGCCAAAACCCATCTACTACAAAAGAAAGTTGACAAGGCTGGCACTGTGGCACAGCAGGTTAAGCCCCGGCATCCCATATGGGGTGCTGGTTCAAGTCCCGGCTGCTCCACTTCCAATCCAACTCCCTGCTAATGTACCTGGGAAAGCAGCAGAGGATGGCCCAAGTCCTGGGGCCCCTGCACCAACGTGGAGACCTGGAAGAAGCTGCTGCTCCTAGCTTCAGTCTGGCCCAATCCTGGTCTTTGCAGCCATTTCCAACCAGCAGATGGATGATTCTCTCAAAAATAAATAAATCTTTTTTTTTTTTTTTTTTAAGAGAAAGTTGAGGGGCTGGTGCTGTGGTACAGCGGGTTAATGCCCTGGCCTGAAATGCTGGCATCCCATATGGGCGCCAGTTCTAGTCCCAGCTGCTCCTCTTCCGATCCGGCTCTCTGCTGCGGCCTGGGATAGCAGTGGAGGATGGCCCAAGTCCTTGGGTCCCTGCACCCACGTGGGGGACCCGGAAGAATCTCCTGCCTTCAGACTGGTGCAACTCCGGCCGTTGCGGCCATCTGGGGAGTGAACCAGCGGATGGAAGACCTCTGTCTCTACCTCTCTGTGTAATTCTGTCTTTCAAATAAATAAAATTTAAAAAACAAAAGTTGACACTTCCTCTGCTTCCCTATCTCCATTTGATAATATTAGGTACCACATCACATCCAGTTTTTTAGGAATAAAAAGAGGAAAAATTAAGAATTAGATTTCCACCACCAGACGCACAATTACAAGCAACTTAAAAATGAGGAATTGAAACCAGTTGTCCACTTATTTCCATCAGGTTCTGTGATTTTACTCTGAGGAAAAAGGAAATTTGTTTTTAAAATTATAATAACACACATTTTGTATAACCCACACATTCAGCAAAAATACCAGTATTACATACACAGAATCTATTAGAAAAAACACAATGGTTCCCCATTACTTGCATTTTTGCTTTCCTCAGTTTTAGGTACCCATAATCAACTGTAGTATTCAATGGGAAATTCCAGCAATAAACAATGTGAAAGTTTCAGACTGCACACTGTTCTGAGCAGTGGTGTGAAATCTTGCACCAGCCCACTCTGTCCTGCCCAGGATATGAATCATCCCTTTGGCCAACATACCTATGCTATACATGCTACCTATTGGTTGATCAGCAGCTGTCTCAGCTATCGGCTCCACTGTTACAGTACCACAGTGACTGCGTTCCAGTTACCCTTCCATGATGACACAGTGCTATGTTAGCATGCCTACATCATTCAACTCACTTCATCTCATCAAGCAGGCCATGTAATCATCTCACCTCATCACAAAAAGGGTAAATACCATCCAATAAGATATTTTGAGAAAGATCACACATTCACATAATTTTTACTATAAAATAGTTATAATTGTTCTGTTTCATTGTTGCTAATCTCTTACTAGTTAACATAATATACAAATTATATTGCCCAATTTATAAGTTAAACTATCATACATATGTATGTATAGAAAAAAAATATGTAAGCTTGGTACTATCTGCAGTTTCACACCATCCACTTGGGGCCCTGGAGCATATCCCCCTCAAATAAGGGGAGAAGGCTATTATATATATTTATATTATAATAGGATGCAAATTGCTCACAGTGTAGACAGGTTATTTTACTCTATAATTTATATTTTGTTTCATTTAGCCTCAGTAAAGTCATTTCCATCTCTTAGTTCTATGCTTTAATTTCCCTTAAAAACACTGTATTTTTAAATCATATATAAACAAATTAATACTCATTTTCTTTTGAGGGGAAAAAACCCCTCAGCATTCATTTCTAACAGCTAACCTCTGTGCCCTGGCAGTAACATGGAAACTAAGAACCTACCCTTCTATTCTTTCTTTCCCAAGCTATCATTCCCCCATGTCACTCCCAGCACAGAAAAGGGAAATAGAGGAGCATGCGCCACTACTTCAGCCAGTTCCTACAAACTTCTTTTTTTTTTTTTTTGACAGGCAAAGTGGATAGTGAGAGAGAGAGAGAGAGAGAGAGAGACAGAGAGAAAGGTCTTCCTTTTTGCCATTGGTTCACCCTCCAATGGCCGCCGCGGCCGGCTCATCGCGCTGATCCGAAGCCAGGAGCCAGCTGCTTCTCCTGGTCTCCCATGAGAGTACAGGGCCCAAGCACTTGGGCCATCCTCCACTGCCTTCCCGGGCCATAGCAGAGAGCTGGCCTGGAAGAGGGGCAACCGGGATAGAATCCGGTGCCCCAACCGGGACTAGAACCCGATGTGCCGGCGCCACAAGGTGGAGGATTAGCCTGTTAAGCCACGGCACCAGCCAAGTTCCTACAAACTTCTGCCCCAACTACTCTCAGCAGCCCAAAGAGAAACCTATTACCATCACCACACATACTGATGGATTCTGGCCATAGCAAGATGCATGAAGGACAATGCCAATGGTCCTCTTAACACACACTTACCAGCAGTCATGCAGTGGGCAATGTCTGTAGCAGGCAGAATGCTAAGATCCAAGATCCCTGCATAGTCCCTGGGATTGTTAATATGATGGACTTTTACTCCCATGAAATCAGGTTAACTTGAAGAAAGTTGACTAAAAGAAACGGGGATTATCCAGGTGAATCATCCTGAACTAACTACAAACTCTTCAAATCTGTATCTAGAAGACAAGAAAAGTCAGAGACTGGTGACTTAGACAGGTTAGGGATGAGGGATATTCTCCAGGGATGGCTTTGAAGACGGAAGGAGCCACGTGGCAGAGAATACAGGCAACATCTACAAAGCTGAGAGTGGTTCCCAACTGACAGTCGGCAAGGAAACAGGGCTTCAGTCTGAGAGCTGCAAGGAATTCAGTTCTGCCTATAACCCAAGTGAGCTCACATGTGAATTATTCCCCCACTGCCCAAAAACTGTAGACAGGGAAAGAGCCCAGCTGACACCTGACCACACACTGAGCAAAAAACACAGCCACACTGTACCCAAATTTTGTACATATAGTACTGTAAGCTAATAAATGGATTTTGTTCTAAGCCACTGATTTTATGGTAATTTGTTATACAGTAAAACTGATAAGGAACACTTTGAAGGGAAATGTTATAGGCTGCTACAGCTGTAGATTTCCTGATAGCAAGAGCAACCCCACAGCGGGAAGACCTGAGGCCAAACATCAGTTTGCCTGGAAAACTAAGGAAGGGTCACTGTAATGGGTACATGCTTGGAAACCACGCTGTTTTCATGCCCATCATATTTACCATTACTGGACTGCAAGCAGGGCCAGCGCTGTGGCGTAGTAGGTTAAGCCTTCACCTGTGGCGTTGGCATCCCAGATGGGTGCCCATTGGCATCCCAGCTGTTCCACTTCCAATCCAGCTCCCTGATAATGGCCTGGGGCAGCAGTGGAAGATGGCCCAAGTGCTTGAGCCCCTGCACCACATGGGAGACCTGTAGGAAGCTTCTGGCTCCTGGCTTCAGCCTGACTCAGCCCTGGTTGTTGCACACATGTGGGGAATGAACCAATGCCTCTAACTATCTCTCTCTCTCTGATTTTCAAATAAATTAATTTAAAAAACACTGAGATCACCTGAATCAAGCTGGAAAATAAGGCATGGAAAACATACATGTTGGGGCTGGCGCTGTGGTGCAGTGGGTTAATGCCCTGGCCTGGGGCACTGGCATTCCATATGGGTGCCGGTTTGAGTCCTGGCTGCTCCACTTCCTGTCCAGCTCTCTGCTATGATCTGTCCCAGGCCCGGGTGCTTGGGAGACCCAGAAAAGGCTCCTGGCTTCGGATCGGTGCAGCTCCGGTCGTTGTGGCCAATTGGGGAGTGAACCATCAGATTGAAGACCTCGCTCTCTGCCTCCCCTCCTTCTGTGTAACTCTGACTTTCAAATGAATAAAAATAAATCTTTAAAAAATTTTTAAAAAAGCATACATGTTCTGCTCAATATTCTTTCAAGTGATTTTTACAATTTAAAGAGCAAAGAACTACTATGAGTAATCCACAGAAATGTAGAATGACATTACCACCAGAAATGCTAAGAATTTCCAAAATATGCTCTGAATTGAGGGACAAATCTTCACCTTAAGGACAAGAACACAAGTAAACCGGTTAAAGTACTCATTCCTCCCACTTACCCACCGAAAGTATAAAGAAAGTCACATCTGTGAACAATGCTGGTGTGTACCTTTACATATGACTCAGAGATAAAAATGGCATAATAACCACTCGAAATTATTCCCTATTTCTATAATATTACGGGCACAATCAAATTTCCTTAAAGTAGGGTCAAAAGAAGAGTGGAATTCTTCCTTTTTTGAGAAACAGTCCATACACTTAAAATTGGCAGCTAAATTTATGATTATGTCTGTATTGATAAATTCCATTTACTGAATTTATACGGCTAAATCTCAACTGTAAGATAAAACATAACCAAAAAGATGATCTAGTAGTTACTATAAATGAAACCCAGGAATGTATTTTCCTCATCATCATGTGACTTCTTCACATTTTCACCCACTCACTTATATTCCAGATAAAACTGGCTAACAAATGAAGAAAGTACGAGAATGTTATCATTTCCCATATGTTCATCGGCAAGAGTTGGCAGACATCAAATACATGAGAATTCCTTAGGAAATCCAGAAACTTCCTGTGCATATTAATAGACAGGATCACATCTGGGTATTCAAGTTCTCACAAGTCTTTTCTTCAGTTTTTACTAACATACAGATACCTTCTTGAAACTCCCACCTCCGTGAGACTTGCAGAGTAGTATCACTTTTCTGGTCCTCATTTGTCTGACCACTCACTGCCTTAATTCCCACTGCCAATTCCTCGTCCTCTGCCAGACCTCAGTGTTTCCCCATGCAGGAAGAATACCCACTGTTAATAATCAATCATGTCATGGAATTAACAGCTTTATAAGCCCTCAGGCCTTCTAATTACAAAGTCTTAGTTTCTTCATTTCATGTGCATGTATGTGAGTTTGTTTGTTTGTTTGTTTGTTTTTTGATTAAAAGACTCGGGCTCAGAGGATTTAGCAAGTAACAGTATCTAGCTAAAATTTAATACCACAGGGCTGGCGGTGTGGCGTAGCTGGTAAAGCCACAGCCTACAACACAAACATCCCATATGGGTGCCAATTTGTGTCCCAGTTGCTCCATTTCTTTTTTCTTTTTTTTTTTTTTTAAAGATTTACTTATTTATTTGAAAGTCAGAGTTGCACAGAGAGAGAAGAAGAGGCAGAGAGAGAGAGAGAGAAAGAGAGAGAGAGAGAGAAAATTTTCCATCCACTGGTTCACTCTCCAATTGGCTGCAAGCCAGGAGCCAGGAGCTTCTTCCGGGTTTCCCACATGGGTGCAGGGGCCCAAGGACTTGGGGCCATCCTCTACTGCTTTCCCTGGCCATAGCAGAGAGCTGGATTGGAAGTGGAGCAGCAGGGTCTCTAGCCAGAGACTATATGAGATGCTGGCACTGCAGGCGGCAGCTTTACCCACTATGCCACAGCACCAGCCCCAAGTATAATCTTTTTTACATAAGTTTGTAATTCATACATTTTCTATATATTTTTTAAAAGATGTATTTATTTATTTGAAAGGCAGAGTTACAGAGAGAGGTAGAGACAGAATGAGAGAAGTCCTCCATCCATTGGTTCACTCCCCAAATGGCTGCAATGGCTGGAGCTGAGCTGATCCAAAGTCAAGAACCAGAAGCCTCTTACAGGTTTCCCACATGGGTGCAGGGGCCCAAGGACTTGGGTCATCTTTTACTGCTTTCCCAGGCCACAGCAGAGAGCTGGGTAGGAAGTGGAGTAGCCGGGACTTGAACCAGCGCCCATATGGGATCCAGCACTGCAGGTGGAGGCTTAGCCCACAACATCACAGTGCCAGCCCCTGTATTTTTATAATGAAGAAAAAATAGGGGCCAGCATTGTGATGCAGTGGGTAAAGCTGCAGAGAGGTATCCCATATGGGTGCTGGTAGGTGTCCTGGCTGCACCACTTTCAATCCAGCTCCATGCCAACAGCCTGGGAGAAGTAGCAGAAGATGGCCCAAGTGTTTGGGCCCCTGCCACCCACATGGGAGACCTGGATGAAGTTCCTGGCTCCTGGCTTCAGCCCAGGGCTTTCTGGGGCAGTGAACCAGCAGATGGAAGTGCATTCTCTTGCATGTGCTTGCTCACTCTCTCTGTAACTATGACTTTCAAAATAAATAAATCCTTAAAAAAAGAAAAATACATTCCAAGAAATGTTCCTATCCAGACTCACTTCCCCATTTCTATTCAAGCATCCTAGTTCAGACTCTCCTAAGTCCTACACTGCCCTCTGTGAAGGTCACTGAGCGATAGCTCACACATACAGCTTCCAGAAGTGGTTTTGCATTCCTATAATCCTATATAAGATAAGCCTATCCTGACAGCTTTTAAGGGACTTACATAATCTAGACCCTATCCTACCATGCAAAAGTATTCCACAGTACCTAGAATCAAATTGTTCAAATAATGGCTCCATCACTTACCAGCTGTGTGGTCCTATTAAAGTTACTTTAATATCTAGGTACCTCAGCTATGCATTTGCAAAAGGAGGATTAATAATACCTCATAAAGCTGGCAGGTTTGTAATAATGGGACTAGTACCTAGTAGGAGATCAACAAAAAGGTGCTATTATTCCTTCATAATCCTACACACAATCTCTGAGCAAGACTGATTGCCCACTGTCACAAATACTCCCCTGACTCAGTGCTTCCCATACTCGGAATAACCTCTGCCAATTTCCACTGCTTCAAGCTCTTGCAGCTCTCTGAGACCTACACAGGACAGACTACCCTGCTTTGCACACCCTCTTCCTCATGGCTCTCACGGCAGGTGAAGTAATACTTTAATATCTCACAACTTGCAGGACTGCATGTTCTTTGTGCTAGCTTCTCCGAGGCTCCACCCATCTATTAGATTGGATTGAAGATGGAAACTGGGTCTAATGCTTCTGTCCCCCGATACATTTAGTTTCTTGTTTAGACAAGATGTGCGATATAAAATAATTGTTTTAGTCTTTCTTTTCCAGCCAGACTACAATCTTCTTGTCAGGAATATATTATGTTTTCTTTGTAATCTTCAAAATACCTAGCACAGTGCTACTGGCACACTGCACATTCAGAAAAATATCTCATTGAAGGATACATTTCACATAGCAACACGGGAAAGTACCAAATTTCTAAGTAGAAGGAATAGGTACATTAAAAAAAAAATCCAAATAAACAAAGAAGACTTGATGATAAACAGAAGGCTACTTCAAAAGGTTAGCGGAAAATAGAATTAAAAGATGTTTATTTTGGTGCAAAAAAATCTGAAATCTGTGTGGTTTTTCCATAATACACATTTCCCATGTACATTTTGAAGACCTCCTCATATGCATGGTTAAATTAAGTTAAAACTACTTACTCCAAATCTGACATACTATTAATAATTCTGGTAGGCATCTCCCTAACTCCCCAAGATTATCTATTTGAAAGGCAGAGCAAGAGACAGACAGCCTGATCCTCTCTCCACTGGTTCATTCCCCAAACAGCCACAACAGCCAAGTCTGGGCCAGGCTGAAGCCAGGAGCCAGGAACTCCCTTGGGGTCTTCCTCATAGGTGGTCAAGGCCCAGGTACTTGGGATATCTTCCTCTGCCTTCCCACACAGGCTCGAAGTAAACTGGATTGGAAACAGAGTAGCTGAACTGGCACGTGATGCCAGCATCACAGGCTGCAGTTTAACACACTGAACTCAATCCAGTTTCTCACACAGGTGACAGGAACCCAGTTTCTTGGGTCATCACTGTTGCCTCTCAGGTCTGCTTTAGCAGGAAGCTGGAGGCAACAGGAAGAGCTGCAAATCAAACCTAGGCACCCTCAAACATACTAACTGCCAGGCCAAATGCCTGCCCCACTCATTCTGCACACTCCTAAAATTCAAGTTCTTATTACTTTCTCCATTCTTGAAAGACTCCCTTCTACAGAAGAATGGAGAACACTATACCCTATATACAACAAGAACATACGTATTAGACTGAAACAGTCATGAGGAAACAGTGCAACTTCTAACCGTACAAAATCAATACTAGCAGGTAAGCACCAGGTCTATCAGGCACAAAATACACTGAGTATATTCAACATTAAGTTTTTGCTACATTTCTGTTAACTTGAAGCAATTGGTTCCCTTGTTCTGGAACATATTATTAAAAGGTTCTAGGCCCTGAGATATTTAGAAGGTATTTACTTAGCACTTCTAAGTGCTATTTCTTTATTAGTCACATTTGCCCAAGAGTATGCGTTTTGAGACCAGAGACACACAAAACATCAAAAAGCTCTCATTCATCACTACTCTCCAGTTTCCAAGGAACATTTAAATATCAAGCAGTTTAATTCTCATAAATTTACCAGGATGTATTCAATCAAAATCTAGAAGTAAAGCCTTACTTGCGAGAAGAACTTGCTCAAGTGTTGTAAGATTAAGGCAGTGTTAACACTAAGACGTACCTGACAGTGAGTGTTTCCTTAAATTTTGTGTTCTAGGTGCCTCTTGGCCTCACCCTAGTTCTGACCCTGTGTACAACCAGGAATATTTTTTAAATATCCTACAATGGACAAGACAGTCCCCCATAACAAAGAAGTATCCAACAAGAAGTATCCACTCAAACTGTCAACAGTGCTAAAAATGTAAAGTCCTGGTTCCAAACAAAAGAATATTGAGTTAGAATCCTGACTCTCTCATCAGCTAGGTGAACTTCAGCAAGTTCCAGGACGTCTCTGAGAGTTTCCTCCTGTGTAACCAGCATATCCTACTTGAACTGAAAGTCTGTTACAAGGATAAACTGAGACAGAAGCCCTTAGCACACAGCAGACACCCTACAAACATTAGTTGCCATTCTCCCGTGGAAAATCTTCTCTAAAGAGATAGGGCTCTGGCTCTCTCAAAGGCTATTTCAAAATGTCAATGAACCACAATTTGGTGTATTTCTGCATCTCTTATCAAAGTCTAAGTAACTAGGAACAGGCATTTGGCACAGAGGTTAAGCTACCACTTGGGACACCCACACCCCTTAGCAGAGTGCCTGGCTCTAATCCAGGCCACTTGGCTTCTCACCCAGCTTCATGCTGATGTATACCCTGGGAAGCAGCAGACAATGGCTCAAGTACTAGAGTTGCTGCCACCCACTTGGGGCACCCAAATTGAGCTCCTTGCTCCTAGCTTTGGTCTGGCTGAACCCCAGCTGTTTAGGGGCATTTGGGGAACAAACCAACAGATGGATTTCTCTCTCTTTCAAATTAAATTAAAATAAATAAATATGTAAAAATTTTTTGAAGTATAAGGAACTTGAAGGCAGACTTGGTATCCTCAGCCTCTAGCAAGGTGGGTAAATGAGCTCTAAGTAACTATCTGCTACAATGAAGCATACATTGCATTGTGGTGAATTACAAAGAATGCAAGAAAACCTAATTCTTGCCCCGGAGAAATTTAAAAATATTAAGACATATCTAACTACAAAATATATAGGTGGATCAAACATATAGTAGCCACTCAAAAAAGCTAATGGATCGATGTATAAACATAAATAGCTGAGATCAACTAGTGGGATGTAGATGTTACAATTAAATATATTGAAAAGGAAAGGCGGGCCAGCACTGTGGCTCAATAGGCTAATCCTCCACCTTGCGGCGCCGGCACACTGGGTTCTAGTCCCGGTCGGGGAGCTGGATTCTGTCCCGGTTGCCCCTCTTCCAGGTCAGCTCTCTGCTGTGGCCCGGGAGTGCAGTGGAGGATGGCCCAGGTTCTTGGGTCCTGCACCCCATGGGAGACCAGGAGAGGCACCTGGCTCCTGGCTTCGGATCAGTGCGGTGCGCCGGCTGCAGCGCGCCAGCCGCGGCGGCCACTGGAGGGTGAACCAACGGCAAAAGGAAGACCTTTCTCTCTGTCTCTCTCTCTCACTGTCCACTCTGCCTGTCAAAAAAAAAAAAAAAAGAAAAAGGAAAGGCATATTCTTAGTTCCTATGTACGGACAGCTAGTAGCTTCTGAAGGTAATGAAACAATACACTTAAAGAACAAACATGAAAGTGACAAGTGCTATCATTTGTCCTTTTAGCAACACTTAGCTAAATTTCTTAATTCCAATGATGGCAGCACATTTTAACAGGCTCAAGGACCATTTTAAGCAATTTTCAAAACCACATTAGATTTTAATGGAAGCTTATCAAATTCCTAACTTCCACAACCCATCTTAATTATCCTAAATGGTCTGAGACAGAATAAAGACCAAAAGGGCTGATGCCTAAATGTCTGAATACTTTGCTGAAAAGGCTGAGCTCAAGCACACCCAGAGTGTGCTAGAAGCAACTTTTAAAATGCACAAATGTAACAATTATTTTTAAACCAACAATTTTAGAAAAATATCAGTTCCTATCTAAAGCCTATATAAATATAAGACACTGGCTCTGCAACTGTCAGCAGAGTTTTAAGATCCCTTTCGGAAGCAATAGTCTCCCTCTGTTTGGTTTGGTATCTTAAATTGCCTTTAGTTTCAAAGCTAAGTTTGCCAACACTATTTCTCTCAAAACCTCAGGAATTCCATTACCAGTTTTAAGTTAAATTAAAGGAAAATAGACGCATTCAACCCATGACAGAAGTATGCACAAAATGTTTGTTGATACTCATAAATAGACTGAGAAATTTAGACACGTCTGAAGGACAACGGCTGTACAGTCAGCTCTGTTTTGCTCTACCATGGACGCAAATAGAGAGAATTATTGTTACATCTTCAAGTGAAATCAGCACTAGATAACTTTAAACTAACAGGGATATAACAGAGCACTCTTTAAGTCAGGGTTCCTGTGGGAAGAATGGTTACAGTACTCAAAAAAATCCATATGGAGTCAAGATGTTGCTATCTTCTCCCCAAAAAAACAACCCTTAAAATGTCCTCCACACTGCTCGCCTACCTGCCTCCAATGTAAGATTTTTTTAAAAAATAAACTATAAATGTTTACTCTACAGATGGCTGATCCCTAGAAACCTTTTCCATTCTATTTCCTCTTTCTCAGACTCTATAAATCTTGCTGACAATGACAGACATTCCCAATTTTCATACCTCTCCATCACCTCTTTCAAGATACATTCATCTCAACTCACCTGTATCCCAGGTACCAGGATCCTCTGGATGGAACTAGTAATTTCTTTTCCCATTTCCTGCTCCTTTCCTAAGCTTGGCCTAGCACTGAAGAGAAGCAACAAACAGAAACAGGGAAAAAAAAAAGCTTATATTCATCCTAGTAGTAACTCACGTTCTTTTACCTTTACCTCATGCACTTCCCTTCTCCAGGTACTATTTCTCAGGTCTTACCCTATCTAACCTCAATGGAAGTCACAACCAATGCCCTAAATTCTGGGTATACTCAATTCCCTAACAGGGCTGCAACAGGATGAATGCATTTCCACCAGTGGTTAGAATGTAATGCAATACAATGGCTTAAAATTTTTATGGCCTGACCTGGTAAGTTAAATACCATTTTTACATGACTTATTGGAAAAATAGATGCCTAATTCCAAGTTCCTTTTTAGTTTTAAACTCCCTATTTCTCCAACCCCAGCCACTGGCCAAATGTCTATATAAGTATAATTTGTTCACAAGATAAAGGTTTCCTATGTAAAACAGTTAAGTTATAGTAAGTGCTGGTAATTAAAATAATACGCTTTTGACAAAGGGAATACCAGTTGCTTTGTACAACCTGGAGTGATCAGTGCTTGCAACCTTATAACAAAATCTAAAAAAAAAAAAAAAATCTAGTTAATCTAGTTATAAACAGCATATAACTAATTAGTGATCATTCTTTTTGAAAGAGTACCTTATAAAAACTAACATTTTAACTTTAGAAGCTACTACACCAAGCAACCTGGCAATATCCATCAAAAATGTCAATGTATATCCACTGATAAGGAAATTCCACCTGTAAAATTTAAAGTACCGATTTATTTGCCTAAGTGTGAAATATGCATATGATATTCATTATTTTAAAAGCTGAAGATAAGAAATAAGCTTAATATCCACCAAAAAGGAAATTTATAGTACATTCCATACAACAGATACTCTGCAGCCATTAAAGAGAATGTTTTCAAACGTAAGGGAAAGAGAGAAAACTTGCTGGGAGTGAGGGGTTGGGGGGGTTGTGGGAGACCTGGTCGACACAGGGAAAGACTTGCTTTTCACAACCCACCACTCTGGATCTTTCCATTTTAGAACATGCTGCACATATTATCCATTTGTTAAAAATGGTTGATTTTAGGCCGGCGCCGTGGCTTAACAGGCTAATCCTCCGCCTTGCGGTGCCGGCACACCGGGTTCAAGTCCCGGTAGGGCGCCGGATTCTATCCCGGTTGCCCCTCTTCCAGGCCAGCTCTCTGCTATGGCCCGGGAAGGCAGTGGAGGATGGCCCAAGTCCTTGGGCCCTGTACCCCATGGGAGACCAGGAGAAGCACCTGGCTCCTGGCTTCGGATCAGCACGATGCGCTGGCCGCAGCGGCCATTGGAGGGTGAACCAACGGCAAAAAGGAAGACCTTTCTCTCTGTCTCTCTCTCTCACTATCCACTCTGCCTGTCAAAAAATAAATAAATAAATAATGGCTGATTTTAAAAATTGTTAAAGAATTTAAACTAGTCTCTTGATCCTTTCATTCATAAATAGTTCTACTCAGTCATCTGTAGGCAATGTTAATTATGACTAAAAAATCTAGGCTACCAGAGGTAACCAATAACCAATAAGGGTGGAGAACTTGTTTTGCCTTCAGTGTGAAATACAACTATAGCAACTTTGTATTCATCAAAATAAAATATAATTGGTAAAGAATGTATCTTCCCTAAATTAACTTTTATTACAGAAATAAAATTGATGCAATATAACTTTATCAGCACTCTACACATTATGCTTCACCAAAGAAGCAATCTATCTGGCTAAAAGTTCTGGTCAAGGCCTAGATCTCAAATGGCTACATGCACCAGAAATATTTCTGAAAAGAATCAAAAAGGTACCAAAATCATTTGACTTCAAAAGGCAGTTAAAGAGGCCAGCGTTGTAGCATAGCAGGTAAAGCTGCCACCTGCAGCGCTGGCAACCCATTTGAGCGCTGATTAGATCCAGCTCCCTGTTAATGTGCCTGGGAAAGCAGTGGACTACACAGGCATGGGAGACCTGGAAGAAGCTCCTGGCTCCTGGCTTCGGATCTGCGCAGCTCTGCCCGTTGTGGCCACCTGGGGAGTGAACCAGCAGATGGAAGATCTTTCTCTCTCTGCCTCTCTGTAACTCTGCCTTTCAAATAAATAATTTTTTTTTTTAAAAAAAGGCAGATAAAAACAAGAAGAGGGGAAGACAAAGACTAGGGTAATAGGTTTCAAATGCCAAAAACCCCAAACACTTATGCGTTCAACAATATTTTCCTAACAGAGTTTTGGTCTTTAGCAGCAATTCCTCAAAAAGAAAACTCAAAAACTTTAAAGAAACTATTCAAATTATTTTTCCAGTTCTTTTTAAAATCTTGCTATGTAATACAATTTTTGTTGCTGCTACTAAAGAAAACAATTCAACAGCAGGCAATACTGCTACTACTCTGGTACCTTCTTTTTCCTCTCAGTTTCTTACAATCTGCTTTATGACAAAACTTAAAAATTCTTGAAAGGGAGAATACACAACATTAGCATTTAAGAAGAGTTAACACATTTATTTTTTGTTAAGAATTCTTTACTAGGTATCTTGTTAACAAGATTATGACCTGGTCATCTAAACATAAAGCTATAGCACTAAATATAATTTTCATTTTATAGACTTAAACCTGTTTTTTTTAAATCAAACTGTCGCGTCCAAATATTTGTTATCACAACCACTCACAGCCGTCAAGGTCTAGAACAAACCTTTGTAAATGAAGGATGTCAGCTGTCTTATGAAAAATCAGTACTTCATTTGTCAGATTCAAAAACTCAGGTTAACACCAAAAACTCACTAAAAAGATACATTTTCGAAAGCAAGAGGCAAAAATTGCCTCAGAATTAATCTATTTATATATATAAATATATATTTGACATTCATAAAAAGACCAGACATCATCAACTAGCAATTTTCATTTTCATTTTATATAATTTTATCTTATTGCAGATATTTATATATCACATTATGTAATTTTATATTATAAGTAAACTACAAACTACTGTTCAAGAGTGCATGAGGTACTTGATATACTGAATTAGAGATTACTGCTAATCATATTATTAATTATCTTTATATAAGCGATTTAACAACTACATTTTAAAAATATTCAGTCATATTTAAGGGCAGTGGTTCTAATTCTGAGTCCAGGATCACTTAAGGTAAAACAGAGTTTCCATAAGCTATTTTTTTTTTTTTTTGACAGGCAAAGTTAGACAGTGAGGTAGAGAGAGACAGAGAGAAAGGTCTTCCTTTTCTGTTGGTTCACCCCCCAATGGCTGCTGCTGCCGGCGCACCACGCTGATCTGAAGCCAGGAGTCAGGTGCTTCTCCTGGTCTCCCATGCGGGTGCAGGACCCAAGCACTTGGGCCATCCTCCACTGCACTCCCGGGCCACAGCAGAGAGCTGGCACTGGCCTGGAAGAGGAGCAACGGGGACAGAATCTGGCGCCCCAACCGGGACTAGAACCCGGGGTGCCAGCGCTGCAGGCGGAGGATTAGCCTAGTGAGCCGCAGCGCTGGCCCCCATAAGCTATTTTCAAGATTTTAAAATACCTACTGTATGAAATATGTTTTCATATACTAACTAATGTAACCAATTTTTTTTCCTATAGACTTTCCATGGATTGTCCCACTTCCTCTACGGGAGCATTCAGAAACTGATACAAACTGAGATTATACTGTATGACAACTCGAGTATTTTTGTTTTAGAAAACAATTTCCTATTTAAAATAAAAAGCAAACAGTTTATCTATTTGATTGCTATAAAGAGTTACAATAACGTCTGAATCAAACGGCAAGGCCTGAGTCCTCAATGTGGTAGATGCAGTGGCCAGGTGCACAGGGCGCTGACAGGACATGGAGAGCCAGGGTGCTGGGCTCCTCACTCACTCACCTGCTGGTCGTGCAGGACAAACCCATCGCTGGGTAAAATTCCCACAGCCACCAAGTCAGGACTCAGGGTTTGGAAGTGAGCAGTTTAGTCTGCAAAGCCAAGTACATCATGCTCACATTCAGACTCCTATGAAATACGGGCACAACTGACAGATGCTGAGGCACGTGCACGCACGCATGCGCACACACAATGTGCACACACACATACTAACATTTAAAACCACACTGAAAAGGCTGTCATTTTGAACTTGAACAGTTCAAAGTGAAATATTAGGGTTTTTCCCCCCTCCCTATCACAGAACAGGTAGAATCTTTTGGCATGCTGCATAAAAAAAAATATAATTTAGAACTGAAACTCTAAAACAGAATCACCCTCTTAAAGAAAATCAGCCCATGAACTTGTGATCTGACTTGCAGGAAACAACAGGTTTTCAGTCCCTAATTCTAGTAAGACAGCACAACACTCCATTTCTGGAGTACTGGGAATGCACAGAAAGATGAGACGGCAATATCAGTTTACAAAAAAGGCCACAGGAACACTCAGTATTTGTCAAGCCAAATTGCTTTTTAGGACTGGAATTAAAAGTCGGCGGTGGTGGGGAGCTGTGTTGTGGCGTAGCGGGTAAAGCTGCCACTTGCAATGCCCACCCACCCCATATGGGTACTGGTTTGAGACCTGGCTGTTCCACTTCTGATCCAGCTCCCTGTTAATGTGCCTAGGGAAGCAGCAGAGGATGGTCCAAGTCCTTGGGCCCCTGCACTCACATGGGAGACCCAAAGGAAGCCCCTGGCTCCAGCCTGGCCCAGCCCAGGTCCATTTGGGAGAATAAACCAGTGAATGGGAACTCTCTCCTTCTCTCTCTCTCTCTGTAACTCTTTCAAATAAATATGTAAATCTTACCAAAAAAAAAAAAAAGTCATTGTGCGGCCAGTGTTGTGAGGCAGCACATTAAGCTATCGCTTGCAACACACGCATCCCCTATCAGAGTACTGGTTCAAATCCTGGCTGCTCCACTTCTGATCCTGCTAATGCACCTGGGAAGGCAGCAGAGGGTGGCCCAAGTACCTGGGACCCTGTACCCATGTGGGAGATCTGGTCCCTGCTGCAGACCTGGTTGTTGTGACCATTTGGGAATAAGACAGCAGACAGACGATCTCTCTCCATCTCTAGTGGTCACTGTCAGTATGCCTTTCAAATAAATAAATGAATCAATGAATGAATAAACAAATCTTTAAAAAGAAAAAAACCGCTGAACATGGTTAACATCAACTAATTCACAATGACCAGAAACTCTAGTTATAGTTAATTTTTCAGTAATAAAAAGAGAAAATCTAATGAATTACTACATAGTAAATATATTTCACTTGGTAAAGAATTTTGGATTCCAGCATCCAAAAATTAATATAAAGAGTGATTTCATTTTTTTCAATATTCTAGAAAAGTAGAAAGCAAGCTAAAAATATGTAACAGATTCTGAATATTGACAAATCAGTTAAGTTTAATCAGAAAAAAAGGTTTGTATGTCCTGGATGAGGATAAAAAGATACCAATAGGGACCGGTGCTGTGGCGTAGCAGGTAAAGCCACCACCTGGAATGCCAGCATCCCACATGGGCTGTGGTTCGAGTTCCAGCTTCCCCATTTCTGATCTAGCTCTCTACTATGGCCTAGGAAAGCAGTAGAAGATGGCTCAAACCTTGGGCCTCTGCACCTGTGTGAAAGGCCCAGCAGAAGCTCCTGGCTCCTGGCTTTGGATTGGCCCAGCTCTGGCCATTGTGGCCATTTGGGGAGTGAACCAGCAGTTGGAAGACTGATCAGATGCTAAAGTGTTAAGAAAATTTAAGGGAGAAGAAGACCATGTTTATGTCTGTGTGCTCCACTCCATTTTCTCCCTTCACATTCCTTTATATCACAATTACCACAGCAGTTTATAACTCTGCAAACAAATGGTGCAAAAGAAGAATCAAGGAGTAAAATGAAACTAGGTTCCAAGATGCAGAACAGCTGCAAGAACATTACCTCAACTATAACCTGAAGTGTGCTCAAAGAGTACTTCTACTTACTGCCCAGGTAAATCAGATGACATCAAAGGCATCAAGGCACCTGCTCAGCAGGTAAGAGGACATGCATCGGTAAGAACCCATACATCTAGTTACAAATCATGGGGCTCCATGCACTTATTACTTGCTTTCTGACCTCGAGAAGATGGCCTAATTCTAATACCTCAATTTTCTCTTCTACAATGTGGAAATGAGAATAACAATGCAGTAGAAACTCTGTGAACAGACCTCAACTTTGGGCCGGCACCATGGCTCACTTGGCTAATCCTCCACCTGCAGCACCTGCACTCTGGGTTCTAGTCCCGGTTGGGGTGCCGGTACTAGTCCCGGCTGCTCCTCTTCCAGTCCAGCTCTCTACTGTGGCCTGCCAGGGCAGTGGAGGATGGCCCAAGTGCTTGGGTCCCTGCACCTGCATGGGAGACTGGGAAGAAGTACCCGGCTCCTGGCTTCCGATCAGCGCAGCACCGGCCGTAGCAGCTATTAGGGGAGTGAACCAACGGAAGGAAAACCTTTCTCTCTGTCTCTCACTGTCTATAACACTCTCTCTCTCTCTCACTGTCTAACTCTGCCTGGCCAAAAAAAAAAAAAAAAAAAAAAATAGACCTCAACTTTATCAACTTACAGAAATAAAGCTCTTGAATCTCTCCATAGATCATGCCCTGATGCCCAGCGCAGGCTGATCACCTGCGCCTGGTGGAGTCTTCCAACTAGACCACTTTCTTAATGTCTCCACCCTCTGCTCCCACCAACTGAGCTGGATGCTTAGCAAGAGCCAGCTGTTTGCTCACAAACCCATTTATGTCAACTGTACTTCTTATCATAATTATGTATTTTAAGAGTATGTAAAATGATGAGTGGAAAGGGGTTGTTTCTGTGAAAGTTATATTGAAAAGCTCAAAAAGATTCAAAGGCCATTTTTTTTTAAAAAGCTTTGTAGAATTAGGTGTATGTAAAATAGTTTTAAAAGAATATAAGGAGGCCGGCGACGCGGCTCAATAGGCTAATCCTCCACCTGTGGCACCGGCACACCGGGTTCTTGTCCCGGTCGGGGCGCCGGATTCTGTCCTGGTTGCCCCTCTTTCAGGCCAGTTCTCTGCTGTGTCCCAGGAAGGCAGTGGAAGATGGCCCAACTTGGGCCCTGCACTCGCATGGGAGACCAGGAGAAGCACCTAGCTCCTGCCTTCGGATCAGCGCGATGAGCCAGCTGCAGCACGCCAGCCGCGGCAGCCACTGGAGGGTGAACCAACGGCAAAAGGAAGACCTTTCTCTCTGTCTTTCTCTCTCTCACTGTCCACTCTGCCTGTCAAAAAAAAAAAAAAAAAAGAAATGGGGCTGGTGCTGTGGCTGAGTAAAGCCACCGCCTGCAGTGTCAGCATCCCATATGAGCAGCAGTTCAAGTCCCGGCTGCTCCACGTCCAATCCAGCTCACTGCTATGGCCAGGGAAAGCAGCATAAGATGGCCCAAGCCCTTGGGCCCCAGCATCCACGTGGGAAAACTGGAAGCAGCTCCAGGTTCCTGGCTTTGGATTGGCACAGCTCCAGCTGTTGTATCCAATTGGGGAGTGAACCAGCGGAAGAACTCTCTCTCTTTCTCTCTCTCTCTCTCTGACTTTCTAATAAATAAATAAATCTTTAAAAAAAAAAAAGAATATAAGGAAAAGCTTAAAACTATAGAAGGATTTTATATATTACATTGAAACTGACTCTAAGTTCTCTCCTTTAAGGAATGGGTACTATAAGGATACTTAATTGATAATATTTCATAGATGTGAATTATAATAAAAAGACAATCCAGAATTCTAATCAAAGGACTCATCCACAAAGAAAAGCCTTGACTCTATCGGAGGAAAAACAGTCAAGTTAAAATTTAAAAGTATCATTGTTCGATTCTCTGCAATCCAACTTTTTCAATGTATTCAATACATCACATGAAACCTTTATACATAGCCTCAGAAAGCTACAGGATTTTGTGCAGACTAAACAAAATCAAGGGGACTGGCACCGTGGAGGAGCAGTAAAGCTGCCACCTGCAACACCGGCGCCCAATATGGACACCGGTTTGTGCACAGGTCACTATACTTCTGATCCGCCTTCCTGCTAATGGCCCGGGAAAAGCAGGAGAAAACGGCCAAAGTGCTTGGGACCCTGCACCGATGTGGGAGACTGGGAAGAAGCTCCTGGCTCCTGGCTTCAGATTGGCCCAGCCCCACCCATTGTGGCCATTTGCAGAGTGAACCCGTATAGAGAGGATCTCTCTCTTACCCTCTCTCTGTGTAACTCTGCCTTTCAAACAAATAAATAAATCTTTAAAAAAAGAAAGTACTTAAGCAGTGGTTGGTATTTAGTAAATATTCTACTTAAAGCTTCTGTTTTATTTTATTTAAGGATTTTGCTGCTTTGTTGTTATCCTGCTGATCTGCTGCTCTAATATAGTACCTCTGTCTCCCAAAACATATAGAAACATAAAAAGTGTACAATTTCCTTGTTATTCTGTTCCTTTTCTAATCATGTGCATCATACATAAGAGGATACTTCAGAAGGCCCATAGAAAAATGAATTAAAAGTTTACTTTGAGGGCCAGCACTCTGGTGTAGCAGGTAAAGCTGCTGCCTGCAGTGCCAGCACCTCATATGAGCTCCCGGCTACTCCATTTCCGATCCAGCTCTCTGCTATGGCCTGGGAAAGCAGTAGAAAATGGCCCAAGTCCTTGGGCCCATGGCACCTGTGTGGGAGACCTGGAGGAAGCTCCTGGCTCCTAGCTTCAAATCAGCACAGCTCCGGCCACTTGGACATCTGGGGAGTGGACCAGCAGATGGAAGACCTCTCTCTCTGCCTCTCTGTAACTTTGCCTTTCAAATAAATAAATAAAATATTTTTTTAAAGTTTATTTTGATGCAAAAAAGTTTGAAACCCATGCATAGCTTTTTCATAATATGCATTTTCCATGAATTCTTTTTGAAGGCCCTTTGTACTTCATGGATTATCAGCCACATAATTCCCATGGTAGCCATCAAAAAAGTGAAAAAGTGCAATACTCTTGAGAGCCCCAGGGGACTAGTCTCCCAGGCTTATACTTCACTATAAGGATAAGATTACAGCAATGCATTAACATGTCAGCATATCCAGGCACTTGAGGTTGACAAGAACACAACAGAAACGAATGGGGTGCTGGCATGGTACTGGTGGAGGCAGCAGCAGCTCTCTGAACTGGGAACAGGCAGGAGAAAAGTAACTAGGAGATAACCACAGAGACCAAAGCAAAGCAATGTGGAAACTGGCAATACTCTGTAGGTAAGAAAACTATATAAGCTAACAAAACAGATCCAGTGATTCTACCTCTGGCTCAGAAGTGCTGAACACTGGCACAGATATTAAAGTGCTTTTCCAAACTACTTAAAAGCAAAATCACATTTTTTAAAGTTTGTGTCATTATGACATTGCAATCAATTTTATTCTTCATAGAGAAATTCCTACTAAGAGATATGAACTCTAAAATAGGAACAATGAAGTATCTTTTTCACCTATTAACTTGGCGGGGTGGGGGGAGCAGTTTGCACAGCACTGATATTCCATTTAACAAGGATACAGTGAAACACTACCAGAAATACCATCCTCTTGAGAAGCAATTTAAACAACGGCTCAAGACTGAAAAACCCTCACACCCTTTGACTCAGAAATTATGCACTTGGGATTCTGCGCTAAGGAAGTAACTAAAAATATGAAGAAATCTAAATGCTCAAGTGTCTTCTGCACCATTTCTTTTTTTTTATTATTATTATTAAGATTTATTTATTTCAAAGGCAGAAATAGAAGGGAGGAAAGAAAGGGAGGGAGGGAGAGAGGGAAGGAGTAGGGGAGAAAGAGCGCGCACGCCCGCTACAGAGATCAATCTTCCATCCACTGGTTCACTCCCCAAATGGCCTCAACAGCCAGGGCTGTGCCAAACCAAAGCCAGGAGCCAGCAGCTTCTTCCAGGTCTCCCACTTGGGTGGGACCAAGGATTTGGTCCATCTTCCACTGCTTTCCCAGGCACATTAGCAGGGAGCTAGATCAAAGTGGAGCAGCTGGGAATTAAACTAGCACCCTTAATGGATGCTGGTGCTACAGGCAGAGGCTTAACCTACACCACAGTGCCAGCCCCTGCACTATTTATTATGATAGCAAAGGTAAGTATGATGGGTGGTGATGGCAAATACCTAATATAATATTAATCTTTTTTGAAGATTTATTTGACAGGTAGAATGTCAGAGAGACAGAGGGAAACAGAGAGACTGAGAGAGGTATCTTCCATTCTCTGATTCAATCCCCAAGTGCCTGAAACAGTCAAAGTCAGTAACCTGGAATTCCACCAGGTCTCTTACATGAGTGGCAGGGGCCCAAGCACTTGGGCCATCATCTGCTGCCTCCCAAGCACAGTACCAGGAAGCGGGAAGTGAGTCAGGACTTGATCCCCGGCACTCAGAGATAAGGGATGGAAGCGTCTCCAGTAGCAGCTTAACCCAATGTGCCACAACACCCACTCTATAATGATATGTTTTTGAAAAGCGATCAGTATTGTGATGTAACTGGTAGTTACTGCCTGCCATGCCGGAATCCCAAATAGGCACCAGTTTAAGGCCTGGCTGCTCCACTTCCGATCCAGTTCCCTGCTAACATGTCTGGGAAAGCAGCCCAAGATGGCCCTAGTGCTTGGGCTACTGCACCCATGTGAGAGACCTGGAAGAGGCTCCTGGCTTCAGCCTGGTCAAGCCCAGGCCACTGTGGCCATTTGGGGAGTGAACTTACAAAGAGATGATCTCTCTCTCTCTCTCTCTCTCTTCCTCTCTCTGTGTAATTCTGACTTTCAAGTAAATAAAGCAGCAAACAAAACTGAACATATATTATAAATATATAAAATATGCATATGAATAAGCTATAAATATAACATCTCTAAAATAATGACTGAGTGGCAGAATTTAGAATTTTTCTGATATTTCTTACTTTATTTTTGAATTCAAAACAAGTAATATTTTAAAATATGCAAGTCAAATGGTTACATTCATATAATGTTCTTAAAATGACAAAACCAATGATAAGAGGCAGCACTAAGGAGTTCTTCTGTGATGATGGAAAAGTTCTGTATCTTGACTATGGTGGTGATTACAAGAAACCATGCATATAGATAAAATTCCAGAGAGTATATAAATCTGCAAGAAATGCAGATTTAAGGGCCAGCACTGTGGCACAGTGGGTTAAAGCTCCAGCCTGCAGCGCTAGTATCCCATATGGGCGCTGGTTCAAGTCCCAGCTGCTCCTCTTCCAATGCAGCACTCTGCTACGGCCTGGGAAGACGGCCCAAGTTCTTGGGTCCCTGCATACATGTGGAAGACCTGGAAGAAGCTCCTGGCTCCTGGCTTCAGATCAGCTCAGCTCTGGCTGTTGCGGTCATTTGGGGAGTGAACCAGTGGAATGGAAGACCTCTTTCTCTCTCTCTGGCTCGACCTCTCTCTGCATCTCTTTCAAATAAAATAAAATAAAATAATTTTTTAAAAAAAAAACTACTAAAAAAAGAAACGCAGATTTAAAAATGCTGAAATCTATATACTGTTTACATGATCCAGTTTTTTTTCTTTAAAGGAGTGAAATTCTTTTTTTTTTTTTTTGTATTTTTTAAGATTAATTTATTTATTTGAAAGGCAGAATTACAGAGATGGAGAGGCAAAGGCAGAGAGAGAGAGAGAGAGAGAGAGAAAATCTTCCATGTGCTTGTTTACTCCCAATGGCTGCAACAGTCAGAACTGGGCCAGGCTGAAGCCAGGAGTCAGGAGCTTCATCTGGGTCTTCCACGTGGTGAAGAGGCCCAAGCACTTGTACCATTCTCCACTGATTTCCCATGTGGCTTAGCATGGAACCAGATCAGAAGTACAATAGCTGGGTTCAAATCAGTATCCTTATGGGATGCCAGAACTAGAGAGCAGCTTTACCCACTGCACCACAGCACTGGCTCCTATAGTCTAGTTTTAACAGCAGTGTATGGGTCAGTGTCACTTTCTTCATTTATATAAATGACAACTATGAGATTTCACCACCAGGAACATGAGTGAAAGGTGCATGGGACTCCATAATCTCTACAACTTCTTGTGAGTCTTCAAAATGAGAAGATTAAAAAAAAAAAAAAAAAGTTAGTGTGTATGTTAAACTTTCTTTGCAGGGTTGGGAGATATGGGGACATAAAATAAGCCACGTAAAATTTAGCTTCCAAGGTATTATTATCTACTAACTCTTCACAAAACCCTACAGAACGTAAATGGCAGTCTTTAGATTGAATAAATCTAAATCTAATGTAATCTACTTAAGTTGAGCTGTAATAAAAGGCTTCAGTTTAAATGAAATTATCAGTTTTCAGAATATGCTTAACTGAATAGCCTACGCTTACATAACCCATTAAACAAGAGCCTTTGATATTTTCTTCCTTACCAAAAAACAGTTTTAACAGATAGAAATGAGATTTTCTTAGACATAGTCAGTTTAAATACTTAAACGACTATTCCTAACAAAGGGTGTAACAGTTTACCATCTCTGGACTGTTCTCTATGGGAGCAATCATATCTGTATTAATTCACCATTTTAATCTCCATTGTTCTTGATAGCTAGTCAACTTCCAGTAACTATCCAACAATGCATGACTTCATGTTATAACCACAGTTCAATGCCCAAGATCCTCCAGCTTTGGGAATGAGAGAGAGCAGGTAAGAGGGGACAGGGGTGAATATGGACAGGATCCAGCTTCTCCCAGGTCAAAGGATTACATTAACCACTACAACCTAGTATTAGCATAAAAGTTGACCTCAGGGGAAACCTTAAATTGCTCCCTCAGATGACTTAAGTTTTTTTTTCTATCTTTCCTTATTTGACAGGCAGAGAGAGAAAGAGTACCCCACCCCACCCACTGGTTCATTCTCCAAATGCCCATAATGGATGGGGCTGAGGCCAGGAATCAGGAATGGAATCAAGGTCTTCCATGAGAGGCAGAAACCCAGTTTCCTTCTTTCTTTCTTTTTGTTTAAGATTTACTTATTTATTTGAAAGTCAGAGCTACAGAGGGAGACATCCAAGAGAGAGATCTTCTATCCTATGGTTCACTCCCCAGATGACCACCATGGCAGATCTCCCACACAGGTGGCAGAGGACCAAGCACTTGGGGCATCTTCTGCTACTTTTCCCAGGCCATTAGCAGGAAGCTAGATCATAAGTAGGGCAGCCGGGACAGGAACCGACACCCTTATGGGATGCTGACATCACAGGCAGTAGCTTTACCCACTACGCCACAATACCAGCTCCTGAAACCCCATTTATTTTTTTGTTTGTTTGTTTTGTTTTGTTTTTACAGGCAGAGTGGACAGTGAGAGAAAGAGAGAGAGAGAGAGAGGAAGGTCTTCCTCTTTGCCGTTGGTTCACCCTCCAATGGCCGCTGCGGCCAGCGCACCTCGCTGATCCGAAGCCAGGAGCCAGGTGCTTCTCCTGGTCTCCCATGGGGTGCAGGGCCCAAGCACTTGGGCCATCCTCCACTGCCTTCCCGGGCCATAGCAGAGAGCTGGCCTGGAAGAGGGGCAACCGGGATAGAATCCGGCGCCCCAACCGGGACTAGAACCCGGTGTGCCGGTGACTCAAGGTGGAGGATTAGCTTGTTAAGCCAGGGCGCCGGCCGAAACCCCATTTCTTGAGCAATCCACTGCCTCCCAGATTCTGCACTGATGTGAAGCTGGGGACAGGAATTAAATTGAGGCATTCTGACATGGGACATGGACTACTAGGCTAAACACCTGTACCCTGCTAAATATTAAAGGCTTGGGGGCCGGCGCTGTGGTGTAACGGATAAAGCTGCTCCTGCAGTGCCGGCAACCGGTTCGAGTTCTGGTTGCTCCACTTCCGATCCACCTCTCTGCTGTGGCCTGGGAATGCAGTAGAAGATGGCCCAAGTCCTTGGGCCCCTGCACCCACGTGGGAACCCGGGAGAAGATCCTGGCTCCTGGCTTCAGATCGGGTAGCTCAGGCTGTTGCAGCCAATTAGAGAGTGAACCAGTGGATGGAAGACCTCTCTCTCTTCCTTTCCTTCTCTCATTGTGTAACTCTTTCAAATAAATAAATCTATAAAAAATAAAATAACTTACCTGTATTATTCAAGCGCAAGAAAGACAAAGAATGACTATGGAACTCTTACAAATTAAAGGAGGCTAAAAAATAGTATGTGATCAAACTGATAAAACTGGAACAGAAGTACAGATTTGACACAAGCATTGCATCTATGCTAAATTTCTGCTACTTGATAATGGCTATAATGGCTGTGTTACTATCTACGAGAATATCCTATTCTCCAGAAATATAGTCTTGGACATTAAGGGGTAAAAGGCATGCAATGCATTCTACAACAGTTCACAAAATAACACCTAACAATGTGAGTGGCCAGCACAAGACAGGGATGGCAAGATGTTAAAAACTGGTGAATATGGGATAATAGAGAGATAGTCTACTGTATTATTCTTGAAACTTTTATGTCAATTTGAAGCTACTTCAAAATGAAAAATTCAAGATAACAAGCTATTATCCTCCAGAGTTTACTAAGCTATAGAATTTTAAAGCACTACTTTTAAAGGACAACAATCACTCCACAAAATTAATATAAAGTTACAAGGAATTTCAATCAAAAACTACAAGGAGGCCTGGCACCCTGGGAAAAGGCAAAAATAAACCTCAAAATAGTATCTGCAAAGGCTTCAGATGATAGAATTATCAGAAACAAAATATAAAACAAATATAGTTAACAGGTTTTTAAGAGATAAATATTAAGAATATGTCCAAGAAAAAAAAATGACTCTTTAGAAAAGGAAAGGAAGTCTTAAAAAAAGAACTTCAAGACATAAAAAATAAGCCTTGAAAACATTATGTTAGGGGCTGGCTCTGTAGTGCAGAGGGTAAAGCTTCAGCCTGCAGTGCCGGTATCCCATACAGACACCGTTCAAGTCCCAGTGGCTCTACTTCCTATCCAGCTCCCTGTTAATGGCCTGGGAAAGCAGTGGAAGATGGCCCAAGTCCTTGGGCCCCTGTACCGACATGGGAGACCTAGAGGAAAGCTCCTGGCTTTGGATCACTGTGGCCATTTGGAAAGTGAATCAACAGATGGAAGATATCTCTTTCTCTCTCTCTCTCTCTTTCCCTCTCTAACTGTGCCTTTCAAATAAATAAAATAAATCTTCAAAAAAATAAAGACATTATGTTAAGTGAAATAAGCCAGACGCAAAAGGACAATTACTGTATGATTCCACTTATGTGAGTTACCTAGAAGAGTCAAATTCATAGCAGGCAGATGGTTGCAAAATCATGTCAATGTACTTAATGCCACTGAACTATTAAAATAAGTATTATTAAAATGGTAAATTCTATGTCACATATACTTTGCTACATCCCATTCAGAGTACCAGTTCAAGTCCTGGCTACTGTTTCCAATCTAGCTCCCTCTAATGCACCTGGGGGGCAACAGAGGATGGCTCAATTACTTGGGTTCCTGCCACTCACATAGGAGATCCAGCTGGAGTTCCTGGCTCCTGGCTTCAGCCTGGCCCAGCCCTGGATGTTGTGGCTATTTGGGGAATTAAGGTATCGGTATCTCTCCTCTCTCCTGTCCCTCTCTCCTCTCTCTCTCCCCCTCTGTCACTCTACCTTTCTTTAAAAAAAAAGGAGGGGGGGAAATTTTAATAGCTGATGAAAAAACTACCCAATAATTTCAAGAAAAAATACTAATTATTCAGAACACAAAACAGAAAGACAAAGAAACAGAAAATATAAACAAGAGGCATCCAGGGTAGCGTATAAAGATCTGACATACTTCAAGTCCAATATCCAAAGAAAAAACATGGAAGATAAAATTTGAGCAAATGGCCAAAAAATTCTCCAAAATTGTAAAAAGACTCCAATCTTCAAATTATAAAGCTTAGTGAATCTCAAGCATGATAAATAAAGAGAAATCAACTGCTAGACATATAAAAATGAAACCACAGAACATCAAGGACAAACAGAACATTCTAAAATTGGCCATAAAGAAACAACAGATCACCTATAAGGGAATTAACCCTGATTGTGGATTTTTCAAAAGCAATAAAAGCCAAAAGAGTATGGAATTAAGATTATAATGAGGAAAGAAAACAAAACTGCTAATCTAGAATACACATTCAGAAAAACCATCTTCAGGAATGACATGAAAATAAAAGACATTTCCAACAAATTTTTCCAAAAGACTCTCACTATAGAAAATTCTAAAATATCTGTAACAGAAAATGATCCCAAGTCCCAGATAGGATGTTTGAAATGCAAAAGAGAGGGAAAAAAAGGCAGACATTCACTAATACATAGACAAACCAAAGAAACAGTGTTTAAAATAATGCTATCTGATTTGATGAGATGAGCGAAGCACTAAAAGGAAAACCATAGTTTAACTTCCCAACTTGAGAAGGAACTGGAACTTAAAAACAAAAAACATTCACATATAAATAAAAAGAAAAGCAGGGGGCAGGCTCCAAGGCACCCCTCAGGGAATCCATACCCTACATCCATGCACCAGGGCTCTAGTCCCGCCTCTGCTTCTGATCCAGCTGTGGGCTAACGTGCAACCAGTGAGGCAGCAGGTGAGGGTTCCAGTACTTAGGTCCCTGAAACTCTGAAACCCTGAGACCAGGGCTGAGTTGCAGGTTCCTGTCTTCAGCCGGGCCCAGTTCTGGCTGTTGCGGCATCTGGGGAGTGGACCAGTGGACAGAAGGCATCTCTTTGCTCTTCCCTCTTCCCTCTATCTCTCCCTTTCTGTTTCTCTACCTTTCAAGTAGATTAGAATAAACTTTTAAAAAAATAAGAAGGTTGTAGGCAGTGTTCTATTTTTTAATCTGGTTGACAGTACATGATAGTTCATTATATAATTCCTTAAACTCTACATATACTACAGTATATGCTTTTGTAAGGGTAATAAAAGTAAACTCAAAAGACTAGATCACTCCCACAAAATGTAAAATATTCCCAAACCTTGGTCTTTAAAGTTGAAATACTAAAAAGGTTCATTATTTCATTCAATAAATACTTATCAAGTGCCTAACCTGCCCAAGCCTGAGGGGAGGAGGACCATGAAGCTTCCCCAGCTGTACGCTTCATACAGAAGCCAATGACCCCTTGTAGCTACTCACATTTAGATGATTTGATAGAAAATAAATGTAAAAACTCAGTTCGTCTGTAACACTGGATCCAGGCTAGGTACTCAGTAGCCACTGAGTCCCTGCACTACGCGTATATCCAGAACAGTTCCATCACTGCAGAAAGCTGCATTTTATTATAATACTAGTAATACTGACAGCCAAATAATCTCAAATTTAAAGAACATTTTAAATAGACGGGATGCCCTCTTACAGTCATTTCATTTCTATGAAACCACAGCTATCTAGTAGTGTTTAAAATAGGTTGATATTTATTTAAAAATACATAAAGTACAGACACTGTTCAACATCTTTTATGTTCCACCAAAAACCATCATCACAGTATTATTTAAAAAAAAGAAAAAGGAAGGAAAAAAAGAAAAGAAAAGAAAAAAAAGAGAAAGAAAAAGAAAAGAAAGAAAAGAAAAGAAAAGAAGTGGGTCCAAAAGCATCAGAACAGTTCTACCAGCATGAAAGGGATGTAGGCCAAACATCCATAATGAATGTAACACACCTTCCTGGGGGCCTCAATTTTAGTTAAGAGTATTTTTAAAACACTTTAAATATATTTAAGATAGCAAAGTTCATGTGAATTTTTAAAAATAAAACTCTACAGGCATCAAGGACTTCAAATTATAGCAAGAGATGCATCCCTAGACTTCTGGATATACTCATCCAGTCATTTCTGCCAATGGAAGTATTTCTGTAGAAAAATTCAAGCACTGTTAAAATAAATAAGTTATATATGATTTTTAAAAATTTACCAAAAACAATGATACACAACAAAACTCTCTAAATACCATCTTTAAATATCTAAAGCAGCAAACCTCCAGTTTTCGCTGAAAATTAAGACAGGGAGCCCGAGCCTCTAGCTTTCTTTAAAAAATAAAAAATAGGAATCCCAAGTCCCCAGTTTTCTTTAAAAATTAAAGGGGGCCCAACTTAACCCAAACATTTTGCTTTAGGCATTCTAATACATATTTAAGCATTTCTAGAACACTGTCAACTTTTTAACTACCTAATCAAAACTACTCAAAGGAAACAAATTCACGTTTGCCTAGACTTGGTTTGCACTGCCAGTGGCCTCCACCACCACACTAAACGAACCAAGAAGTCAGTAAGCTTCTCTTCTAGACAACTGATGCAGTTTGAGTGTGCACTTCTATTACTACTCGGATTGTGTCCCCAAGACGTCTGTGGATCCACTTACATAACCCATTACGCACAGTGCTGCACTATTCTCTCTCTAGAAAGCACTCTGAATACTGATACTTGTACAAGGTTTACTGCTGTATGAAACAGAAAGGCTTTTCCCACTCTAGGTTCAACTATCTTTCCTACAGAAGAGGTGAAAAGCAAGCCAATTTCTACTGCCTCACTGTGGCAGAAGAGCAGTTATTTATCATGTTGGCTAATCAACAGAGTAATGACTTAACGCAGCACCTCAGGCGGCCACGGCGCACCACTTTTCTCCTGAGGCTCTGGCTGAGAAACACGGTCTTAAACAAATAATGTGGAGCAAGTTGTGTGAACTCAACTGAAAACAGTCTGAGCTGCTCCTTGAAATGTGCTATAAGGATGAATCATGAAACTTGACAAAATTCAGTTCAATCGTGGTAAGAATTGCCATGCACCTCCTGCAGGGTAACAGGAGTAGGAGGGCAGAATGTACCTCTAACCTAGCTGGAATATGCATGCATAGGTTGGATAAGCACTGTCCCCTAATCCCTCAGGTTCTGTTCAAGCCTAGATTTTCAGATTTCATAGAACCATAATCTTAAGAGGGAAAGGGGTGTGACATAGGGTTGCCAACTTCTATTCTGCCAAGGACATTTGAAAAAAAAAGAAACACTACCAATTATAAGCACCATGATTTCACAAAAGAACTAACATATTCCTATCAAGATGGTAATATTTTTGCAGATTAAATTCAATAGATTTAAGCTTTATGAAAAGCTAACTAACTACATCTCATTTCACTTCAGACAAGTGGAAACTTGGTCATAAAGCTGACACCACGCCACAGTGCAGCCTTTGGGAACCAGAGGTCTAAGTGGCTAGCTCCCACTTAGAAAAAGAAAGCCAAGACAGGACGTGCCCAGATCAAACATTAACCTATTCAATAATGAGGAAACGGAGCCACGGAGGGGTTCAGGGACTCGCCCAAGGTTACAGACCAAGGATTTTAACACAGGGCTGTCTAATTCCAGAGTCAGAATTCTAACTATCACGCTAAGTTTCTTCTAATATTCCTCCAACGGCATAAAGATCCACCCTCACCCAGGCACCTCTTGTGACCAATGACGACGGAGGAATTTCCAAGACAGCTGGTGGGAGGGAGAGGTGTACTCTCTGGCCATCATTCAGACTGAAGCTAAATGGAACCCCTGACCTTTGCCTCATTAATACCAGGCTCATTGAAACTAAGCCAACCAGCCCAGACAAAGCACACACAAAACCCCCCTGGCTCCGACAACACTGACACAGAAGTCTTTGGACATTCCCAAGTGCCTGTGACAGAGTGAAAAACATATTCTTGAAGAACAAAAGCAATGTATTAATTCTCAAGGAGGAAATAAACATTTCCATGATAACTCAGTTTAAAAATAATAAACTTGCCAGCAAAAGTTACAACCCTGAGTCTCATTCGGCAATCCATTAAAATCTTCTACGTGTTAATACACAAGCTCCCCCTATTCAAATATCTAAACAGAAAAACACATGAAATTCCATAAATTTACCATTCTTAAACAGTTTCCAAAATAAAACACGTAACTTTCATATACATGATGGAAAAACGTGTCTTATTCTATCCCTCTAACATAATCAGATTATTACACACGTTAATCAAAAGCACTTACCAAAAGAGTTGGAAGAAAAATAAGTAAATATCAGGTTCTAGAGAAGGTAATATTAATAGCAGTTTGATTAAGAGGCACAAATGTTATCTTTGAATATTCAGAGGTTCTTGATATTCAAGCCAAAATCAAAGTCACACACATAAATAAATGGAATGCTGGATCAGAGATTTGTTTTCAACTCCCCATGTATCACTTGCCAAACAAATGTCCAAAAGAAACAACCAAACACAGCTTTTAAGTAACCCAAGTCTGACACTCTGGACCAAATGAGTCTGAAATAGTCCGTCTTCAAGTATGGTAATGTCAGCACAGTATTCTTGCCAGCAAGAACAAGAAATTTTTATTTCCCTGTTGGATGTTTAGTGATCAGATTCTCTCTACGCCATCTGA
This sequence comes from Lepus europaeus, assembly GCF_033115175.1. Lineage (NCBI taxonomy): Eukaryota > Metazoa > Chordata > Mammalia > Lagomorpha > Leporidae > Lepus > Lepus europaeus. Next base: position 51,512,864 of record NC_084836.1, read on the forward strand.
ATCTGCAACGGGAGGCAGCAGTACACACGCTATCAGATTCTTTACTCAATGTCTAAAAGAATTTATTTAGTGTCTTTTTCTTCTGTCTTCATCAGATGTCAGCTAAAATAAAGTTTTTATTCTTTCCCCTGTTCACTTTCCCTTGGCGCCTTCATCTCCTTACACAGATTCAGCTATAATGAGTACACCTATTTGTATTTTTCCCTACACCCATGTTTAACATATGCCTAGTCTTTACCTCTCTGCTGAACTGCAAACCTTCATTTCCAAAAGCCTCTGGGCATACCCAGTATTTGGCAACTTTACAGAAAACTCAGCATCCAAAGCTGACCTCATCATCCACCTTCTTCCTCATACTTCTAGTAACAGTAACACCATCAATATCGCCCACATTTAAAAAGCACAATCTTCAATTTCCATCTCCTCCAAACCTTCCCCATCACTCTCTCCCTCCACCCACTAAAATTACCAAGTCCTGTTGAGCCTTTTTTCTCAGCCCATTGCCTTTACCCTTGCCCAGTTGATATTATAATATTCAAAGTCAACTGCCCACAACAAATCATTCTGTACACTACACGGTTAGACCTTAGTCACTTCTCCTTACCTCTCAAATGTCAAACTTCTAAATGTGGCACTCAAACATGTCCCCCATCCAGCCCCAACTTAAATTTCAAACCTCATCTTTTGCTCCCCAGAATGAACCTTCTATTTCAGTTCACTTCTTTTTTTCTTTGATTATACTTTTTTTTTCTCCCCCAAGAAACCTTTTCCACCTCTTCCACTAACTCTTCTCTAGATACATAATGAACCTTTCCAACACCACACGTCTTCTAGCCACAATCTCTTTATTTGAAAAGTCATCTTCACCCACCTAATCCCAAACTCAAAATCTTTGTCTCAGAGAACAACGAACTTGCGTTGCCAGTGTATGAGACAGTGCCAGGTTGTGGAGAGGCACAGGCTTTAGCACCAGACAGATACAAATTCAACTGAGGACTGTTACCTGCTAGCCACAAAGCCCCCAGCAGGTTACTTTACATATTTGAGCCTCAGCATCTTCATTATTAAGAAAGATGGCTAACAGGTTGTTGCACTAGCATATAGCCTGCTGCTCCGTAAATGGCCAATAAACAAGAGTTGCAGAGCTATCCTTGTAACTATTTATCTCCTACTTCCTACAATTACTTAAACTAAAAATGAGCCCTTTTTCCTTTTACACAACTCCAAACTTTAGATCAAACCACCGAGGTAGTATTTACATGTATTCCTTTATGTTGTAAATTTCTATGCAAATATCTTATGCCCCCAACTAGATTTCCAAGTCCTAAAGGCCAAAGCCTTAAGTAAAGCAGAACACTGCGCTTTTCATGAGGCTCTCAACACCTACCTTCAATGTTAAATCCCAACAATGGGGGGGGGGGGGGATCAGTAATGCCTAAACAATATAATTCAACACTTGAGGATTTCAGACACACCTCAGAAAATTACTGCCAAAACATGAATCTTAGTTGTTCAGCTCTATCTTTATTTGCTCCTGCATAATTGCTTAACACACTGCTTCTCGACCTTGTGGCTAAGACTGCCCACAGCTGCTTAACACATCTCGGCCCACAGCAAATGTTCAATATTTGTTGAACTGACCAGAGTAATATAAAATTTGCAATGTGTCAAATAAGGCGATTTTCCCCAATCTTCTTTTTCTGCTCTTAACAACTCTTGAAATATTTTTCTTCAAATGCATTAAGTACATACCTGTAGTGCAGACCCATACGCAAATCTAACTTGATTCTTTTCCAGATTCTCTCAATTACAATAATCCAACCTTATGTTCTAAACAATCAAGCCCTTCAAATGCCTAAGGATCTACAGTTCATATCTCAATCTTAAAGTTGTGCAACTCATCTACAATTTTTTCCAGGGACTTTTAAAATCAGCCACCGTTTGCTTGCTCAAGATCAGCACTGCTGAAATAAATTTTCCTTTGCATAAGAGAGCTCACTGAACTTGTCACTTCAGTCTATTTTCCCTAATTCATGATATTCCTTCCCTCCCCTGCCGGCGGTGGGAGGAGAAGGAATGACATCAGCACCCAAAAAACTACAGTATAAGTCCTAATAGACGCACAACATGAGAGGTGCAGAGAGGGCCACGAGCTGCATCAAAGTGACTGTGTATGCTTCACACTGCAAACACAGTTGTCAACCGCTCACAGTCATAATCCTCTTCACCGCATTCCCTTATAGCCATAATAAAAAAAAATCAAATATGGAAAACCCGTATTTCCCACAAACCTTCCTTCAGTTTAGTACCTAAAAATCTGCTTCCTAGAAGTAACTCCCTACATCATCCTCTTCTCCAGGAAACTCTCAAGTTAGCGAGGCAAACACTTCACGATATAAGTTTAAGCAAACACAACTCCTCTGCCCACCTGTGTGAACCCCTGCATTGCAGCAACAGCTGTAACGGTACCGGGAACCTTTCCGGAGAAATCAAGCGCGGCTTTTCTTTGAAAGTTAAGGAGCAGGACAGTTCCAAGTAGAAAGGGAAGCAAACTTTGGAAGGAAAGGGACTTAAACACTCTCCCAGCCTCTGCAATCGGTTCGTGCCATAAACCTCTTGACTGAACTCACGCAACTCTGACTCCGGAGCGCACTTTAAAGAACACCATCATTTTCTGACGTCAGCAAGACGCTAGGCGAAATTATCTGAAGTCGCTGTTTCCGTCAGGCAAGTTGTTTTTTGTTTTGAAGTGACTTCCACAACAAGCTTCAACAAGCTTTCAAGCGAGAAAGGAACACGCAAGGCACTGGCGCCGCGGGAAGCTACGTCTCCCGAACCTGTGCCGAGCGCAGTCCAAATCCATCCAGGACAACCCCGAAGTGGGCATGGACGAGAAGCCTTGCAGCAGATCCTCGGCATCTACACAAGCAGCGCCCCACCCTGGGACCCAAGCGGCGGCACCCCTGGGACCCGGGCTAATTCTTGAGCCCGGCGGCAGACCCAAAAGAGGAAAAAGTCAGGCACTGGAGCCCAGGATCGGGTCTAGGGTCCAAGTCTGTCGCCCCACATCAGACACAGAAACTCACGCCGGGGAGCGGCGAGACTTGGGGGAGCAGAAGCGAGGGGGTCGGACGGACAGAGGCCCAGCCCATCCCGACTCTCGAGTCCCAACAGCAACAACAGCTCCGGGAACCCCCCTCCTAGGCTCCGCCCCGCCCACCCCAGGGCCCCGCACCCCGCTTCTTCCCGCCCCCCGCGCCCCCGGGCTGGGCTGTGACCGCGGCGGTCGACAACACCCTCTCCCGGACCCCGACAGCCGAGCCCACCGTCCGGAGCCCCGAGTCCCGGAGCGGGCAGCGGGGGCCCCCGGAGCGCTAGCTCCGCCGCGGGCTCGCGGCCGCCCCAGTCCCTTCCCGCGGCCACTCACCCTCGGCCCCGCTGCTGGCAACGGGCAGGACGCGGGTCGGCGGGAGCGGACTCCCGCACTCCAAACCCGGGAGGAGCCCGCACTCGGACCCGATCGAGCCCCAGCGGCTGTACCTACAAGGCCTCTCTCCGGCCCAAATCCTGGAAAAGCACTTCCGGGGGAGCGGGGGAGGGAAGGGTTTTGGCACCGGAACTGCTCGCGGGCTGGAGCTGCCAGGGCCTCCTGGGCGGGCCGGGCCGGGGCGGGGCCTCTCCCGCCGGCGCCCGCACAGCCGCCCCCGGGCCCTGGGCTAACCCTTTAGGCCCCGCGGCTGCTGGGCTCCTGGGGGTGAGGTTGCAGCCTTTACTTTCTCACTGCGCTTGGGGGTGGTTGTGCTCCAGGCCATAGTTTCGCGGAACGAAAGCTGAGGCTTGGAAAGTTGCGGTGCAAAAGTGCTGCGCACCCACACAGCTGGCCCGTCGCCTCGCCAGCGTTCACTCCCACCTGCCTGCCTTACAAACAGGGGTCGTTAGCATCGGTGGGCCGCTTACTACGCGGTGGGCACTGTACCCAGCGGCTCTGGTGCGTGCGCTCCGCCAGCCTCTCGAGGTTGGTGCTATTTACATCTTGGCACAGGAGGCGAAGATACCAAACCCAATACCACAAATGCTGCCTCTTGGTTTTATTTTAAGTCGCGTTGTGTCTGTAACTCTCCTCTAACCCTAACAGGATTTTTAAACTCTTGAAGGACAGAAGCTAAATTATATAGATCTATATCTATTCTGTCGTCGCTTGCCACTGGCAACAAAGGCCAAGAGGTGGGGCAGTCCTGGAGTCTCCCTGCCTGGATCTTACTCGCTTTCCGTTTTCCTCCCTGGCAAGTCCCTTAACCTAAGCCTCGGTTGCCTTGTTGTTTATGTATGTATGTATAATCCATCATCCCTGAATTACCGTATCAGATTGATAGTACATGCAGAACAGTTCAGTACCTGACACGAAGTAAAAGTCAACCGTTCTTCTACCTCCCCCGCGATGGGCCATAGAAGGGCTGGTGAAGGAAATAAAGAGTGCACATTCTCACCAGGTAGGCCAGCCTGGATACTTGTGAGGCTCTGAGCCGAGAGGGGCTGAGGGCCCAGAGTCACGTGGCGGGCCAGGAACGGCGAGGGAATCCTCTGCCCAACACTAGAAAGACCTCAAATGTCTGAGGGCAGATAAAGGGGCAAGGGGGGAGGGGGCGCCTCTTAGCGTGCACACTATCTGCAAAACAAACCTACTGATGTCTCTTCATACAGTGGGGGACGCTTTTCAAAAACTTCGTATGAAGGGCCGGGGCTCTGGCGTAGTGGGCTAAGCCTCTGCCTCCAGCAACGACAGCACCATGTGAGTGCCAGTTTCAGTCCCTGCCGCTCCATTTCCTATCCAGCTGCCTGCTGATGGCCTGGGGGAGCAATGGAAGATGGCCCAGGTGCTTGGGCCCCTGCACCCCTGTGAGAGACCCAGAGTTAGCTCCTGGCTTCCATCGGCTGTCTTGGCCGTTTGAGGAGTGAACCAGAAGATGGAAGACCTGTTTCTCTCTCTCTCCCTCTCTCTGCCTGTAACTCTACCTCTCAAATAAAATAAGTAAATAAATAAAAATAAATTTCCTATGAAGAAAAGCAGGGGAAATGGAAAGAGTTGAACATCCCTTCTTAGGAATTTAAGATACAAATAATGTAGCTGGTATTGGCTTGTTGCAAGTGCTAATTTATTTTTTGTGAATACCAAAGTGTTTGCAAATACTTCCATAATACCCAAATGCAAGCAGCCTTTCATGCCCAACCCAAAGACTGGGTTGGCAAGACTCTCTGTCCACCCAAGGTTGGGGCGGGAGGAGTCCACAGTCACAGCCGTGGTCAGGCCCTGTGTGGGCTGCAGAGGCACCAGAGTTTGATGGTTTCACCCCTTAACTAGTAAATTAGCTGGTAAATGGTGCAATCAGGATTTGAATGCGGGCCTGTTTTCTCAGATGCTTTTCACCAGTCTGCCCGCAGTTCTCAAACTTGAGAGTGCGTCAGAAATCACCTGCAGGGCCTGTTACAACAGATCGCAGGCCCCACCCCCAGAATTTCATTTAACCATACCAAGGCTTCTCAAAGTGTAGACCCTGGAAGAGCAGCTCTCCACATCATCTGTGGGCTTATTACCAATGCACATCACTGGATCCCGCCCCTGACCTTGGGAATCAGAAACTGTGGGTGGGACCAGCGATCTGTGTTTTAACAGGCCTGGGGAGGGGGGAGTTCTGGGGTGTTCTGATTTCTTCTCTCCACCTACTCCTCTTTTTGCCTGATGATCCCAACAGCAATCTTTTCACTGAAGCAAAAGTCCTTCCCATTGAATTAAAGGACAAATTGAGACATTTTAATTCATGTTTTGCTCTCAGTAGGAGAGGAAGCTAGGGGAAAATGTTGGTATCAAAGGAGGATTCTTTTTATTACTTTAAATCTCTACTGAAATTTAACCAGATGATACTGGATTGGGGGTAGAACAAATCTTTGAGAACTGCTCTGTGCCAAGGGTTTACATGTGTTTTCTAAAACTTTTCTACACTGCCATGAGGTTTTATGGCCTTAATCTCACAGATGAGGATAACTGAGATTTAAGTGGGGGAATTGACGAAAGGTCACCTTCTTGCTAAGAGACAGAATCAGGATTATTCCAACAGAGTTCCTTCTAATTCCAAGACTCATGCTCTTTCCACTTTGTGGCCGGACCCTGGAGAACCAAATTCCAGTGTGGGCTCCAGAACCTCAGCTATGCAGCATTGAGTAAGCGATTTAATCTCTATTCCAACTTCTCCATCTATAAATAATGTTATCATAAATCTGCCCCTCCCACATCGGAATGTCAGAACAAATGAGGAACTAGAAGTGCAAGCCCTTGGAGCTTTTTGAAGAAAAACAGTGAGAAAAAAAAAAAGGCAAGTTATTATGGTCTTGTATGTTTAGGCAAGTGTTGCCATGTGAGCCTGAGCGTTGAAATCTCTCCTGGCTATTCCCTGATGCATGTAAGAGAGTGCCAGAAAAAAGTTGTTTAACTTCATTTGCCAATGTCTCCTGGAGGTTAAAGGAGATGACAGAGGATTTTATGCATCTCTTTTAAAATTACAAGAAGTCTCTCATCAGCTTCATGGGTTACAGACTGTTGCCAAGGTGCTGGTCTGCCCTCATCCTAGAGATACCTTTTCTCCAATCCCTTTTCATTTCTGCATGCCAGGCACCCCTTTCATTGTCCTGCCTTCACCAGGGAAGAACTAAATTCCTGATATTTTATTATGTAGAATGATTTAGTTCTCAATGCTCATCTCAGGCCAGACTCCAGGCCCCCTTTTAAGGGCACAATCACCAGGTTGCACAATTCCAGGGGGTAGCATTAACAATGAATACAACATGAATGGCGCTCAAGGGGTGCCCACAATAGGAGTGATGCCTCCCTGGAACCATGCTAGGCTGTGGCGCTGTCTATGCATAGCTCGCACCCCAAAAATCCATTAAGGTGTTTTGTTAAACAAAAGAGCCATCTACTTGGGTGCCTACCCTTTGCCAGGTTTTGAAATAATAATGTTCTTTATTTTTTGTTTCTTTTAATGTGGACCTGATCCTAACCACCAGGCTTGAGTCCTAGGAGCCGCACTTCACTAAGGCATTTTTCACTTTTTTTCCCTGAAGATTGTCCTTTTTTCTGTCTTCCTCACCTTTTATGCATGCCTTGGCACAGGTGCTGGAAAAGCACTTGCTTAGAATAACAGCACAGTGTATTAGTATATGTAAGGATCTTCAAAAAGTTCATACAAAATGTGCATTATGAAAAAATTATGCATGGATTTCAAGACTTATTGCACCAAAATAAATTTATCTTTTTACTCCATTTTCCTTGAACTTTTTGAAGACCCTTATAAATATACGAGGTTTGAAGACCCTCATATATGTCCTAGTGTAAATATGTATGGCAAAGTTTTGACAAATGGTCCTCAATGTGTTGTTTGACCTACAAATTTTGTGCCAAGAACTAAATTGAGTCAAAATTTTAAAACTGAGAATTTTTTTTAAAAATACCAATTTCTGGCACATTTTAAACATTTAGAAATTTTGGCAGACATCTGATAAGGCATCAATGTCATTAGCTTGGATGGAGCTACTTTCTTTTACTCATGTGTAAAATCCTAATGGTAGACACTGAATTTGGAGCCATTGGCATTTGGGATCATATGGACAACAAGTATAGAATTTTGCCTGATAGAGTTTGCAGGTACTCATAATCATTTCAATGTATATTAAGATAATTTTAAGTTGTTTTTCTGGGGCAGCAGATTGTGGGGTACTAAGCTGTACCATTTTTTAAAAGATTTTATTTATTTACTCGCGAGACAGAGTTACAGAGAGAGGGAGAGACAAGGAGAAAGGTCTTCCATCAACTGGTTCACTCCCCAGATGGCTGCAACAGCTGGATCTGAGCCAATCCAAAGCCAGGAGACAGAAGCTTCTTCCGGGTCTACCACGTGGGGGCAGGGGCCCAAGCACTTGGGCCATCTTCCACTGCTTTTCCCAGGCCATAAGCAGAGAACTGGCTAGGAAGAGAAGCAGCCGGATTCAAACCTGTGCCTGTATGGGATGCCAGTGCTGCAGGTCTTAGCCCACTACACCACAGCACAGGTCCCTAAACTGTACTATTCCTACACAAAGCAAAGCAAGCACAGAAATCAAAATACCACCATGTCTCAATGGAATTGTAACTAATGTTGTCAACCTCCTTGGGAAAAAAACAAACAAATAATACTAGTAGAGGCAGGCATTTGGTCTGGCAGGTAAGAACTAAGTTAAAATGCCTGCATCTCACATCAGAATACCTAGTTTCTACTCCCAATTCCAGTTCCTGACTGCAGTTCCTACTAATGCAGATCCTGGGAAGTAGTGGTGAAATCAAGTAATTGAGTCTGACCACCCACATGGGAAACTGGATTCCTTCTGGCTCTTGTCTGAACACCACCATCACCACCACCACCACCACCACCACCACCACCACCACCACCACCGGTCCCTGGCCCAGCCCTTGTGAGCATTTGGGGTGTGAACTAGCAGATGGAGTCTCTCTTTTTGTCTCTCTGGTTCACTGTCTGTCAAATAAGAAAACTAATTAATCTTTTAAAATTATAATAGTAAATATTTTAATAAATCTTATGAAAACCAACCTATGGGATATGATTTATTTGAAAGGCAGAGTTACAGGGAAAGAGAGAGGGAGGGATAGAGAGAGAGAGAGAGAGGGAGAAAGAGAGATCTTCCACCTGCTGGTTCATTCCCCAAATGGCTGCAACGGCCAGAACTCGGCTGATCCAAAGCTAGGAGCCAGGAGCTTCTTCTGGGTCCTTCGTGTGAGTGCAGGGGAGCCAAGTACTTGGGCCATCTTCCACTGTTTTCCCAGGCACATTAGCAGGGAGCTGGCTCAGAAGTGGAGCAGCCATGAATCAAACTGGCACCCATATGGGATGCCAGTGCTGCAGGCAGTGGTTTTACCTGCTACAGCACAGCACAGGTCCCAATTTTTTTCTTTAACTCTGTATGGAAAAGAAAAAAGCACAGCTAGCTCAGGTGGCTAGTAAGTGATGGAACCCGGATTAGAATCCAGACAGTCTGTCTCCAGGGACACATACTTAACCACTAAACTAATATTTATTGAGTCTTTCCCATGTGCCATACCCATGACTGCCTTCCAACTGAAAGAGACGACTAGATTTATAGAAGAATGCATAGATCTCCTCCAGGCCTTTTATAGGGTACTATAACAAACCCACACAGATCCTTCTCATCTGCCTCCTCTCCCACTCCAAGTCATTCTGACATGTGTATAATCTTCATTTTTGAAGTGTACAAACTGCCTTACATTGAAAACTTTCTTTAATTCACATACAGTTCTTACATGAAGTGTGCTATTGTTACTGAAAGTTATCATGAGGAGTTCTATGCACGTAGTGAACAGAGGCATCTTCCACAGACAATGGGAGCAATTTGAAGCAATTTAATATAGACACTGGAAACCAGTATCTGCAGTCAAATTGTGCTTGTGCGGAGAAATGGGAGATAGCAAGGTTGAATTTGAGTAAAAATGTCACATTGACACAAACGTGGTGAAAACTAAAAAACAGAAGCCCTAAAAAGGGATGCGCATCAATTTTTAGTATATTTTGTATCTAATTTTTTTAATAAACATCGAGGAGAAAGTGTTAAAACTGACAACTTTATTTAAAAGGCTTAAACTCAGTAACTGTTTGACAAGAAGCTGTTTTGTGAGTGTAAAGAACTTAAGAGATTGCATTCTCTCTGTACTTTTTTTTAATCAAAATGTAACCCACCTTACTCTGCCTCAACTTCTCTTTCTGCAAAATATGCATGATAAATGCAGCTTTATATCATAGAGATGTTGTGAGACACAGCTAATAAATGATTATAAAGCACAGTTCTTTGAAGTATAAAGCACTGCATAATTACTAAATACTATAATAATCATCCTCATAATAATAGTAATTTTCAACCAACACATCAACCAGACCCAGATGCCTTTAGTCACCTCCCAATTAGACAAAAGTGTATGTGCCAACTATGAAATAAAGTAAAAAAATCTTAAACCACAAACTAATTCCACTCCTTTCCTCTTTCCTATGGAGAATTTCTGAAGTCAGACTACCAGTGATATACAAGGGGACTTCAGAAAGTTGAAGAAAGAGCGGCATTAAAAGTTTACTTTGATGAAAAAATTCTGAAATCCATGCAGTTTCTTCATAATATGCATTTTCCATGAAATTTATAAAGATTCCTTGGGCTCATTTAATTTTTACATAGCTTTAATGTTAACTTAAACAATAGGATATTATTTAATATGCACCATAAGCTCTCTAGTACTTAGAGTCTTTCTTAAGATGCTAATTCAAGCTTATTTTATAAGTATAGTATAAACATTGATTTTTCAAAAGCATGAATACAATTATGTTGCTTTTGCAAATGACCTTATTTGAGTCAGCAATGATCTTCAACATTACAATATTTACTAGGCAGCAGTCTAAAGAAAGAATTTATGCCCATCTGCCATTTTACCCCACTATGAACTACCCCGTTCTAAGGGTCATATTAGAACAACTGCAGTTTCAAAAGCTTCCTGTCTTGGTACAGCAAATTTCATTTTCCATCACATTTTCAAGCCAATGTAATACGACCTCCTCCCCTTTTTTTTAATCTCCACAGAGTGTATGATGGAGAGAAATGCTGCTGATCAGGAGCTTTCTAAATGATGGCTATGGAGAGATGCCAAGGAAAGTGAATGGTGCCAAGTGCAGGATCCTCTAGTTCTCTCAACCAGCAGACACTCACTGGGAAGCTGGGTATCACCGAGGCAGGAAGTATCTCATCTACAAAGACACAGCACACGTGGAGATTATGTCTTGGACGAGGGAATAAAGGAAGGTGAAGGTACACTGTATTTCAGTAGACTGGGACATTCAGTAGAAGAGAACATTTCCTGAAGACCAGTATCTCTGGTGATGAAACAAGACTTATGCAGTAGTTTGAAATGGCTCCCTTACAGCAAATTTAACTGCTGAAATTGTACTGTTCCTTCAACAAGCTCAATGCACTTAGAAGATAGAGAGAGAGAGAGAGATCAGGGGCTATTTCAAATTTTAAAAATTACAGTATTTGGGCCGGCGCTGCGGCTCAATAGGCTAATCCTCCGCCTTGCGGCGCCGGCACACCGTGTTCTAGTCCCGGTCGGGGCGCCGGATTCTGTCCCGGTTGCCCCTCTTCCAGGCCAGCTCTCTGCTATGGCCCGGGAGTGCAGTGGAGGATGGCCCAAATCCTTGGGTCCTGCACCCACATGGGAGACCAGGAGAAGCACCTGGCTCCTGGCTTTGGATCAGCGCGATGCGCTGGCCACAGCGGCCATTGGAGGGTGAACCAACGGCAAAAAGGAAGACCTTTCTCTCTGTGTGTCTCTCTCTCTCTCTCACTGTCCACTCTGCCTGTCCAAAAAAAAAAAAAAATTAAAAAAATTACAGTATTTGAAATATGCTCAGGTCCAAAGCACTGCCAATGTGTATTGCATACTTACCATGAACAAGGCACAGGAGGTCAGGGGGAGTACCAAGAACAGCATCACAGAATGAGTCCTCTGAGAATAAAAATGCCAGTTGGGGAGATAAGTTATGGGTTCATAGAAAAAGAACCAGAATGATGCAAAGCATCCTGTGGAAAATACGGAATGAACAGCAGAGTCAGTTAAGTTTTGGAGATCTCTTTCATCATCCGTGGTCTTGGGACCTAGTAAGAGACAGACTGATATAACATCTTAAAGGATTTATAGAAATTTTAGGGAAAGTGAGTATGAAAATAGACCCCAGCACTCAAACAATATACATGAAGGAAAGTACAGACCATGTCTAGGAGGAGATCTTGAAGAGATCCTTTTAACTGAGCCAAGGAGTTCATAACAAATAGAGAAAACTTTGGATAAGTAGATGGGGCCTCTTACTAAAGTGATGAGGGCCCAGGTTTGAGTCTTTGCCACCCACTTGGGAGATCTGGATTGAGTTCCTGGCTCCTGCCTGTTTGACTGTTATGGATATTTAAGGCATGCTAGATGATAGACCAATCCCCCCACCATATCTACCTCTAAAATAAATTTCTAAAAATCACCTAATTTGAAAAATACACTTACAAAAGACTCTTGTATGGGCAATAAAGAATCAAACCACTTCCTGATTGTGAAGCATCACAATTAAAGGACACTTTTTTTTTTTTTAAGATTTATTTATTTATTTGAAAGGCAGAATGACAGAGAGAGAGAAGGAGAGACAGAGAGAGGTCTTCCATCTGCTGGTTCACTTGCCAAATAGCTGCAACAACCAGGGCTGGGCCAGGCCAAAGTCAAGAACCAGGAGCTTTTTCTGGGTCTCCCGTGTGGGTACAGGAATCTAAGAATTTGGACCATCGTCCACTGCCTTCCCAGGCGCATTACCAAGGAGCTGGGTTGGAAGTGGAACAGCCAAGACTCAAACCAGTACCCATATGGGATGCCAGCACTGCAGGCCATGGCCTAATCCTCTGCGCCACAGCACCAGACCCCAAAGTACACTTTTTAAAAAAAACTTGATTTTTTTTCATGAAAGAAGTTTTGGGAAACACAGAAAAGGATTAAAAACAAAATAAAAATCACCCAGAAGCCTACCATCTCAGAAATACGTTAAATTTTTGATGAATAAAATTATGGCATTTTTTTTCTAGTCATATAGTTAGCTATGTGTATCTATAAACTGGGATTATGCTTTATTCACACAACATTATTTGGTATTTTCTGCAACATAATTTTTAATAACTGCATGTATTTAATCATGTAAATGTAATCTATACTTATCCAATTCTCCATTTTTCATCAAGGCACAAAAAACTAATAAGTTAAGCAGTTTGTAGGATGATTGGAGGGCCAATTTAGAAGCTGTTGGCAGACAACTCCTTAAGTAAATTAGAGCATATCCACACACTGGAAGACCATTCTATTACAATACAACGATTAGTCAAAGAATGACGCTTTTCCTGTGTACTATGGTAGAGTCATCTCTAAGGTATGCTTTCTTTCTTTTTTTTTTTTTTTAAAGATTTATTTATTTGAAAGATTTACACAGAGAGAGAAGGAGAGGCAGAGATAAGAGAGGTCTTCCATCCACTGGCCAACTCCCCATTTGGCTGCAATGGCCAAAGCTGCGCAGATCCGAAACCAGGAACCAGGAGCCTCCTCCAGGTCTCCCACTTGGGTACAGGGGCCCAAGGACCTGGGCCATCCGCTGCTTTCCCAGGCCACAGCAGAGAGCTGGATCGGAAGTGGAGCAGCCAGGACCCAAACCAGTGCCCATATGGGATGCTGGCATTGCAGGCAGCGGCTTTACCTGCTATGCCATGCTTCTTCTACACTACCCTTCTTCTCCCTTTCTCTTAAATTAGGAGTGCTTCTGAACTCTGTCCTTTCTCTTCTCCATCTACAAATCCAAATTGGTGATCTCATCCAATATCAAGGGTTTAAATATTTTGTCTACATTAACTGCTCGATGGCCAATGGAAAGAAATAGTGTTCAACATGTGGAGGTGGAAACAGAATTCAAAATGATAAATTGGAAAGGTCTGCTATACTCCAGTGCTATCCAGTAGGAGCAATTATAAGCACAAAACGCTGGTATACAGCCCTGGGCGTAGTGCTTGCAAGTAGAGAGCTTTGGAGCTGGGTGCGTGCTGCAGCCTCAGCAAAAGCCCGAGGTCAGGAGCAGAGTGATGGGGCGAAGGAACCAGGACGAGGACACCACTATTACAAAGTCAGGGGATGGGATGGGTCGGAAAAATCAATCTGAGTCATTTGCTCTTTGACCTCTACTCTTTCTGATGTTTACAGAATAATAACCTAAAAACTTCATTTGATTTGAGTTGTTAATAAATGGTTCATTGTGACAGGAGGTGGAAGGAAAAAGATTCTGTAGACCAATGAACAGAATAAGGCTTTTGAGATAGGAAGCAAATGTCCACGAGCCTTCATTTCCAATGTGTTCCCCATTTCAAATTTTCTTTCATAGTTTCTATTACAAGTTCTGCTTCCCAGCAAATAACACCCTCAGCTAAAATTTGCAAAGAATTCTTTCTTTTCATATTGAAAAGGCCTGGCTACTTTTATATAATTGCAATTCTGCCCTCCATTCTATGTGAGCACAAACATGTAAAAATATTTATACATCTCTCCAATCTATAGAAAACCATTCTGGGAGTCTTGCAAACAGACTCTTTACAGATGGAGAGAATGTGAGAGAAATGCCCTCAGTGTGCTGGCCGAAAGCTGCCATGTCTGCCCAGCACTGTGCCTCCTCTCATAACAGGGGATGCTCTGCTGAATGAGCCCTTGTATGTCAAGATTCAAAAAGGGCTTGTTTGCTCCAGTCGAACAAAGCTCTCACAGACAGTGGGATCTGCAGGGTAGCCACCAAGCGCGTTAGACCCATGTTGCCTCCACCACATTGCCGAATAGTTTATCGTAATGGCAGTTCTCACCTTCATGTATAGGGGCCCGTGTTCATGCTCCTGTCCCGCACAGAGCTCCCACTGACTTCAAAGGAAATGACATAGAACAGAACCCCATGGTGTACGGAGAAACAAGCAGCATCTGAGCAGAATCAGGCCATATTATTTTTTTCATTCTCTCTGTCTAAATGGCTAAATTTATATACAGAATATCTAAAGGCCACCTTTCACTGGAGCCGTTTATGGGTTGTCGGACATACACACAGTCATGGCGAAGCTCAGCACTGACTGCTTTTTGTGCAGAGGGGAAAGGGAGGGGACCATGTTTTAGAGAAATCCATCCCAGTTCCACACTGTTCTTGGTTTCTAAGATCCCCAAGATATCAAAGTGATTTGGGGTGAACTTAGCGGTTCTGTTTCACTTAAAGCTGGCCTCGAGGCAAGCCCCAAGGGAAAAGAAGACGGAGAGGGAGAAAGAACAAGTGAGTGTATGTTTAAGTCTCTGGAGAGTAGGATTCTTTCTCACTTTTCTCACCTTAAAAGCAGGGGCAAAAGTCATTAAAGATTAGTAAACTTAACTACAGAAAATTTCACATTTGTACATGTCAAAAATCAAAATAAGGTACATTTAAATGGCAAATAAAAAACTGACAATTTTGACAGGTAAAGGATTAACATTTCTAGGGTATTAGGATTTTCTACAAATTGGCTAATATAACAAAATAAGTTCTAGATGGATATAGAGTTGAAACTTACATTTTCTGAAAAAATTTTTAATAAAAATAAAGTAGAGGTGAATACCTAACCTTGGGATAGGAAGAGAGCTTGAAGCTTAAAAACTGCATAAGAAAAAGACTAATATATTTGGCTGTATAAAAAATTAAATTCTATAAGCTAAAAATATAAAGGAAAGTTAAAACAGTTAACTTGGAAAATATTTGTAACAAGCATTTTTCCTGAACTTATAAAGAACTCAAGAAAGTTATATATTTTTTTTAAAAAGCTCTAAGATTTCCGTAGGAAAAAGAGACAAAGGATTCAGACAATTCATAGAAACACAAATTAAAATAGACATTTGAAAAATTTTTCCAATAAAAATAAAATGAAAACTAATTTTTTCATTTCAGATTAGTAAATCTGAAAAAATGAAACTATCATAGCCCTTTCGAATATAAGCAATAAACAGAAATGTAATGAAAAAGAAATGCCTTTTTAGACTAGCAGACAAAAAGAAAATCACAAAGAATATACTTAATAACACATATGCAGAACCTAAACAAACAAAATGAGCTCTCCTTTCTTCCTGGCCAAAAGGCAGCCTCATGGGGGCCAGGGCCCACACAAAGAGGGTGTTCTAGCCAACTGGCAACCTAGAGGTGTCAAGAGATTACACACAGGGAGATTAAGCAAATTAGTAGAATATTGAGGACAACAGACAGTCAGATTTCTCAGTATCAGAAAAGAAAGGAATACCTATGGATGGGCAAGATAGAATGAGCTCTGTAGCAACAGATTAGAACTGAATCTACCAGTGTGAACTTATGGAGGTATATCCGTATATAAATGCATGGGTGTATAGATGTACATAAATGAATGTCTGTAAATACATATATATGTAAACCCATCTAAATGTCAATATGTATATGCATATATGCATATTTCCTAGTTCTCTTAGCAAGGCAGTCTGGGAGAAGCAACACCCCTAATGACAATGAGCAGCCCTAGTACCTAAATCTTAATTTCTAAATTAAAAAAGAAAAAGTTCATTGAGGCTGGTGTTGTGGTTTAATGGGTTAAGCCACCACTTGCAATTCCAGCATCCCATAGGGATGCTGGTTTGAGTCCTGGCTGCTCCACTTCCAATCCAGCTCCCTGCTAATGTACCAGGGGAAAGCAGTGGAAGATGGCGCAAGTGCATGGAGCCCTGCACTCACATGGGAGATCCAGATGAAGTTCTTGGATCCTAGCTTTGGCCTGACCAGCCCTGGCCATTGCAGCCACTTGGGGAGTAAACCAGAGGATGGAAGATCTCTTTCTGTCTCTCCCTCTCTCTGTACTCTGACTTTCAAAATAAATAAATAAATCTTTAAAAAAATAAGGTAAAAGTTTATTTATTTGAGAAACAGAAGGACAGAAGAGAGAAAGAGACAGAGAGTTTACACCTATTGATTCATTCCCCACTTTCTGGGAGCTGAGAACTCCATTCAAGTCTCCCGTGGGAATAGCAGGACCCTAATTCTTGAGCCATCAATGCTGCCTCTTAGGGTCTGCACTAGCAGGAAGCTGGAATCAAGAACCAGAGCCTCACTAGAACCCAGCCACTCCACTATGAGATTCAGGCATCCATGTGGGATTCAGGCAGGACAAGTGCTTGTCCCTGGATCTTGGTTTCTTTTTTTTTGACAGGCAGAGTGGATAGTGAGAGACAGAGAGAAAGGTCTTCCTTTTTGCCGTTGGTTCACCCTTTAATGGCCGCTGCGGCCAGCGCATCTCGCTGATCCAAAGCCAGGAGCCAGGTGCTTCTCCTGGTCTCCCATGCGGGTGCAGGGCCCAAGCACTTGGGCCATCCTCCACTGCCTTCCCGGGCCTTAGCAGAGAGCTGGCCTGGAAGAGGGGCAACCGGGATAGAATCCGGCGCCCCAACTGGGACTAGAACACGGTGTGCCGGCGCCGCAAGGCAGAGGATTAGCCTGTTAAACCACAGTGCCGGCTGATCTTGGTTTCTAAAGATAGCCCTCTCTTCCCCACATTTACTCTTTTCCTTGGAGAGCTCATCCATTTCCTAAAACTTCCTGCAGACATCTACATTTCTAAGTCAAAACTAGGCCTTTCATGAAAACTCCAGACTAATACATATGAACTCTTGTTTGATTTGTCTGCTTTGTTGTGTCACAAGCATTTCAAACCTCACACAATCAGTAAAGAATGCTCAGTATCCCCGTGCCCTCTCCACGCGATTCCTGCCCATCAGCCTCTCTTTACAAATGGCACCACTATTAGTTCAGTAACTGAAGTCCGAAGTCTGGCAGTCATCCTAGTACCCCTGCCTCCAGCCCCACCTTCCTTTATCCTTCATAGTTAATCTGTCAACCAGCCCCAAATTATTGTACCGCCAACACAGATCTTTTTTTTTTTTTTTTTTTTTTTTATTTGACAGGTAGAGTTATAGACAGTGAGAGAGAGAAAGGTCTTCCTTCTGTTGGTTCACTCCCCAAATGGTCACTACGGCCGGCGCTGCGCCAATCCAAAGCCAGGAGCAAGGTGCTTCCTCCCGGTCTCCCATGCGGGTGCAGGGGCCCAAGCACTTGAGCCATCCTTCACTGCCCTCCCAGGCCACAGCAGAGAGCTGGCCTGGAAGAGGGACAACCGGGACTAGAACCTGGCACCCATATGGGATGCCGGCACCACAGGCAGAGGATTAACCAAGTGAGCCAAGGCGCTGCCTCCTCCAACATAGATCTTGATTGTATTCCCTTTTCCTCATCTTCACCTGGGACTATGCCAGTTGAAGCCACCATTCTTCCTGTCCTGGATTACTGTAACGGCTTTTTGATTGATCCTCCACTTCTGTGATAATGTCCTTACATTCTTTATGAACATAACCAGGGTGAACTCTTCAACTGTAACTGCAGCATGCCATTCTCCTCCTTAGAACTCCTCTGTGATTTTTCAGCCTATTAGAGCAAACCCAAGTGCTTGGAAATCGCACAATGTGGCCACGTGCCTGAGGTCTCCAGCTTGAGACTACGGACCTTATCCCATCAGTTACAACTCTACAGTTCAAGGTCCTCTGGCACACGCAAAGCACTCTCTTGCAGGATTTTCGCACTTGCTCTTTTTTCATGAGAAATGCTCTTCTTCCTGCTTTTCACATGATTGGCTCCTTCTCATTTTTAAATTCAATGTCAATCCCTCAAGGCAGAATTTCTCGGCCATTTTATTTATCTAGTCAACCGTTTATATTCTTTCAAAAACATGTTGTAATTGTCTTATTAGTTTATTCGGTTTATTGTCTGTCATTAGAATATAAGTTATGTGAGCAGAGTGAACTTATTTTCTCATGTATTAACATTGCCTAGGCTGGCGCCGTGCCTTAACAGGCTAATCCTCCGCCTTGCGGTGCCGGCACACCGGGTTCTAGTCCCGGTTGGGGCGCCAGATTCTATCCCGGTTGCCCCTCTTACAGGCCAGCTCTCTGCTATGACCCGGGAAGGCAGTGGAGGATGGCCCAGGTGCTTGGGCCCTGCACCCGCATGGGAGACCAGGAGAAGCACCTGGCTCCTGGCTTCGGATCAGCGAGATGCGCCAGCCGCAGAGGCCATTGGAGGGTGAACCAACGGCAAAAAGGAAGACCTTTCTCTCTCTCTCTCTCACTGTCCACTCTGCCTGTCAAAAAAAAAAAAAAAAAAAACCACATTGCCTAGCACAAAGTCTGATATATAGCATACAACTGTATGTATAATTCTTGTTTTTTATTTTTTAAATCTCTAAAAATAAACCAATTGATTACAGAGGGATACTGAGAGATAAGCAAACATACAGAGAGCATGCCCATCCACTGTGCTTGCAATAGCTAGGGTTGGGCCAGGATGAAACTAGGACCTGAGGATTCAATCCAGGTCTCCCGCATAAGTGGCAGAGATCCAACCACTTAAGCTAATACCTACCTGCCACTGTGGTCTTCTGGGGGAGTGAACTAGTGGATAAAGGCATGCATGTGCTCTCCCTCTGTCTCTCAAATAAATACATATTTAAAAAAGCAAAAATATTTATAGAAATCTACCATGTGTTAGATGCTAGGGATTCATTCAGAAGTACAGCACAACATTTCATCTCATATAGTGAATAGTACAGAAGGGAAGTAAAGGAAAAAGTAAATAAGAAATTGCAATATTGCAATATTTAGCACAATGATGGGAGAAATGTAGGATCATATAAGAGAAGCCTCTATTCTGGGATCAAGGAAGATCACAAAAAACTTTTTGGAGCATATGACATCCTAATGAGACCTGCAAGATGGATGAGTTAGTCGTGCAAAGCATAGTTGGGTAGAACAGAGGCAAAGAACAGCATATGTCTGGAAATGAGACAAAGCATGGCATGGTTATCAGGCTAAACAGCCTTAAGCCTGGGACAAAGATTTAAGGGAGAGGGACATGAATGGCAAACCTCGTGAAATAGTTTATCTTGGGGAAATGGGGTAGTCATTGGGAGGTTCTATGCAGGGAGTAACATGATCACTTGAGTTACCCAATGATCATTTTGGCTGCACAGTGTGTAAGAGATTGAAGACTGGCCGCCTGGCAGCAATCCAGGTGGACACAGAGTAGGAAGACAGTGACCTAAACGAGGGTAGTAATCATGGGAACATAAAGAGAAAGACAAATTTGAAGGCTATGGAAAAAGTGGCAGTGTCAAAGATTAGCAATTCAATAAACAATTTGATAAATAATCTGGGAACAGGTGGTTAAATACTAGGAGGAAAAGAGTTAATTCCTTATTTCAAAATTATATAAAAATTATCTCCAGATCAATGAAATATTTTAATTTTTTTTAAAAAATGAATTTAGAAAATTATCAGAGGACATTTGGTCAATATGACACTTTAAAGCACCCCATCTTTTCCCAATCTACTTATGATAGGAGGCTTTAAAAAAAAAGCTAATGCTTCCTCTGTCCCTGAGGCTATGGTATTATATTGAACATTGTAGTGACCTTGAGATAGAAGGACAAAAGGCAGCAACTAAGAGCTGAACAACACTGGCCACTGTCTCAGTAAATGGATCTGTGGCATCCCGACGTTATCCCAGAGCAGGTGCTTTGAAATCCACTGTCGGTGTTGAGAGAGCAGAATCTTGCTGGAGAACCTACGAAACTGCTAGATAAGAAGGGGAGGGCAGAGGAAGTGCGGGAAAAATAACCAAAAACAAACAAACAGGAAAAAAAACTTACTTAAAATATGTCTGGAAACAATTTCTAAAAAGGCAATAAAACTAAGAGTGTATAGAGTTAATAATTAGTACATGAATTCATTCCAAGTGAAATTAATTTTATAGAGCAGTCTAATGATTATTATTTTTTTAAAGATTTATTTATTTGAAAGTCAGAGAGAGCAGAGGCAGAGAGAGCAAGAGAAGAGAGGTTTTCCATCCGATGGTTCACTCCCCAGTTAGCTGCAATGACTGAAGTTGCACCAATCCAAAGCCAGGATCCAGGAGCCTCCTCCAGGTCTCCTACATGGGTGCAGGGGCCCAAGGACTTGGGCCATCTTCTACTGCTTTCCCAGGCCATAGCAGAGAGCTAGATCAGAACTGGAGCAGCCGGGTCCTGAACCAATGCTCAGGCCAGGGCATTAACCCACTGCACCACAGCACCGGTTCCTCTAATGATTATTTTTAATAAATATTTTAAGATGTTCAGAGACATTTATAAAGGCAAGCTTCTGCTAAAATGAAGAGAAATTTTGAAAAAAGCATAAATAAAATAAAAACATCTGGATATAGAAAAGAAGTTTCTGGGGGTGGGTTTTTGGCACCATGGTTAAGAAGCCACGGGATGCCTTCATCCCACGTCAGAGTGCCTGGGTTCAGTTCCACTTCTGATTCTGGCTTCCGGAGGGTGCATACCCAGAGACGCAGCAGAAGAGGCTGAAGTACACGGGTCCCTGCATGCAGGTGGGAGACCCATATTGACTTCCAGATTTGCTCGCTCACTCTCTTTCTCTCTCTCTTTCCCGTTCTCTCTAACTCTTTTATATAAATTAATAAATTTTTTTAAAAATAGAAGCCATCTAAAAAGAATTTTCACATATTCCTACTGTTACATCTATTCACCTCCCTGTACTTCTGTTCACTTGCTTGGTTGGCCTTCTCACTTGTTACCATGAGTGGACTGTCTATGCCTCTAATGAAGACCACAACTCCACTAAGTATTGGACCACACCACAGCATTCTTGCCTTGCTTTCTGGCATCTTCCATCCCCCTCCACTTCCCCGTCCCCAGATCTTTCCCATAAGAGCAAAACCATGGTTTACTGCTTCCAGCCTAAAAAATAAGAAACCTACCACTCACCTCCTTTATCCTTCCATTTACTATGACATTTCCTACATTCTCCTTTTTGAAAGGATTCCTTGAAAGAAAAATCTGCCTGTACCCACTATTTCTAACTCTTCCTTTCTCTTGAATACACCTTGATCAAGTAAAGGCTTCTCCTTTCTGCCTTAGTCTATATTGTGCTGCAACAACAGAATACCACAAACTGGGTAATTGATTTTTTTTTTAAAGATTTATTTATTTATTTGAAAGTCAGAGTTAAACAGAGAGAGAAGGAGATTCAGAGAGAGAGAGAGGTCTTCCATCTTCTGGTTCACTCCACAGTTGGGTGCAATGACCAGAGCTGTGCCAATCCAAAGCCAGGAGCTTCCTCCAGGTCTCCCACATGGATACAGGGGCCCAAGGACTTGGGCCATCTTCTACTGCTTTCCCAGGCCATAGCAGAGAGCTGGATTGGAAGTGGAGCAGCCAGGACTAGAACTGGTGCCCATATAGGAGGCCAGCACAGCAGGAGGAGGCTTTACCCACTACACCACAGTGCCAGCTCAAACTGGGTAATTTATAATGAACAGAAATTCATTGACTCACAGTCCTGGAGGCTGGGAAGTCCCAAATCCAGGGGCCAGCATCTGGTAGGAGACCTCTTGCTGCATCATTGGAGGGCAGAAGACAGCCCATGATGGGAAAGCAGAAAGAGGGTGACAGAGAGATCAAAGAGAGCCAAACACCTATTTTATTCTGGACCTACTCCCATGATAATGTCATTAACCCACTTATGGAGACAGAGCTCTCATGGCCTACTTACCTCTTAGAAGTCCAACTCTCTATACTATTACAATGGAAATTAAATTTTACCATGAGTTTGAGAAGGGACAAATGTTCAGACCATAGCACCTCCTCACCATGTCATTAATTCTTTCATCAAGATCACCAAAAATTTCCACATGGCTAAATCTAATGGTTAATATCATTGCTCATCTTGCTTGACTTGTTAGCAGCATGTGGCTTCCACTGTTTCTATGTCACATGCTGTTCCTTCTTGAGACGTATTTGTCTCCTGGCTTCCAATGATTTCTCTCTATATTCTACTTCTCAATCTCCTTTGTTGGTTTTTCCTTATCTCCCTGACCTCTGAACACTAGACTATCTCAGACTTTATATTTCTTCTCTTCAATGACTACATACACTTTGTGGTAGATTAAATTATGGCTTACAATCATTTGCTCCCTCCATATTATGAGAATTGCTCCCCGACAATCTTTTGATTTGTGTTACAATGCTGCTTCTGGGCAGAACACACATCCTTGCTCCATTGTAGGGCCAGGCTACATGACATTTTGTGACCCATGGAGTGGAAGTATGTGGTGTAAGCCACACACCAGCAAAAGCTTTAAGTTAGACTGCCTTATTTAGTTTGGCCTCTCTTGCTTCAGCTCTTGGCCTTGATAATAGCATGCACTGGGCAGGGGATAGTTCTTCCCCAAGGCCCAAAGTTAAAAGGCACCTGAATCAGACTTACATATGGTCCATCACTTAGAGAAGAACCGAAATTGACTTGTAGCTTATGCACAACAAGATTAAGAGGCAAATCCTTATTGCTATAATCCCCTGATAGTTGGGAGCTGTATGTTACCTCAACAATGTTGACTGATAGAACTCCCTTTAAACTATCCTGAAGCCCAGGTTCATATATCCAGTTGCCAACTGTATTTGGATGTCCAAAAGGCATCTCAAACACAGTAGATTTAAAAATGAGCTTAAGATCTTTCTAATTAAATTTGGATTTCTTTAATTCTATTATCAATCAATGGAACCTCAACCTTCTACAACAAGAAAACTATAGCCCTCTTGATTTCTCACTTTTGCTTATACTCCACGCCCAATTTATTAACAAATCTTGTTGGTTCTATTTTCAAAATAAATTCAGATTCTGGCAACTTCTCACCACCAGCACAGGTACGACTTTGCTCCAAGACATCATCATCTTTATTTACTGCTATAGCCATACCAATCTCCAGTGGTCACAGCTGCTTTCTGCATCACAGTCTCAGTTCCTAAGAATTACTAGAGGGGCCAGCGCTGTGGCACAGCAGGTTAATGCCCTGGCCTGAAGTGCTGGCATCCCATATGGGTGCTGGTTCTAGTCCCGGCTGCTCCTCTTCTGATACAGCTCTCTGCTATGGCCTGGGAAAGCAGTAGAAGATGGCCCAAGTCTTGGGCCCCTGCACTCACATGGGAGACCCGGAAGAAGCTCCTGGCTCCTGGCTTCGGATGGGCACAGCTATGGCCATTGCAGTCATCTGGGGAGTGAACCTTCAGATGGAGGACCTCTCTCTCTCTCTGCCTCTCCTCTCTCTGTGTAACTCTGACTTTCAAATAAATAAATAAATCTTAAAAAAAGAATAAAAAGAATTACTAGAGAAAGTTCTTCTAGAGTAGAAAATAAAAGTTAATCAATAACTGCTCAATGAATGCTATCCAACCTCAGCTGGGTCACAGATATCAACTAATCGCTCAATTATCTCTAATCATTTTTTACCACCTCTATCACCATAGTCCAAGCCACTACTATCTTTCATCCTAGTTATTTTGAAAACCACTCAGCTTACTCCTGCCCTTGTCCCCCAGAATGGGTCTTTCAAAACAGTAAGTCAGATGGTATCACTTCTTTGCTGAAACTTTCCTTTGCTCAAATGATGTCCCACCTCACCAACAGAGAAAAGCAAGTCATTCTAGGCTCTACAACATCCTTAACACTCTGTACATACACAACACACACACTCCCCACCTAACTGCTCACATCACGTTTCTTATGGCTCTCACTGTTCTCCTTCAGCTTTGGCTACAGTGGCTTCCTGGCCATCCCAAAGTCTTTCGCACTTGTCCTTCCCTCTACCTCAGGTGCTGTTCCGCTAAATAGCTCTATGGCCTGCTCCTTACCTCCTGTAGGACTGTACATAGTCATCTTTGTAGTGAGGCCTTCTTTGACTCTCTTTTAAATTGCACCAGAACTCCCTATCGCTCTTTCCTGCTTTATTGCACTGTGTAGCATTTACAGAATTTGTAAATTTTAATGTATGAAACATTTTGCTTGTGCATTGTGTTTATTGTTTCTCTCCCTACACTAGAATGTAAGCTCCATGAACTAGCAGTGTTTTGGGTTTGTTTTGTTCACTGTCGCATCCTCTAAGCATTGCAAGTGCTCAATAAATATTTGTTGAGAGAATCAATACAACTAACTAGCTGTAACATTCAGAATATATAGAGTTCCTACACATCAAAAGGAAACATAAAGATAACTAGATGAAAAATTAGTCAAGAATACAGATAACGAATTCACAGAAGAAGCATATAATCAATAACCCAAGGAAAAGGATTCAACCTCACTAGCAATGAGTGACTTCTACATAATGGAATATCTTCTAATAATCATCTGGCAAACATTTTAGAAAGCTAATACACTGGCAAGGATACAGAAGAGCAGGGACTCTTACATACTACTGGCACAACTTTGGAGATTTGCAAAATCTAGTAAAAACTAGAAATACAAGCACCGTTTAACCTAGCAATCCTGCCCTAGGACAGAAGGCCAAGAAATGAATGTCATTGAATCTTTTTACATGAGACATGCATAAGAATATTAATATCAGCATTATTGATAAGAGCCTCCAATGAAGACTCAATTCACAATTAAGAGTAGAAAAAACATGTGTGATTCACACACACACTGGAATATTTTACAGTAATCAAAATGAATAAACTATGGTCTGAAACAACTTAAAAACCACCTTGGGGCTGGTGTTGTGGCATAGCTGGTAAAGTCACTAACTGCAATGTCTGCCTTCCATATGGGCGTCAGTTGGTATCCTGGCTGCTCCACCTCTGATCCAGCTCCCTGCTAATGGCCTGGGAAAAACAGTGGAAGATGCCCTGAGTGCTTGAGCCCCTGCCATCCATCCTAGGAGACCTGGATGATATTCCTGACTCCTGGCTTTGGCCTGGTTCAGCCCTGGCCATTGTGGCTATCTAGGGAGTGGATGGAGAATCTCATCTCACTCTGTGTGTCTCTCTCCCTCTCTCTCTGCAACTCTGACTTTCACATACATAAATAAATCTTAAAAACAAAACAAAACAAAAACTGAGGGGCCGGCACTGTGGCATAGCAGATAAGGCTGTGGCCTGCAGTGCCGGCATCCCATATGGGCACTGGTTCAAGTCCTATCTGCTCCACTTCCAATCCAGCTCTCTGCTATGGCCTGGGATAGCAGTAGAAGATGGCCCAAGTCCTTGAGTCCTGCACCCGCGTGGGAGACCCAGAAGAAGCTCATGGCTCCTGGCTCCTGGCTTCGGATCGGCACAGCTCCAGCCATTGCGGCCATCTGGGGAGTGAACCAGCGGAAGAAGACTTTCTCCCTCTCTCTCTCTCTGTCCCTGCCTCTTTGTACTCTGCCTTTCAAATAAATAAATAAATCTTAAAAGTAAAAAAACAAACAAACAAACAAACAAAAACCTGAAACTACCTGAAAGCCAAAGGGCAAGGGAGACTAGAAGATGTAGCTGTGCAGAGCAGGGAAAAACAGTTCTGCGGGCAGACAGGGAAATGGTGGGCACAGGGTAGTCGGGGTTGAGTGCTGCTCCTCTTGCTGGCAAGATGGAAGGAAGCCTGGTCTAGCAGGCCCATTTCTAGACAACCGAAGAGGAGTCCCTGGAATCACTTTTGATGCTGCTGCTTGTCATTCCATAATACATTTCCTGTGTACTTTTTACCCTCTTTATTCATCGACTTCATTGATCATTCCTTCATTTATTGAGCAATGTTTTAGGTGCTACAGAGGACAAAAGGAAGCAGAAGCCATGGCTCTTGTGCTCTGCGAGTTCAGTATATAGTTTCAAAGACAACAGTTGATGATGTGAAGGGCCATACTTGCCTTCTCATTAAAGAAGAAACAAGTACCATACGGTTGTATACCAATCATTCTGGCAACTCAGACCAGAGAGGATGGCTGTTGATTGAGGTAGACAAGATTTATAGGAGAAATCTGGAATTTCAATTATATTTTAGAAGCTGGCTCAGGTTTCATTGGCACATGTTGGGGAAAGCTCATGAATAAGAACTCACAGTGGCAGAGCGCATAAATGAGGTTCACAAAAGGGCATCCAGTCGAGGTGACCTGAAACACATGATAAATGCAGGGAAGAAGAGGAAGGGGAGGGTGAGTGAGAAGGTGGAGGCGGAACACTGAAGAGCTGTCAAAGACATGCTAAGGAGTTTTAACTTAATAGATTTTGATGTGGAAATCATTTGGTCAAAATGGTCACTGCTTCATATGCACCATCTCACTGAATCCTTATAATAATAAGGTAAATCTTATTATATTCATTTTTCAAGATCAAAAACTGAAGTTCAGGGGCTGGAGTCATGGCTTAGTGGATAAAGTGCCTCCTGTTATGCCAGCATCCCATATGGGCAGTGGTCCGTGTCTCAGCTGCTCCACTTCCGATCCAGCTCCCTGTTAATTGCCTGGGAGAAGCAGCAGAAGATGGCCCAAGAGCTTGGACCTCTGCCACTCACATGGGAAGAAGCTCCTGGCTCCTGGCTTCAGCCTGGCCTACCCCTGGCCATTGCATCCATCTGGAGAGTTAACTGGCGGATAGAAGATCTCTCTCTCTCTTTCCCTCTCTTTCTCTCTTTTTCTCTTTCCGCTCCTCTTCCAATCTAGCTCCCTGCTAATGAGCCTTGGAAAGCAGTGAATGACTGCCCAAGTGCTTGGGCCTCTGCCACCCATATGGGAGATCTGGATGGAGTTCCAGGCTCTTGTCTTCAACCTGGCCCAGACCCAGCCATTTTGGCCATTTAGGGAATGAACCAGTGGGTGGAAGATTCTCTCTCTCTCTCTCTCTCTCTCTCTCTCTATATATATATATATATATATATATATATAAAACTCTGCCTTTCAAATAAATAAATAAGTCTTTAAAAAAAAAAAAAAACCCTGAAGTGCAGAGAGGATATGTAATTCCTTAAATTCACACAGTGTGGAAATTGTATAATCAGTCCTCAAAGTCAGGTCTTTCTGACCCCAAAGACTGTACCTTAACTCTCCACTATATTACCTTCTATTAAAATACGCTCAGTCCATTCATCTCCAAGGAGAAGATGCTATACATTTGACCTAAGGTTACAGAGGTAAGGGATTTATTTGAAAGGCAGAACCACAGAGAGAAAGGAGGAGAGACTGGGAGTCGAGAAAGATCTTACATCTGCTGGTTCACTCACCAAATGACCACAACAGCCAGGGAAGAGTCAGGCCAAAGCCAGGAGCCAGGAGCTTCTTCCAGGTCTCCCATATGGGTGCAGGGTTCTAAGTACTAGGGCCATCTTCTTCTGTTTTCCAGGTAAATCGGCAGGGAGCTGGATCAGAAGTGAACAGCCAGACTCGAACTGGTGCCCTTATGGGATGCCAGCAACCCAGCCAGCAGTTTAATCTGCTATACCATAGCATCAGCACCAAGATTTTTATTTCTTTACTTATTTGAAAGGCAGAGTGACAGAGAGGGAAAAGGAGAGATAGAGAGATAGCTTCCATCTCCTGGTTCATTCCCCAAATGGCCACACATTTGAAGCCAGAAGTGTAGAACTCTAGCCACATCTTCCATGTGGATGGCGGGGACCCAAGCACTTGAGCTGTCATCTGCTACCTTCCAGCAGGAAGCCATGAAGGAAGTGGAGGAGCCAGGACTTGAACCCAGGCATTCCAGTATGAAATGTGGGTATCCCAAGTGTAACTTAATTTCTGTGCCAAATGCCGGACCCATGTATCTTTGAAGCAACAATAAGATTCTATTAAAAGGGAACATTCAGAACATTATAAAATTCTGTAAATATTAATGTTAGGCCGGCGCCGTGGCTTAACAGGCTAATCCTCCGCCTTTCGGCGCCAGCACACCAGGTTCTAGTCCCGGTTGGGGCGCCGGATTCTATCCCAGTTGCCCCTCTTCCAGGCCAGCTCTCTGCTATGACCCGGGAAGGCAAGTGGAGGATGGCCCAAGTCCTTGGGCCCTGCACCCGTCTGGGAGACCACGAAGAAGCTCCTGGTTCCTGGCTTCGGATCGGCGCAGCTTCGGCCATTGTGCCCAATTACGAAGTGAACCAGTGGATGGAAGACCTCTTTTTTTCTCTGCATTTCTTTTTCTCTCTGTGTAACTCTGACTTTCAAATAAATAAATAAATCTTTAAAAAAAAAAACAGAAAAATTGAGATAAAAGCCAATTAAATAATCAAGGGAAATCTACAAGAAGTAATTGACATGAAATCCTATAGTATTTTAGAATCAAAACAAGACATGCAGAAAGGAGGAACAGAATGGGGTCAGACTTCTCAAAGCAATACTAGAAGCTACAAGACAATCAACAATGACTCCAAAAGGGTCACCAACATGAATTTTTTTATTTTTATTTATTTTTTAATTTGATAGGTAGAGTTATAGGCAGTAAGAGAGAGAGACAGAGAGAAAGGTCTTCCTTTTGTTGGTTCACTCCCCTAATGGCCACTACGGCCGGCGCTGTGCCGATCTGAAGCCAGGAGCCAGGTGCCTCTCCTGGTCTCCCATGTGGGTGCAGGTCCCAAGCACTTGGGCCATCCTCCACTGCCCTCCCGGGCCACAGCAGAGAGCTGGACAGGAAGAGGAGCAACCGGGACTAGTACCCGGCGCCCCAGCCAGGACTAGAGCCCAGGGTGCCGGCACCGCAGGCAGAGGATTAGCCAAGTGAGCCATGACACCGGCCATCAACATGAATTTACCACCTTGAATTGTGTACAAACTGTCAACCCTGTATCAGATAGAAAACACTTTGGATATTCAAGGTCTCAAAAAATTTACCTTTAGGCATTCACTTCTCAGAAAAGTTTTGGAGAAAGTGTTCCATCAAAACAATGGAGGAAACCAAGAAAGAGGCCTCCATCCAATCCAAGAAAAAGAAAGTCTTACCTAGGCATGAGAACAAGGAAACCAGCAGCCCTTGGGGAGCCAGCTGTGTGGCAGGTCTAAAAAATAGTCTATCACAGCAAAATGATGGAAATCTCCAGAAAGGCTATTTCTAAGTGGAGGAAAAAAATTCCATGAAAATCATAGAGTATCTGATATATCTGGCTATACAAAGAGGACTTGCACAGCTCTGGGAGAGGAAAAGTATAAATTGTGACAAGTACATAGAAAACAAAAAAACTAGGAAATTATGATTATAGTTATTCTTAGAATAAAGGAGATGTCATCAATTGTTTCAGCAGTGAGTAATACCTAATATGAACCTTATAATATAAACATGAACATTGATTTCATAAAAATTTTTACATTGGGAGGATGGAGATAGGATTTATTAGAGTAGGCTTTTTAAAATATTTATTTATTTATTTATTTGAAAGTTACACAGAGAAAGGAAGAGACAGAGAAAGAGAGAGAGAGAGATCTTCCATCCACTGGTTTACTCCCCAAATGGCTGCAACAGCAAGGGCTTGGTCAGGCTGAAGCCAGGAGCTTCTTCCTGGTCTCCCACGTGGGTGTAGGAGCCCAAGCACTTGGGCCACCTTCCACTGCTTTCCCAGATGCATTAACAGGGAACTGGATCAGAAGTGGAGCAGCCAGGACTCAAACTGACACCCATATGGGATGCTGGTGTCACAGGCAGTGGCTTTATCCGCTACGTGACAACACCAGCCCCTAGACTAACTATTGAAACAAAAGATCTCAACATCTATAATGGTCTAAGCTAGCTGATGATAGCTCTGCCTTCTTCCATCTTCAGTAGGTGACCCAGGCCTAGAAGCCGTACATATCACTATGCTTGCATTGCATTGACTAGACTTCAGCCAGTAGGCACACTCAGACGGAAGACAGCTGACAAATCATTTCTGGGTAGGTATTCCTTCCCAGCACTGTTCTACATTCTAGAAGGGAGAGTACAGATCTTGGTACACGGCTAACCATAGTAGAAAGCAAGTGTATGTATGTGTGGGCTGGTATAAGGACCTAAAGTCTAATTCAGTCAGCAAACAATAAATAAGGCTAAAAATAAAAAAAAAATTAAAACTTAGGAAATAGTTTAGGCTTTAAAAAAAAAAAAAGAAATATGAAAGTAAAAGGAAGAGAGCATGAGAGCTGAAAATAATCATGCTTATAGAGTACTGCTCAGTGAACAAAGCCGAACCAAGGGACTGCTCCTTGTATTTTTTTTTTCTTTTTTCTTCCCCTAAAAAACCTTTTATTTAAGGAATACAAACTTCATGCATTTCATAAATTCAATTTTAGGGAAATAGTGATTCTTCCCACCATACCCACCCTCCCACCCACACTCTCACTTCACCTCCTCCTCCCTCTCCCATTCCATGCATTTTTTTTTTTGACAGGCAGAGTTAGACAGTGAGAGAGAGAGAGAGAGAGAGACAGAGGGAAAGGTCTTCCTTCCCTTGGTTCACTCCCCAAATGGCTGCTACCATTTGGCTGCTACCATTTGGCAACCGGGACAGAATCTGGCGCCCCAACTGGGACTAGAACCTGTGGTGCTGGCGCCGCAGGCAAAGGATTAGCCTAGTGAGCTGCGGCGCCGGCCCCCTGTATTTGTTTTTAAGATGAGCTTTGGGAGCCAGTGCTGTGGCATAGCAGGTTAATCCTCCTCCCCCTGCGGTGCCAGCATCCCATATGGGTGCTGGTTCAAGTCCCGGCTGCTCTTCTTCCAATCCGGTTCTCTGCTGTGGCCTGGGAAAGCAGTAGAAGATGGCCCAAGTCCTTGGACCCTTGCACCCAAATGGTAGACCCAGAAGAAGCTCCTGACTCCTGGCTTCAGATCGGCACAGCTTTGGCTGTTGCAGCCATTTGGGGAGTGAACCAGCGGAAGGAAGATCTCTCTCTCTCTGTCTCTCCCTCTCAGTGTCTGTAACTCCTCCTCTCAAATAAATAAATACAATCTTTAAAAAAAAAGATGAACTTTGTAGAACTATTCAACTTGTTGATAGTAGTATATGTACTACCACATAAAAATTAAAGTTAACTCAATAAAGTTAAATAGAAAATAAAAGATCTTAGAAATGATTGAATAGAGAATAAGAAAGAAATACAGGCAAAGGAGATGCCAAGGTCTGAATGAATAGGAGGATTTTGCTGCCATTAAGACAGATGAAGAATCATGAGCAATAGTTTTTTTGGAAAGATGTCATTTTTATGATAGTTGAGTTTAAGTTCTACCTGATGGACCTCCAAGTAGAAATGTCAACAAGGTAGAGAAGGTCAAGCTAAAGACACATATTTTTCAGTGATCTGCTTGAGCTATGCAAATGGATAAGGTTACTAAAGGGAGCAGTGTAGAGATCAGGTTGAAGACAAAGTACAGAGAACCTTGACCCTCTCTCTGCAGGGTCAGAGAAAGAAAAACATTCAATAAAGATGCAAATAAGTAGTTAGAGAAGCAGAAGCCCTTGAAATAGAATCCTTCATGGAATACAGGGGAAAAGAAACTCTCGAAAAAGATTAAATAATAGAAAACACTTCAGAATACTCAAGAAGGATGAGCAAAGCCTTTTGCTTTTAACGATAAGAAAGTCCCTAGTGACCAGCTACATAAGAGTTTCGTAATAGTGGCAGAAGAAACAGTGAATGGAGTATAAGGCAGCAAAAATTCTTGCCCTTACCTGGTTATATGCTCCACAGGCTCTATGCTGTTTGTAAAGGAAGATCTGGCTCTTGCCTACTTAACTCAATCCTCAATGTTAGCATGACAAAAAGTAGGAAAATCAGAAGGAATGTGCCCCAAATGGGACGCAATGTGAAGTATATAGCGCCAGCTATGCGCGTTCTTGACCAGAATGTTGAACCTGAATTGCAACCAGCCTTTAAATCTCCCCTCCAGTTTGTAGGAAATGCAGGGGATAGACCAACAAGTAAAACGATACCAACACAGAAATTAACAAGCTCAGAAGATGGGACATTAGCTAGGGGCTCAGTCTCTTCAATTTAGTGACATAAAAAAAGAGAGGAGAGGCACTGTTGAAATTAAAAGAGAAGTAAGCAATACTTATGCAACACATTCCTTTAATTGAATTCTGTCTTGTAAAACACAGCTATAAAAGCTGTTATATAGATCATTAGGAAAATTTCTAAATGGTCTATTATATAATATTAAAGTATTAGTTTTACTAGTTGTGATAAGTATACTGATAGAGATGCATTCTAAAATATTTAGAAATAAAATATAATAATGCCTATAATTTAATTTAAAATACTTCAGGAAAAGAAGGATGAAGCAAACACAACCAACTGTTAAATGTAGGCACAGGCCAGCGCCACGGCTCACTAGGCTAATCCTCCATCTTGCGGCGCCGGCACACCAGGTTCTAGTCCCGGTCAGGGCGCCGGATTCTGTCCCGGCTGCCCCTCTTCCAGGCCAGCTCTCTGCTGTGGCCAGGGAGTGCAGTGGAGGATGGTCCAAGTGCTTGGGCCCTGCACCCCATGGGAGACCAGGAGAAGCTCCTGCCTTCAGATCAGCGCGGTACGCCGGCTGCAGTGTGCCGGCTGTGGCAGCCATTGGAGGGTGAACCAACGGCAAAAAAGGAAGACCTTTCTCTCTGTCTCTCTCTCTCATTGTCCACGCTGTCTGTCAAAAAAAAAAAAAAAAACCACAGAAAGAAAGTGGCCTCTATTATGGTATTCTACTCTGTATATCTGAAAAGTATAGTAAAATAAAAAATTAGTTTAGTTGCGGAAAGAAAGCAATAAAGTAGTAGCTTGAAGGGGGTAACTGAGTCAAAGTTGTATTTTTTTTTAAAGATTTATTTATTTATTTTAAAGTCAGAGTTATACAGAGAAAAGAGGAGAGGCAGAGAGAGAGAAGTCTTCCATGTGCTGGTTCACTCCCCAGATGGCTGCAACAGCCAGGGCTGGGCCAGGCCAAAGCCAGGATTCAGGAGCCAGAAGCTTTACCTGGGTCTCTCACATGGGTACAGGAGCCCAAGGACTTGGACCATCTTCTGCTGCTTTCCCAGGCACATTAGCAGCGAGCCAGATTGTAAGTGGAGTGGCTGGGACTCAAGCAACATTGGGATGCTGGCGCTGTAGACTTAACCTGCTGTGCACGGGCCCTGTCAACATCGTTTTTATGGGGGCGTGTTTGTAAGCTGAAGGGAAGGAAGTAATACAGGAGAGAAAGGGAGGAACAGGTGGAGCTAAGTCAAAGAAGTGGGAAAGGATGGACTACAAGGACATAAGTGTTCGGATCCAGAAAGGATCATCAGCACCTTGTTCCCTGAGAGGAGAAAAGGGGGAGACATTTGTCCTAGGGGTAAAGCCCCGATTAGGATGACTGAGTCTCAGATCAGAGTCCCTGGGTTTAACTCCCAGCTCTGGCCCTTGTTTCCAGCTTCCTGCTAGTGTGGCTCCTAGGAGGCAGCAGTGATGGTTCAGTAATAGGGTCCCTGCCACCCATACAGGAGACCTGGACTAAGGTCCTGGCCCCTGGCTTTGGCCTGGGTCCACCCTTGGCCATTGCTGATATTTGGGGAGTGAACTGGCAGACAGGAGCTTTGTCTCTCTCAGTATCTGTCTCTCTTTACCTCTGTCTCTGCCTCTCAAATAAATAAAATTTAAAAATTTTTTATAGAGGGCCAAAAAATAATAATTGGAGAGCTGAAAGCATTCTAAGGTGAAGACAGCCAAAGTGAAAAATGGTTTTCCATGGACAAAGGTTTTGGATAGACCAAGAGTAGTGCAACTGAGTTTGGGAACTTAAGGAGAATGAGAAAGTTCTAGAAATGCTGCTGAGTAAATTCTGTAGGGATGCATTCCTGAAAAAGCAGGATCTAGATGAAGCTAGTATATATTCATGGTGAATCCAATCAGCACAACTCTATCATTTCCTTCAGGCATGTTCATCAACCTGAAAGGAAGAAAAGCCAGACAATCCTAGACCTTTTACTTAAGTAGAAGGGAAGACGTTAACCCCACAAATCAAATAGGTGACTATGAGTGTGGCTAGGCTTATAGAAAGGCCATAAATAATTAGCCAACCACAGGAAGCCTTCTGGGTGCAGCAGCTTTTTTTTTTTTTTTCAATAATAGTATTTTTTAAAAGAATGGCTGATTTGAAAGGCAGACTGTCAAAGAGAAGGAGAGACAGTGCATTCCCCAAATGCCAGCAACAGCCAGGGTTGGGCCAGGCTGAAGTCAGGATCCAGGAATACCTTCCAGGTCTTTCACATGAGTGGCAGGGACTTAAGTCCTTGCACTATGATCTGCTTCCTTCCCAGGGGTATTAGCAGGGAGCTGGACAGGAAGTGGAGTAGCCAGGACTTGAACTAGCACTAATATAGGATGCCTGCATAGTACGTGATGGCTTAATCCACAGTGACACAATGCCAGCTCCTGGTAACTAAACTAGGAAATAAATACATCAGGGGCCAGTGTTGTGGCTTAGCAGATAAAGCCCTTGCCTGCAATGCTGGCATCCCATATGGGTACCCATTCAAGCCCCAGCCAGCTCCCTGCTAGTGCGCCTGAGAAAGTAGCAGAGGATGGCCCAAGTGCTTGGGCCACTGCACCCACGTGGAAGACCCAGAAGAAGCTCCTGGCTCTTGTCTTCAGCCTGGTCCAGTCCCTGCTGATGGGGCCATTTGGGGAGTGAACCAGCAGATGGAGGCAGGCTCTTTCTCTCTCTCTTGCTCTCTCTCTGACTCTCTCTCTCTCTTTCCCCCCATAGCTCTGCCTTTCAAGTAAAAAAAAAAAAAAAAAATCTGAAAAAGAAAGAAAGAAAAAAAACCAGAAACACAATACCGCAACAATAATGGTCTGTTACTTCTGAAATTACGTACATAAAGACTGGCTTCCGTCTTGTTCGCCTTCCCTTGTTTGTTCACGAGTTTGCTCTGACAACACCAGCTGCCACATGGCAAGCTGCCAGATGGGGAGACCAACCAGGAAAAGAACTGGGAGAGGCCTCTGGCCAATGGCCAGTGTGGCACTGAGGCCATCCAGCAACCCACGAGGACGTGGGCTGCCAACACCCCAGGAGCGAGCTTGGAAACAGATTCTCCCCATTGGGCCATAGATGATGGAAGCCCCGGCTGATACGCTCACGGCTGCCTTGGGAGAGACCTGAGCGGAGGATCCAGAGCAGTCTTGTTCAGATGGGACTCAGAGATAATCCATGTTTGTTGTTTTAAGCCGCTAAATTGGGGGGATTTGACACATACTCATAGATAACTAATACAATGAATGTTGGTGCATTGAAAGTAGCAGGAGACAAGGTACAGAGGGAAACCACAATTCAGGAGCAGATCCTTTAAGATTTAAAGCAGAGTTTCTCTACATTAAGGTCAATCAGATCACTTGGAGGTCTTGTTAGAAGACAGATTCCAGTGCAGTGGTTTGGGGGCCTAAGGTTCTGCATTTCTGACAATTCACGGGGGAGGCTGCGCCGACCCAAAGCCAAGAGCCAGGCGCTTCTTCCAGGTCTCCCATGTGGGTGCAGGGGCCCAGGGACTTGGGCCATCTTCTACTGCTTTCCCAGGCCATAGCAGAGAGCTGGATCAGAAGAGGAGCAGCTGGGACTCAAACCAGCATCCATATGGGATGCCGGCACTTCAGGCCAGGGCTTTAACCCGCTGAGCCACGGCGCTGGCCCCTAAATTGATTTTTTGTACAAATCAGACTCACATGAGTTTGGGTGCAGGAGCTAGTTTTTAATAGGGTCTGATCAACCCAGACAGATGAAGCCAAGGTTGAGGTTCCAGACCTACAAAAGGCAGAATACCTACAAAAGTTGCACTTTGTAAATTCACATTTATGAAATAAAAAATTTTAAAAAAGAAAGAAAATAAGCATAAAAAAAAGGCAGAACACCTGCAGAATGCATGCAGAAGGGCAGCATCTTCCCTGACCTCTTCCTCATCTGTACCCAGTGGAACAGTAGCTCTAAAGAGGACTTGAGCACAGTCACACGGCTCACCAAGAGGTACAAAAGTCAGATCCTCTTGGACTCACATGTGTGTGTCATGGGTGTGGAATAACCTTGAAAGAGGACTGGAAGAACTTAATGAACCCATGCGAACAGATGTCGAAGTTCAGGTCCTTCAGCCATTTGTGTGCACCAAGAGTGAGCTTTCCTTCCTGCTATGCTTCTATGGTTTCAACCACAAAAATTACCCATAAAGAGACAAGAACTGGGCAAACTGTTCTGGGAGCCTCATTGACACCACCATCCCTAAGGTCAGCTTGACATCAAAATTCATGTTCTGCTTCATCAAGTCTGGCCAGTTTTTCTCGCTCAGTTAACAGGGCAAACCATTTCCTGCCCCGGGACTTCTCACTGGCCTTGAACTGCTGTGGCAGCAGTGACCAATGTTAAGTTCAGGCTAAGCATGTATGTGAGCATCTGAGCATGCCTAGACAAGTGCCAGAGGCTGCCATGGCCACCCCTGTCCAGACTTGACTTGACCTAAGCACTGACACCACAACATGAACTGTCACCACACCCCCAGCCCACCCCGCTCTACTGAGGTCTTGAAGCGTTGAGGCCACATCTATTTTTCTTCTCTCAGAATGAAATCCTATGTGAATGTCCTCAGAACAAAATTTCTGAGGCATTGTCTTTCTCATTGAAGTTTCGGTCACACTAACAGGAGATCTGATTCACATTCAGTGTCAAATATTTTGTCACTCTTTGATACCAAATAGTCCTTGTCAGTGTGTATGTAAGTTTCGACATAGTTGAAATCAAGTTATTCATTAGCCTGCTTTTTAAGCTTATTTCACACTTAAAACAGCTTCAAACATAACGTGTAGACACACACTCATGCCTCAGTGTAGATCAGATTCACATCACTTAGAGCTGGTACACAGTATTTCAGAGAATGGCAGAGTGGGATTTGCTTAGCCTTGTGCTTCATGGTTGGATTTTTATTTGTTTCCAATTTTTTAATATCGTGACTAATGCTGCTACGTATATGCTTGTACAAATTGCCTTTTTTTCCTCCTAGGCTTTTACCTTGGAACGTTTGAGTTTTTGTCAAGGAAGTATTACTGAGCCTCTGGATGGACAGACAGGAATCAGTGCAGGATGACAAGTAGGGCGCTGTATTTTCACCTAGAAAATATCTGTCCGGGGTAGGCTTTGGGTGCAGCAGCTGAGACCCATTTGCGCTGCTCACATCACATAGTAGAGTGCCCAGGTGTGAGTTCCAGTTCTCTCCCAACTCCATCTTCCTGCTAATGTGCACCCTGAGGGACAGCAAGTGTTGAGTCCCTGGCACCCATAGGAGACATCCATTTGGAGTTCCTGGCTCCTTAGCTTCAGCCTGGTCCAACCCCAGCTGTTGTTGGCATTTGGGAAACAGACCAACAATCTCTCTTTTTCTGTCTCCCTTTCAAAATGATGAAATTTTTTTTAAAAAGTCTGTCCAATGAGGGCAATATTTGTCACGGAGTTCTTGTGAACACTACATGAGGTCAAGGAGGTGATAGCATCATTACAAATTATGCAGAAGGGCCGGCGCTGTGGAGAGTGGGTAAAGCCGCCACCTGTAATGCTGGCATCCCACATGGGTGCCGGTTCAAGTCCCAGCTGCTCCTATTCCAATCCAGCTCTCTTCTATGGTCTGGGAAAACGGTAGAAGATGGCCCAACTCCTTGGGCCCCACACCTGTGTGGGAGACCCATAGGAAGCTCCTGGCTCCTGGCTTCGGATCGGCCCAGCTCTGGCCATCGTGGCCATTTGGGGAGTAAACCAGTGGATGGAAGACTTCTCTCTCTCTCTGCCTCTCTGTAACTCTGCCTTTCACATAAATAAATAAATAAATAAATCTTAAAAAAAAAACTACGCAGATATAGATTCATAGACTCAGACTGTGATTAGAAATTCTAATTATGAAGGAATCATAATGAATTCATTATCTGTTGGTTTAATCACACACTCACACACATGCAAAGTGTTTCTCTTGGGCTCTTTGTATGCTAAAATGTTTTCCTGAGGTTGTTATTTAAGCTTTGCCTGCAAAAAATAGTGCAACCCCATGAGAAGCAGTGAACTCTAAAAAAATAATCATTCCGAACAAACATATTCTTTGTCCTGTGAGCTAATGCAAGTGTCAAGACCTCAGGCTTGCTCCAGAAACATGGAAGTGGTCCACTCTTGAAGCATGACAAGGTTTGTGACCCCACAAGGAGAAAGGAGACGTTATCCAGTCTAGACACTGGCTTAAGGGACAGCTCACATTTCTCTTCTCTCTTTTTATTTGATCCATTGTAATCTTCTTAGTATATTTAAGTCCTGTTTTTGATTCTCTCTCTCCTCTTAAGAGCTCAGAGTGCCCTGGATTCACCATTTCGGGACTTTATTTTGTCTAGAAGATGTGAATTTCATCTTGACAGTCTCTCAAAGCCCGTCCAGCTCTGACCTCCTGGGTTCTATGATTCTGTCCACTCTCACTGAATGACAAAGCCCAGTCTTGTTCCAACTCAGTGTCTGGTTGCTTCAATTTCCTCATACCATGACCAGCGGCTCCTTGGGAAATTTTTGTCAAAGTGCAATATCTGACTCACTTGAATATGTGTAAACATGCAGACTCCTGGGCCCTATGCCTACAGAATCAAAATCTCAGGAGTGTAGACTGAGGAAACTGTATTTGATAAGAGGAAAACATGTATCTAACACATGTGGTCCTGGGCCAAACAGGCTGAAAGGCTGCCTTAAAGGAACACCCTGCCAGTCCCTTTTGTCTTCATCTTTCCAGTCTTACCTCCCACTCTTCAAGATTCTGCTTCCATAACAGGCCCAAAACGTCACATTGAAATCACATAAAAAAAATGGGTTCAAATGATAGGACATCAGGCATCAGATCAATACATAAGGAAGACCTCTGCCATCCCACTGGCTCTCTAATCCTACTGGGTCTGTGTTTGCCAAACCTACTATAATTTAGGCTGACAGTGTGGCTTTAGGAGAAGGTTATGGGTTAAAAGTATTCTCCTAAAATTCACATGTTGAAGCCTCAATCCCCAGTACCTCAGAATATGGTCTTCTCTATAAATAAGATTGTTGAGATGTGATCAGTCATGTACATGGAGAATACCATGTGAACATGAAGGCAGAGATTGTATCTACAAGTCAAGGAAAATGAAAATCCACCAGCAAAGCATCAGACACTAGGACAGGGGCATGGAACAGATTCTTCTTCACAGTCCTCAGAGAGAGAGAGATCTTCCATCTGCTGGTTCATTTCACAAATGGCGTCAGCTGGGCCACGTTGAAACAAGGAGTCAGGAACTCCATCCAGGGGCCCAAGTACTTGAGGCCATGCTCTACTGCCTTCCTAGGTGCATTAGCAGGGAGCAAGATTGAAGTGGAGCAGCCAGGACTCCAAACAGCACTCCTAAATGGGGTGCAGCCATCGCAAGCAGTGGCTTAACCAATTGCATCACCACATAGGCCCAACCATGCAACACCCTAACCACTGCACCAAATGCCCACTCCAAAACTCATTAAAAAAAAAGATTTATTTTATTTATTTAAAAGACAGAGTTACAGAGCGAGGTAGAGCCAGGGAGAGACAGAGGTCTTCCAATCC
The DNA here is from genome assembly GCF_033115175.1 of Lepus europaeus. Taxonomy (NCBI): domain Eukaryota; kingdom Metazoa; phylum Chordata; class Mammalia; order Lagomorpha; family Leporidae; genus Lepus; species Lepus europaeus. The sequence goes on from NC_084836.1 coordinate 51,553,011, forward strand.
GCTGGTTTACTCCCTAAATGATCGCAATGGCCAGAGCTGAGCTGATCAGAAGCCAGGAGCCAGGAGCTTCTTCTGGGTTTTGCACACAAGTGCAGGCACCCAAGGACTTGGGCCATCTTCTACTGCTTTCCCAGGCCATAGCAGAGAGCTGGATCAGAAGTGGAGCAGTGGGGACTCAAATGGGTGCCCATATGGGATGCTGGAACTGCAGGCTGGGGCTTTAACTCACTGTGCCATAGCACCGGCCCCCAAAACTCATCTTTTTTTATTTTTATTTTTGACAGGCAGAGTGGACAGTGAGAGAGAGAGACAGAGAGAAAGGTCTTCCTTTTCCATTGGTTCACTCCCCAGTGGCTGCTGCAGCCAGCGCATTGCGCTGATCCGAAGCCAGGAGCCAGGTGCTTCTCCTGGTCTCCCATGGGGTGTAGGGCCCAAGCACTTGGGCCATCCTCCACCGCCTTCCCTGGACACAGCAGAGTTGGACTGGAAGAGGAGCAACCGGGACAGAATCCAGCTCCCCGACCGGGACTAGAACCTGGGCTGCCGGCGCCACAGGCGGAGGATTAGCCTATTGAGCTGCGGCACCGGCCCGAAAACTCATCTTTTAATTCCATTTTCCCATGAACTTTTTAAAATACCCTCATATACTGCATTCCTTGGAAGAAAAGTATTGTTGGAGATGTCTTTAGCACACTTGTGAAGTGTTCGCTATTATTAAAATATTATTCACCTTGTGGCCAGCAGGAAACTGCTTTGAGAAGATCATAAATGAATTCTCTGGTAACCAAGGGTTATTCTTCACATGTAGAAAGATAGGCGCCAGGTTGTAGGTGCCTTCAGTTCCTGACATCAGTGTGCTCACTCCCTGTGCTTCTGTCCAAAGCCAGTCTCTCCCCAGGCAAGGGAACACATCCCTCCTCCCTGACTTGAGGACATCACTCCAGCCTTCTTCCCCTTCTCACCTAAATCTTCCATTTTCTCCTTCCATCAGCACACCACCATGCTATTAGTTTTCCTACTCTTAAAGAAAACCCCTTGACCCTTTCTTCCCTCATTTCTTTCCTCCCCTCTGCAGTAAAACTTCATGAAACCATTGCTCTGAACCTTCTCTCCTGTTCCTCTTCTTACCATTTTTAATTTTTAGTAAACTTTATATTAGACATTTAGAAATACACGCAAAATCCTATGTTCTGAGTTAATTTTCACAAAGTAAACATTTCTGGTAACTAGCACCCAGATCAAGAAATAGAATCTTATCAGCACCTTATCAAGCTTACCTCCTGACCCCTCTCAGTCATTAACCCCAAGAGAGCCACTGTTTTAACTTTTAGCACTGTAGATTAGTTGTCTTGTTTTTAGACAATGAACAAATGAATTCATTTGCATAAAGAATATATATTCTTTTTCACCTGGCTTCAGTCTCCCACCATTATATTTGGGAACTTTATCTTTTTTCTTATAAATAGCTCTCATTCTGATTGCCTTAGTCCAGGGATTGGTAAGCAAAAAGACTATATAGTAAATATTTCAGGCTTTGTGGGTCATAAAGTCTTTCACAACTACTCAACTCTGGCCGTAGCTCTCTAAAATAGTCATAGATAACACTTCCTTAAAACAACTGGCCGAGGCTATGTCCAGGTAAAACTTTATAAATTTGACTCTGAGGCTATATTTGCCAACTCAAACTTAGTCTCTAGAATTCTATCAAGCGAATATGCTATAGGTTTTTTAAAAAAATTCATTCTAAATTGATGGACATTGTTATTTCCAGGTTTTGGTTATCCTAAACTTCTCTTCTTTTTGAGCTTTTAAATAAACTTTGTTGGGTTGTAATTTACATATAATAAAATGCACCCATTTACTTGTAAATCTATTCCAATTTGGATTACCTCCTTCATTCCAACAAAACTTTTGTTAGCAAAATCACCAGCAGTCTCTATATTGCTAAATCCAATAATGTATATTCAATCCTCATTTTATTTGACTTTACAAAGATATTTGATATGTACCTCCTCCTTGATACACTTTCTTCACTTGGTTTCCAGAACTTACCTTCTGGATTTTCCTCCTACCTGTTACTCCTTCTTGGTCTCCTTTGCTTATCCATCCTCTTCTCTCAACCCCTTAATGTTGTGGTGCTCAAAGGCTCAGTCCTTGGTCCTCTTCTCTACCACACTCACTTCCTTGTGATCTAAACCAACCTTTATCATTAATAACATTTTTTATTTTTTTAAGGATTTTTTTTTTTTTTGACAGGCAGAGTGGACAATGAGAGAGAGAGACAGAGAGAAAGGTCTTTCTTTTGCCGTTGGTTCACCCTCCAATGGCCGCTGCAGCTGGCGCATCGCGCTGATCCGAAGCCAGGAGCCAGGTGCTTCTCCTGGTCTCCCATGCGGGTGCAGGGCCCAAGGACTTGTGTCATCCTCCACTGCACTCCCGGGCCATAGCAGAGAGCTGGCCTGGAAGAGGGGCAACCGGGTTAGAATCTGGTGCCCCAACCGGAACTAGAACTCGGTGTGCCGGCGCCGCAAGGCGGAGGATTAGCCTGTTAAGCCATGGCACTGGCAAGGATTTTTATTTATTTATTTAACAGGTAGAATTACAGACAGTGAGAGGGAGAGACAGAGAAAGGTCTTCCATCTGCTGGTTCACTCCGCAGATGGCTGCAACGGCCAGAGCTGGGCTGATCCAAAGCCAGGAGCCAAGAGCTTCTTCAAGTCTCCCACATGGGTGCAGGAGCCCAAGACTTGGGCCATCTTCCACTGCTTCCCAGGCAGAAGAGAGCTGGATTAGAAGTGGAGCAGCTGGGACTTGAACTGGTGCCCACATGGGATGCTGGCACTACAGGCAGCGACTTTACCTGCCATGCCATAGTGCTAGCCCCTATTTTTATTTTTTTCAATTTTTATTTTTAAAAGATATATTTATTTGAAAGGCAGTTACACAGAGGCAGAGAGAGAGGGGGGGGGGAGAGACTTCTATCTACTGGTTCACTCCCCAAATGGCCATAGCAGCTGGAGCTAGGCCAATTTGAAGCCAGGACACAGGAGCTTCTTCCAGGTCTACCATGCAGGTGCAGGGGCCCAAGGACTTGGGCCATCTTCTACTGCTTTCCCAAGCCATACAGAGAGATGGATCGGAAGTGGAGTAGCTGGGTCTCAAATCCTCACCCACATGGGATGACGGCACTGCAAGCAGCAGCATTACCTACTATGCCACAGTGCCAGCCCCTCATTTATCACATTTAAATCTCCACCCAGGGCCGGCGCCGTGGCTTAACAGGCTAATCCTCCGCCTTGCGGCGCCGGCACACCAGGTTCTAGTCCCGGTTGGGGCGCCAGATTCTATCCCGGTTGCTCCTCTTCCAGGCCAGCTCTCTGCTATGGCCCGGGAAGGCAGTGGAGGATGGCCCAAGTCCTTGGGCCCTGCACCTGCATGGGAGACCAGGAGAAGCACCTGGCTCTTGGCTTCGGATCAGCGAGATGCGCCAGCCGCAGCGGCCATTGGAGGGTGAACCAATGGCAAAAGAAAGACCTTTCTCTCTCTCTCACTATCCACTCTGCCTGTCAAAAAATAAATAAATAAATACACCCAGAATCTTCCCCTAACTTCAGACTTGTGCATCCCACAATGTGCCTCACCTGTAGCCTTCTCCACTCTAGTGGTCAGCATCATCTGAATTGTCTTTTTTGTTGTTGTTTTTCTCACACACTACATCCAATCCATAGCAACTCCAACCGACTTTACCTTTAGGTTCTACCCCAAATCCAACTACTTCCCACCAACTCTGCCATTTGCAACCTGATCCAATCTAGCACCATCTTCCTTCTTGATAATTGCAATTACATTCTTTCTGGTTCCCTTGTTTCCAACCTTGTTCTCATAAAGTCAACTCACGCTATAGCAGTCAGAGTGATCTGGTTGTCATGTAAAGGAGAATATGTCACTCCTCTGCTCAGAACTCTCTAGTAGAGTCTCATCTCATTCCAAGTAAAAGTCCTACAAGATAAAAGTAAGAAGTCTAAGTGATGACCCATGGGCCCACACATGACTGTGTTGGTCCTACCTCTTCCATTATCCATGGTCCCCCATCCCTCCCTCTGTTCTAGCCACCTTCTCCAAACATACCAAGACACTCCTTTGTCTGGAATTCTTGTCCCCCAGAGAGCCACCTGGCTAATCCTCTTAACATCTTCAAGTCTTTGTTCCAGTATCATCTTCTCAATGAGCCCTATGCTGACAATTCGGTTTAAAATTGCAACCAGTCCCTCATACTTTCAATCCCCCTTACTCTGTGCTACAGTTTTTCTATAACACTTAGAGTCTCCCAGCACACACTACATTATTTACTTATTTAGTATGCGTATTGCTAATTTTCTATGAAGATGCTTCAAAAAAATTTGTGGAGAAATAGAATTAAAAGATAAAGTTAATTTTCCTGCATACACTTTTGAAATCCATGCATAAATTTTTCGTAATATGCATTTTCTGTGAATCTCCTGAAGAACCTTTGTAGTTCTCACACTTGAGTATGAGGCCAGAGAGGGTATGAATTTTACCCTTGCTCACTGATGTATTCCAATCTCCAAGAACAATCCTATCACATAATAGACATTCAATAAATATTTGTTGAGTGAATGAAAGTTCAAAAAAAAAAGAGGGATTTGTATTTCGGTTTAAAAAGTGTTAGTCTCCTTTTTGGGTACAAATTCTCACCCTGGATTGAAAGCTAAAGGACTCATCTGTCAAGCTCCCAGCGAGTGGTTTGGCATTTATATCAACTACAAGCAGGTCCTCTTAGGTCGATGGACACCTGAGGCTATTTATTTTATTGGTGAAAGCTTGGTGTGAGAGCATTTTGGTCCAGTTCACGAAAACAGCAGTGTTCTAACCAGCAGCTCCAATAAATCTTACACATTCTTGAGCCCATAAGTCCTGGCCTCCTGCCTCTCTACACATCCATTCATCCAGCTAAGAAGAACCTCTTGTTGGAGCACACAGGGCCACTTGATTAGTAAGAGCAATGGGAAGGAACACAATCCTCTTCCCTTTCTGCCCTGGGGACAAAACTTCAGAGTGAACAGCTCAGGGCAGGCAGTAAGACTTTACATCTCTTTCCACATATGCCAAGTAGCTTGCCCACTGTCCAAACACAGATGAAGTTAACTCATGGTGCTACGCAATGATATACATTTATTCTAAGGCAAGCCAGCTTTATTTCTGGCATAGTGGGTTCCTATATGGTCAATAAAAGACTACAGACACTAAACTGACTGAGAGATGGTCTGTCCAAAAGAACTTATTTCCCATAATGATTTCTTGATTCTTTGTTTCTTTGCACATAATCTTGACTGTAGTATTTTCCACACTTTGCACTGTAGTTGTTTGTTCACATTTTGACCTTACCATGTATATCCCTTGCTCATCCCTTGCCCCAACCATCACACTAACAGTTTCTTATAGCTGGGTGTAATTGTTAAAGGCATGGGCTAAAAAGCCATAGTATATGGGTCAGATCCCAGCACTAGCACTTACTAGCAGTATAATCTTGGGAAAGTTATTTAACCTCTGTCTCAATTTTCTGTGCTGTTAAATAAGGATAATACTACTGTATCATAGTTTGCTATAAGGATGAAATGAATTAGAAATTAGTACAGTGTCTAACACATTGAATGTATATATATATTTACATACATATTAGATATATATATTCCACAAAGCTCATAGAAAAATAGAATCAAAGATAAATTTATTTTGGTGCAAAATATTTTTAAATCCAGACAGAATTTTTTGCATGCATGGGTTTTTAAAACTTTTTAAGCCAAAATAAACTTACCAGGCAGGCGTTGTGGAACACTGGTGAAGCTGTTGCATCCACATCCCACTTCAGAATGCCTAGTTCAAGTCCCCGCTCCTCTTCTAATGTGCACCCTGTGACCCAGCAGATGATGAAGCAGACACCTGGGTCCCTGCCACCTGTGTGGGGATCCCAGATTGAGTTCTGAGATCCTGACTTTAGTCAGGCCCCACTCTGGTTGCTGTGGGATTTGGGGAGTGTCAGTAGGTGGAAGACCTCTGTCTCTCTACCTTTCCAACAAAATGAAGATAAGTAAATAAAATAAAAAACTTATTTTTTATTTTCATTTTCCATGAACTTTTGAAGGCCCCATGTGTCTACGTGTGTGCTTTCTTGTTTATATAATTATAAGAACTTTTTGATGTGACACATTTTTTAAAAGATTTATTTGAAAGAGAGAGTTACAGAGAGAAAGGGTGGAGGGGAAAGATTGTCCATCTGCTAGTTCATTCTCCAAATGACCACAACAGCCAGGACTGGCCCAGGTTAAGCCAGGAGCCTGGAACGCCATCCAGGTCTCCCACGTTGGTGGCCAGAGCCCAAGCACTTGAACCATCTTCCATTGCTTTCCAAGAAGCAGCAGCAGTAGTTGGACTACAAGTGTAATAACTGGAACTTGAACTGGCATCCATATGGGATGCTAGCATTGTAGGCTGTGGCTTCACTCAGTACATCAGAGTGTTGGTCCCTGGGTGACAGAAATTTTTTCTTTTTTTAATTTTTTTTTTGACAGGCAGAGTGGACAGTGAGAGAGAGAGACAGAGAGAAAGGTCTTCCTTTGCCATTGGTTCACCCTCCAATGGCTGCCGCGGCTGGCGCGCTGCGACCGGCGCACCGCGCTGATCCGATGGCAGGAGCCAGGTGCTTCTCCTGGTCTCCCATGGGGTGCAGGGCCCAGGCACTTGGGCCATCCTCCACTGCCTTCCTGGGCCATAGCAGAGAGCTGGCCTGGAAGAGGGGCAACTGGGATAGAATCCGGCGCCCCGACCGGGACTAGAACCCAGTGTGCTGGCGCCGCAAGGCGGAGGATTAGCCTAGTGAGCCACGGCACCGGCCCATGACAGAAATTTTTATCTAAGATTGTCTTTCATTATGACCCCTGCTTTGGAATAATGAATGAGCTGGCCTTTGTTTAGTGAAAAGATTCTAAGATGGTAAGGGGGAAAAAATAAATTTGTGCACACATTCCCAGAATACACTTGGTCTTCTCAGTCTCATGGAACAAGCTCCCCGGCATACATTCTGGAAAGAAGACCTCAGAAGCTGGGGTATTACAAGTGATGCCACCAGGGCCTGGAGGAGGTGCAAACAGTGGCCAAGTTTACGACAGCTTCTAGTTGCTTCCCCCACCCCTGCCCCTCAAAATACCTATTAGATCTCAGGGGATTGGGTGCCTTTGGCCTAGCCAGACTCAGATCATTTAAGGTTTGCTAAGCACTTTCCCACCCCACTTCACGTGTTGAAGTCCTAACCATCAATGTGGTTCTATTTGGCGGCAGGGCTTTCAGGAAGTAGTTAAGGTTAAATGGAGTCCTAAGGATGGGATCACAGTCCGATAGAATCAGTGGTCCTCTAAGAAGAGAGAGTGATCCCCTCCCACTTTTTGTCCGCCCTGAGGGAGGGTCATGTGAGGACAGGGTGAGAAGGTGGTTACTTGCAGGCCAGGCAAAGAGCCTCAACAGGATTGGCAGGCACCTTGATCCTGTGTGAAACATTTGTGCTGTTTAAGCCACCCAATCTATGGCATTTTGATATGGCAGCTTGAACTGATTACAACAGGCTGAAACAAGATGCGTGCCCAGTTGAGCCTGGATAATGGGATTTGTTGCTAGGATCCATGAGGCAGCATAAGATGTCTTCAGCTTTGGCTTCCTAAGCTGGGCAGCCACTCTTTGTCCCAGAGCTTCTCAGATGGGGACATTTACAGGCTCATGGGGACATGAAACAAAGGCTCAGGAATGCTGCCTAGTTTTTTTATTTGTTTGTTTTTATTTACTATTTCTGTTTCCTGGTTGTGTTGATTTGCTATTGTCCAATCTACCATGTCCTTTTTGGGCAGTTTGACACCAAGTTCTCTCTGACCTTTGAAACTAACTCATTCCCCAAGCACGTTGGCTGCAACAAAGTGTGGTGGGGGAAGCAGGGTTGGTTTCACATGTTATGAAACCAGACAACAGACAACACATCACCAGGGGCCTGCAGGCTCTCTACACATTGCTCAAGGCGTATGTATCCTTGGCTTCAAGGATTTCTCCTCAGTGTGGAATCTAACCCTTTCCATGGCAACAAAGCTTGATGAGAGCAATTCTGAGGTAAATTCTCTTACTATGCTACTGGCAGTATTCGGTATGTTCAGGGAACAGAGTTACAGAAGCCGGGGCACTGGGCTGCAGGCACATGTCCTCCTTTTCAGTTCCTATCTAACATTTAACAAACTTTTGCTGATTGATTGGGAACCAACTGTACTGTCACGCATTAGCAGGATGGCTTAGAGTTAGCTACGTTGGACACGTACTTACTACAGTTGAACAGTATTATCTCCCAGTCTCATTTGGGAATGTTTTGAAGGTTCTCTATTCTCAACAAAGTCTAGTTGAATAATTTGAAATACAATCGAGAATACCATCTTTGCCAGATTTATTTTTTTTTCCAGTGGATCCCTGTTAAAATTTGCAGTTCTTCTATTTGTCTTTCCCAGGCAGACCCAATATTTATATTGTCTTTATTTTTCTTTCAGTTTACTCATGTGCTTCTGTTCAGGGTGGTTTAGCAATATGCTAACATCTTAGGACTTTGTTTCCTATGTCAGACAAGATTATGTAGGTTAATATCTTCACTGCATAGTATGTTTTTCATTTATTTTGGTTAATGATTCCAGACCTCTGCAGGCAGGAACATCCACAAATTCAAGAATTTCTCTGCTCCTGAGAATCCAGCCTCCCTTTTCTCCTGAGGCTATTTCCATTCATTTTATATATTACTTCTACATGAATCAATATAACACAAATTTAACTACATCAAGATGATATCTCTGTGGGGCCGGTGCTGTGGTGCAGTGGGTTAATACCCTGGCCTGAAGCGCAGGCATCCCATATGGGTGCCGGTTTGAGACCCAGCTGCTCCACTTTTGATCCAGCTCTCTGCTATGGCCTGGGAAAGCAGTAGAAGATGGCCCAAGTCCTTGGGTCCCTGCACCCACGTGGGAGACCTGGAAGAAGCTCCTGGCTCCTGGCTTCAGATGGGCACAGCTATGGCCATTGCAGCCAACTGGGTAGTGAACCATTGGATGGAAGACCTCTCTCTCTCTCTCTCTGCCTCTCTTCTCTCTGTGTAACTCTGACTTTCAAATAAATAATAATTAAATCTTTTAAAAAAGATCTCTCTGATAAACAGAATAATGCTCAAAATAATGCAATATTCCACATCTGTCAAAAGAAAATAACTCATACTCATCATTTGCTGTAACTTTATTGATATTAGATGGGATTAAGATAACCAAACATCACATGGAGAATAATTACATATCTTTCAATTATTCTTCCCACTCGCTTTCAAGAAACTTGTCAACACAGGCTTGATGCATTGAGAAATAAATAATGCTACTTTAAAGGAACCATTATGAAGCTCAAACTGACAACTCAATGTTGAAAATCAAGGACAATTAAACTTTTGCTTATCCTCAGTTAATTTACCACCCTTGAGATCTTGTTTCACCTCCTTTAAGTGTTTTTAAAAAACAGACTGATTTTTTAAGAAAGGCACCCTGTAGGTAATGCTTTACTTGAACAAATAGAATGTTTAAAAGTCCTGTGCTGTTCTAGCATCCTTGACTGCCTATGTTTGATAGAGAATTTAAACTGAAGTAGCCTCTACGAATACAAAACAAGAAAACTGATTTTGAACGATTGCCGTAACTCTTTGTCTTAGCCTAGAAAACAAAGGATGAGGCAAGGTATATGCTGATATTTTATTAGGAGGGAGGTGGACAGACATTTGACACAGCAGATAGGAGACCTGGGATTAGGTCCCAGGTCTACTCCTGACTCCAGCTTCCTGCTAATGTGTACCCTGTGAGGCAGAGGTGAAGGTTCAGGTGGTTAGGTCCCTGATACTCACATGGGAATCCCAGATTGAGTTCTGGTCTTCCAGCTCCCAACTTCAGTCTGGTCTAGCCACAGTTGTTGTAGGCATTTGGGGGAATGAATCCGTGGATGTCTCTCTCTGTCTCTCTCTCTCTCTCTGTGTAACTCTTATTTTCAAATAAAATAAATAAATATTTTAAAAAAAAGCAAATAGGAGTAGAAAGTGGTGCCTTAAGAAGGTGGCCACAGCTTCACAAGGACATACAATGGGCCGCATGGTCAGGTACCTGGAATCCTGTACACAGAGTGGCTCCTCATGGAGTAAGGGACATAAGTTAACGTGTTGGCTCCTTGGCACCTCCTGTCTCTAGCTAGTCAAAGTAGACCCCACAGGAAGCTAACTTCCTGGTGTTCCTGGGCTGTGCAATCTAAGACCCCTCCAGGCAACCACTTCGGAAGCTACAGCCTGAGGCCCAGAGCTGCCTCTGAGTCTGTAAGAGGCAGCAGTAGCCAATGACTCCACCAGTCAGGTTGGGCTAGCTTGAGAACTGGTTCTGCTGCAGCTCTCACGTGTGGGTGTAGTGGAGGCCAAGGCCGTGATGGTCCCTGTGCCCAGGGAAGGAAGCACCACCAGCCCCTCCAGTTAGAAAGCAGCTGGGAATCCGGGGAGGCAGATCTTGGGGAACACAAAGAAAAGTCCAGCAGTCTTTACTGTTATATTCAAATGCCCTATCTTAAAATTCCCTGTAAAACACACTTTTTGAGCGCCTGTTATGTGCCAGCCTTTTTGCCATGGGTACAAAGATAATAAAACAAGGCCTTAGCTTCATGATTAACTGTAATTTAATATACTAAACATCATGACCCTGGAGCTCCAAATGAGAAACATGAATTCTGTCTGGGAGAGAGCAAGGAAAGCGGTAAGGAAGAGAACATGGGTGAGTAGGGCAGCTTTGTCTAATGTGGGTGAGACCTACAGAAGAGGATAGACTGCAAGACACATGGAAAATTAGCCAAGAATATGCATCCTGTCTCCTGAGCATGGAAAGAGGACTATATGTGAGTGATCCCTGGTAGCAGATGGTGGTCTGTGCTCCCTAAACTTTCTGCCATTATGGCCACATGTAAGGCATTGTGGCAATTAAGGGAAAAAAAATCCAATAACCATAATCTAATCCATAAATATATTCATTATTTACTTAGTTCAAGGCAAGTCATCCCAGAGTTGTTTTGGAAACCAAAAGTATAACCAAGAACAAAGGGTCTTTTTCCTATTCTGCCACCTTTGACTTGCACCCATAATCTTATTCCTTCCGAATCCCAAAATGATTGCTTCAGCTCCAAACACTACATCTTCACAGAAAAAGAAGGAAGCAAGGTGGCAGAAAGAGTTGTTGTTTTTTTTTCCCCCCAAAGAACTTTCTCAGAGGCCCCTTGTAGCTGTTCTTTCACACCCTATGGACCTGAACTGGGCTGCAAGCCCCAAAGAAATAGGTCAAAACGGGTGAGGATAAAGAGATGAAGACTGTTGTGATGCCGAGCAGGCATCGTGGTGCAGCAGGTGCACCACTGCTTGTGATGCCTGTGTCCCATATGAGAGATTTCCCACATAAGAGTGCCAGGTAATGGCCTGCTTCTGACCCAGCTTCCTGCTAATGCATCCTGGGAGACAAAGGATGATGGCCCAAGTACCTGGGTCCCTGCCAGCCACATGGGCAACCTGGGAGTTCTGGGCTCCTGGCTTCAATGTGACCCAGGTCTGGCTGTTGCAGACATTTGGGGAGTGAACTAGAGGATGAAAGATCTCTGTCTCTGTCTCCCCCCTTCTTGCTCTCTCTCTTCAAGCAGATGAGAAATAAATACATAAATATAAAAAAGGTTGCCTAGGAATCCTTGTAGGCATTTCAGGAGTGAAACGGTGAAAGAGAGCTTATAATTAGCCTCCTCGGCCGGCGCTGTGGCTCACTAGGCTAATCCTCTGCCTGTGGCGCCGGCACACCAGGTTCTAGTCCCGGTTGGGGCGCCGGATTCTGTCCCGGTTGCCCCTCTTCCAGGCCAGCTCTCTGCTGTGGCCTGGGAGTGCAGTGGAGGATGACACAAGTCCTTGGGCCCTGCACCCGCATGGGAGACCAGGAGAAGCACCTGGCTCCTGGCTTCGGATCAGCGAGATGCGCTGGCCGCAGCGGCCATTGGAGGGTGAACCGACGGCAAAAAGGAAGACCTTTCTCTCTGTCTCTCTCTCTCACTATCCACTCTGCCTGTCAAAAATAAATAAATAAATAAAAATTAAAAAAAATAATAATTAGCCTCCTCGATTGCCTTCCTCCTGGTCAGTACACTCATTCTAACAACCCGATGATGTCAATGTTACACTGGAAATACCTCTTCCTTGTCTATAGGGCAAGTCCAGGTTCTGTGACTATTAATGCTTCTTCATGTGATCTCTTCAGTTTTATCCCCTCTCACTCTGTGGCAGGCACTCTGTTGCAGATATGTGCAATTAGCTGAGATTCCCAGAATGCACCATTCTGGTTGTAACCTCTGGTGGTTTATAAATACAACAGGTCCCCTCATCTATGGGGATAAGTTCCCAGATCCCCTGGAAATGGCAGAAAAGGCAAATAGTATTGAACTCTTTATTTGCTGTGTTTTTTCCTATACATACATAACAATAATCAAGTTTAATTTATAAGTTAGATACAATTAAAGATTAGCAATAATAACTGAGAATTAAATGATATAACAAAACAAATAACAACTAGGGGCTGGTAAAGTGGCATAGCAGGTTAAGCTCCCACCAGGGATGCTGGCATCTCATGTTGGTGCCAATTCAAGTTTCAGCTGCTCCACTTCCTATTCAGCTCCCCACTAATGCACCTGGGAAGGTAGTGAAAAACAACCAAGTGCTTGGGCCCCTGTCACCCATATAGGAGACCTGGATGGAGTTCGAGGCTCCTGGCTTCGACCTGGCCCAGTCCCGGTCATTGCAGACATTTGGGGAGTGAGCCAGCAGATGGAAAATCTCTCTGTCTCTCTTGTCTCTTCCTCTCTGTCAGTCTGCCTTTCAGAGTAAATAATTAAATAAATAAATAGATAGATAAATAAGTAAATCTTTTTTAAAAAACTAAAAATTAAAACAATATATTGCAATAAAAGTTATGTGAGTGACCTCTCCAAATGTCTTACTGTATTGTCCTCACCTTTCTTGTGTTGATGAGATGAGATGAAGTGAAGTGAATGGCATAGGAATTGTGACATAGCATTAGGCATAATGGTAAGGATTACTTGTTCAGAAGCAATGTGGGGACCGGTGCTGTGGTGCAGCTGGTTAAGCCGCTGTCTGCAGTGGCGGCATTTCATATGGGCGCTGGTTCAAGTCTGGCTGCTCCACTTCCGATCCACCTCCTTACTAATGACCTGGGAAAGCAGTGGAAGATGGCCCAAGTCCTTGGGTCCCTGCACCCACATGGGAGACCTGGAAGAAGCTCCTGACTTCAGCCTGGCCCAGCCCTGGCTGTTGCGGCCATTTGGGGAGTGAATTGGAGGATGGAAGATCTCTCTCTCTCTCTCTCTCTCTTCCTCTGTGTCTCCTCTCTCTTTCTATAACTCTGACTTTCAAATAAATAAATAAATCTTTTTTTTTTAAAGCAGTGTGATACCACAGTTGCTCTGATAAGAAAGATGGCTACTAAGAGACTAACAGGAAGGTAGCAGATACATCATGGATATGCAAGACATAGGGATGCTTCCTGTCCTGAGTGGGACAGAGTGGGACAGCGTGAGCTTTCATCATGCTACTCAGAATGGCATAGAGTCTAAAACTCATGAATTATTTTCTACTTCTGGAATTCTCTATTTACTATTTTCAGACCATCACTGACTGCAGGTAATTGAAACTGTAGAAAACAAGACCTTGGATAAGGGGAGACACTCTCCTGCCTCTACTGGTTTCCTGCATCATCTTCCTATCAACTGCAACTTACATTTCAAACTTAAATGCCTTCTATTCAGAAAATCTTCCAGAAAGTTCCCTGTTTTCTGAAAGACTGCTCTGCTAACATTCCTTTTATGGCATTTACAGCTTGTGGTAGCTACTTACTTTTTCATTTATCTCCTTTACCAGACTGGAAATTCCCAGGGCTTAGCCTGGTACCCAGAATTCAGAAGCCACTTTAAAAGTGCTGATGAGATGAAAAGTCTCTACAAACGTGTGCTTTCAACTCCAACCCCACCAGGTCTTCATTTGTTTGATTTGTCACCAGCTGAATGCCACCCCAAGGACTTTCCAAACATTCCCCATCCTCCGGCAGCCTCCAGTGCAGTCTGCCTCCCTCATCCTCAGCGGGTGATCTCAACCTCAACTTCTTTTATTTTAAAGTATAATTTCAGTTCTTTTACGTTTGTTTGTTTGCTTGTTTTTTCAGTCCTTAAGGCTCAACTCCTTGCATGGGCTTTGGTGGAGGTCGTGTGACAACACTCACGGTCTAAATTCAGGGTGAGGGTGTTTGGTCCTTTTGGACTTCCTGAGGGTTACTTCAGACTACCTTGCTGTGGATGCCACAACTCACGCCATGTGAGATGCCACAGGTTGCCTGGGAAGCACACAGTTGTCAAAGACTCCCTTCAGAAATGTCCCAGAAAACCACAGCCTCCACTGTGCTTCAAATGATGAACTTAGGGGCCAGTGTTTTGGCACAGCAGGTTTAAAGCCCTGGCCTGCACCACTGGCATCTCATGGGTGCTGGTTCAAGTCCTGGCTGCTCTTCTTCCAATCCAGCTCCCTGCTAAATCCAGCCTGGGAAAGCAGTAGAAGATGGCCCAAGTCCCGCTGCACCCATGTGGGAGACCCTGAAGAAGCTCCTGGCTCCTGGTTTCGGATCAGCTCAGCTCTGGCTGTTACAGCCATCTGGGGAGTGAATCAGTGGATGGAAGACACCTCCTCCCCCCACCTTCCTACCTCTCTCTGTAACTTTCAAATAAAATAAAATAAATTTCAAAAAATATTTTTTAAATATGATGAACTTAGTGGCCTCATCCTTGGGTATACATTGGGTTCAGTTCACATGGGCAGGCTGCCTGTGGCCTTAGCCCTCTTTGGCACAACCATTGATCCCTTTTCCTTTGTCATCTTGAAAGTGAGGACTCCAGTGAACTTGACTTCTGCTTAGAGTTCCATGATGACACTAATATCAAGGCTCTTAATCTTTCCTCATTGATCTTCATTCTCAACTCGACCTTCATTCTCAACACCTGATGTTTCTTGATTGCTCACTGTCTTCATCTCTCCCATCTACAAGGAAAAAATATGTCTTCTGCCTAAGAATTTAATGGCCTTGGACCTCTTGCTCCAGAATCTTCTGTCTTCCCTTTGATACCTGCTGGAACTCTGGTCTCCTCCCAGCCCTTAGACACCCATCACACTGGTCACCCTCGCAAGGTCTCACATCTCAGATTTCTGCCCCATGTCAATGACACAGCCAAGCCCTGTGGCAGGGGTTCTACAACTGGTGGCTCAAATATGAGATAACACGACCCATAGAGGTGTTTCACTTGACCCTCACGGTGTTTTTAAAATTTGGAAATTTCACTTAAAAATCAAGATTTTAGTCTTTTCCCTAATGGTCTGGCTGCTCTGGGCCATATTGCCACATGGCAACAATGGTGTGGGACCTTTGAGCGGGACGTGTGACCACCAGGTGGTCAGAACAGCTTCTGGCCCTCTATGCTCACTTTTGTTACCTATAAGGGCCTGGGGAGCATTTGAGTTTGCAGTCCCCTAGACTTGTGGGTTTTGTCCTTATATTTCAGCTTTGGAAGTGTCCACTCTCATAACTCCTTTCAAATGCTCCCCTTGCTTCCTGTCCCTCATCCAAATCTCATTCCTTGCACCCTGGCTAAACCATCTTTGTAAAACATTGCTGTGATCCTGTCTTTCTTCTACGACTTTACATTTGGTAGCTGAGGGAATGAGACATGGCGATTTGTCAGGATTTTCGTCCACTTCCTTCTCGGCAATCCAGTATATTTCGACCTCAACACAATGACAGCCCACTTTTCCTGTACCGTTCTTGGTATGTAAGATACTTTTAGTTTTCTCCATCACTTGAAAAAGAAAATCCAAAACTTACGATCTTCAACCATCCAGACCCAACCTATTGCTTTCTGATAGCCACCTAACGTCACCTGGATGACTCTATGTTCACTAGACAACTTGAAGTTACTCCATGCTTGCTCCCTTTGTTGACGCAGGCCCATTGTTAAGAAGGTCCTCCCCGGGGCTGATGTTGTGGCACAGGAGGAAAAGCTGCCACCTGTGACACCAGCATCTCATATGGGTTTGCGTCACAGCTGCTCCACTTCCCACCCATCTCCCTGCTAAATGCACCTAGGAAGGCAGCAGAAGATGGCTCAAGTCCTTGGGCTCCTGTCCCCAAGTGGGAGACCTAGAAGAAGCCTGGCTCCTGGCTTTGGCCTAGCCTAGCCCTAGTTGTTGCAGCCATTTGGGGAGAGAACCAGCAGATGGAAGATCTCTCTTTCTGTCTCTCCCTCTTTCTGTGTAATTCTGATTTTCAAATAAATAAATAAATCTTAAAAAAAAAAATGGGGGTGGGGAGGAGACAACGCTTATTTTCCTGAACTTTTGGCGATCCCTTGGACATTCTGGCATTCTTTTTTTTTTTTTTTTAAGATTTTTATTTATTTATTTGACAGGTAGAGTTATAGACAGTGAGAGAGAGAGAGAGAGACAGAGAGAAAGGTCTTCCTTCTGTTGGTTCACTCCCCAGATGGCCGCAACAGCTAGAGCTGCGCCGATCCGAAGCCAGGAGCCAGGAGCTTCTTCCTGGTCTCCCACGTGGGTGCAGGGGCCCAAGGACTTGGGCCATCCTCCACTGCCTTCCCAGGCCACAGCAGAGAGCTGGACTGGAAGAGGAGCAACCGGGACTAGAACCCGGCGCCCATATGGGATGCTGGCGCCGCAGGTGGAGGATTAACCTAGTGCGCCACCGTGCCGGCCCCTCTGGCATTCTTTTATAGCTGGATTTTCTTTGGCCCACTATATTGTGTAGGGACTAATTCCTCCATCTTTTATCCAATTAGAGCATCCAATACATGCCATTCTTTCCTTCAACAAGCTTCTGTGTGAGCTTCCTGTAACAGTGGGTGCTGAGTCAGGTCCTAGCACACATACATGGGAGAGGCATAGTTCCTGTCCTGATGGGGTTCTCATTCAGACTGGTGAGACTGACACTAAAGCATGATAAACATAGCAGAGGTATGTAGAAAATACAGGGAGACTTTATTCATGGAGGGAGATAGAGTGGGAAAGTTAGGGTGTAGAGGATGTGACACTTCAATCAGGCATTAAAGGAAGACTGATCAGAGAGGTGAGCAGAGGTAATGATTGAAGTGAAACTAAAGCCAGCGATACTTATATAACTTATTGGCCATTGTGAGGATGATAAGGTACCTAAGTTGAAGGATTAACCCGAGTTTATTTAGATTATGTAGGTTTTAGTTTGGTATGAAACAGATAAATAAAGGTTAGCCCTATCACAGAGGGATGAATTCTACCAAGTTAAGTATGTAGGGAGAAAACTTGAGTCACTCTACTTCTGGGTTGTTGATTCCCTCCAGTGCATACTTCACTTTGTTGGCAGGTGACTATTTTAGATGAGTATTTATATATTGCAGACATTGAAAAAAGAGGAATACAGAGTTGACAATCAAGATCTGGTGTCAACCCATGTGGGAGACCGGAAGAAGCTCCTGGATCCTGGCTTTGGATCTGCTCAGCTCTAGCCATTGCAGCCATCTGGGGAGTGAACCAGCAGGTGGAAGACTTTCTCTCTCTCTCTCTCTCTACCTCTTTGTAACTCTGCCTTTCAAATAAATATATAAATCTTAAAAAAAAAAAAAAAGATCTGCTGATCAGAAAACCAGTAAAAAATGTTATATATATGTGTGTGTGTGTGTGTGTGTATTGCAATACAGTCCTTGCAGACCAAAAACAGCTTTGATGTTGGAACTCTTCCATTCACTGAACATGACTTGAGCAGCAGTCACCTGCCAAAGCTTAAGTCACTGCTAAAATGGCTTCCCTAATATAAGACAATTCCCAGAATCTGCCTCAGCCAGGAGAATGACCTTTGATTTCATCTGTAAAATACACAGCCTTATTTGACTAAGATAAGCAAAAAACCCAGCAACTTTAAATATAACTTACTTCATTTGATCATCTGAACTGAAATCTCTTTTTACATGAGAGCAGAGCTCTCCATCAGCAGGATTTTTCCTTCTTTCTTTTTCTTTTGTTTTTAAGGGACAGCTGGCTTCAAAAGCTTTGATTGCTTTTTTTCCCTATTGTAAAAATATTAAGTCAAGCACTTCTGGTGAGGCGTGCAACAAGAATGCAAACATCACGTACGTCCTGCTGATTTACAGGGGGACTGTGACCACAGTAACAAGTGGTGGCTATTGTGTGTGCAGAAACACCAGGAAGAAAACAGCCCTAGAAACACAGCCCTTGCATAGTGATCAGTAATATTACGTATTTCTCCATCTTAAAGCTAGCTTGGAAACACCAGTAAATGACCGGAGGAAGACACAGGTCACGGGTTTTCTCGTTGTGGGAGTTTTAGCCTCCCACCTGGGTAGTCTTTCACCTGGGCAGTAGCCCTTCACCCCTCCCCTTCTGCTCGGAAACTTCAGGAGTATTCACTCCAGATCCTGATCCTTGGCCTGAGCCAGTCTGGGCACTGCCCTCCTGGGAGGTGGAGGATTACATGCCGACTGACAGGGATGTGAGCTGGCAGCGCTGCCTTGTCGTTCCAAACTCAAATCCAGGTGAAGCCAGCCTGGGTAACCAGGTGGCACCGGGAGGTTTGTAAAGAGGTGGGCATGGAATATGACCCAGTGTGCTTCTTGGGCTGCCCTTTGACCCAACCCATGGCCATCTCTCCTTACCTGTGATAACTGCCCCCCACCCACTGATATGCACTCTGGGGAAATCCCCACTGTCCTGATAACCACGGCTAGGCCACGGTGAGTGTGAGTGCCTTCTGGGTTTTTCCCTGGAGCAATCACTTTGCAGTGTGGCTCTTGGGCAGATGCCAGTTGCCCAGCTAGAGGACTGTACACAGTATGCAATTCAGGGGAATTTCATTTTTCCTGTGCTGCTTGCTAAATAGCTAATGAAAGACAGCCGAGGTTAAAAAGCCTCCCCAGTGTTTGTGGGCGCTGATGCTGTGTTTTTTAAGGGGAGTGTGTGTGTCAGGGGGCAGTGCAGCCACTCATTAACCAGGTTGAATCCTTGGTACCTGTTTGCTCTCTGAAGCCCAGTCTGAGGAGGAGAGTTCGTGGCAGGGCAGCAGCAGAACAGAAGCAGAGGCACACCAGCATTTTCCACTCCTCTTCCACCAAGGGGGGACTTAGGCCCCGGGAGATGCCAGGCCTGCAGGATCAGCCGCCCCTGGCTTTGCCGGCTGGTGTAATGGTTCTGTTCTCACAGAAGTGCTGACAGAACATGACAAATAGAAAACAGATGTGAACTGACCTTCCAAAAATGTGTTCCAAGGCTTCTGATTCTCCCTAGGAACCCTTCAGGGGGAAGAGATGCCACCTTCAGGAGGCAATGCTCATGGCACCCTCAAGGGCTGGCGTTGCTGTCTGTGATGACCTGACCAGGCCTTGCGCTCGCACGAGCCTTTCCCTCGGCTTCTATCTCACACGTGGTCACCTCCCCCCACCCATGTACACACAACCGTGTCTTTCATAGCTATAGTTACCTATTCTAAGCACAGAGACTGCTCCTCTCTCCTTCAAAAAAATTTGCTTATTCATTTTTATTTAATTAAAATGCAGGCAGAAAGAGAGAAGAAGAGAGAGTTCATCCATCTTCTGGTTCACTCCCCAAATGCCCACAACAGCCAAGGCTGGGCCAGGCTGAAACTAGGAGCCAGAAACATCCAGCTCCCACATAGGTTTCAGGGGCCCAAGCACTTGAGCCATCTTTTGCTTCCAATGCACATTAGCAGTGAGCTGGATTGGAAGCAGAACAGCCAGGACTTGCAGTGACTTAACCCACTGTACCACAACACCAGTCCCTTCTCTGTCATTTTTGCCATTGAATCCATACTCTCTTTGACAATGCCCCTGCCACCAGGTCTATTACTTGCTCCAAAGTAACCAAATGTTGGCTGAAAAACCATGGAGTACACTGGCTGTGCCTATTTAACAGCTTAAGTTAGAGGCCAGCTGGGAAAACAAGCTTCCCTGCTCCTCTCTCGCGGCCTTCTTCGTCTCTGGCTTCTAGGCCAAAGGGCTGCTCCTTCTGTGTGCTCAGCACCATGGACGATTCCACAGCTTCTGAACTGCTCCACTTCTGTACTCCGTGAATGCCTATGTGTACCCTGCAAGAATCTGGATGGGATTTCTCAGTTTTGCCCTCCTGGTGACTGTAATACTTTTTTTTTAAATAAAGGTTTTTATATTGATTTAAAAGACAGAGAAAGACATACAGAGAGACAGAGATCTTCCATTCTCTGTTTCACTCTCTAAATGGCTGCAATAGCCAGCCGGGCGCGGATGAAGTCAGGAACCTAGAACTCCCTCTGAGTCTCCCATATGAATGGTAGGGACCCAGGTACTTGAGCGAGCACCTCCTGCCTCCCACGGTGTGCAGGAGCAGAAGTGGGCATCAGAAGCAGAGGAGCCAGAACTCAAACCCCAGCAACACAGTATGGGAGGTGGACATCCCATGTGGTGTCTTAACCACTGTGCCAAATGCCTGCCCTGACGACAACACTGTGCTGAAGACTTTCTTCCTTATTGATAACCCATAAAACAATTGTTGGTATGTTTACTCTGAGAAATAAAGTCATGTAATAGAGCAAATCCATCCCAATAGCATAGATAAGCATTCAACTACATCGCTCCCAAATCAGTTTGGTTTAAAAGTCTGGGCACCTCCTAGCAGCCAAACCAGCAATCACCCTGAAAGTCTAGGTGATTCATTATTATGTAAGAAGGATTATCCCAGGGTAGGTATTGTAGTACTGAGGGTCAAGCCACTGCTTGGGATGCCCACATACCATACTGGAGTGCTAGTTGGAGTCCTGGCTCCTCTACTTATTATTTTATATATATATATATATATATATATATATATATATATATATATATTGCCAGGCAGAGTTAGACAGTGAGAGAGAGAGAGTAATAGACAGTGAGAGAGACAGAGAGAAAGGTCTTCCTTCCGCTGGTTCACTCCCCTAATGGCCACTATGGCCGGCGCTGCACCGATCCAAAGCCAGGAGCCGGGTACTTCCTCCTGGTCTCCCACGCAGGTGCAGGGACCCAAGCACTTGGGCCATCCCGGGCAATAGCAGAGAGCTGGACTGGAAGAGGAGCAACTGGGACTAGTACCCGGAGCCCCAAACAGGACGAGAACCCTGGGGTGCGGGCGCTGCAGGCGGAGGATTAGCCAAGTGAGCCACGGCGCTGGCTGCTCCTCCACTTCTTATCCAGCTTCCTGCTGCTGATGTACCCAAGAAGGCAGAAGATGATGGCCCAAGTACTTGAGTCCCTGTCACCTATCTGAGAGATGGGGATGGAGTTCCTGGCTCCTGGACAACTCTAATTGTTGTGGGTATTTGGCGAGTGAACCAGTGGATCAAATCTCTCTCTCTCTCTCTCTCTTTTCCTCCTCCTCCTCTCATTCTGTCACTCTGCTTTTCAAATAACTAACTAACTAACTAAATATTTTTAAAAATATTGTCCATGTGGTTGAGGCCCTACGCAGGACCAAGTCCTAGTTCCCTAGCCGCCAGAAGATCCACATCTCAAAGAAGTGGGGCTTTACTGAGTTTAATGTGGGTGAATTTGAAGACATGGTGGCTGAGAAGTGGCTCATCCTGGGTGACTGTGGAGTCAAAGATATCCCCAACCGTGGTCCTTAGACAAGTGGCAGGCCTCCACTCATGAGGGCTTCAGTCTCCTGCGCTCCTTAATCATCAATAATAAATTTTGATTCCTGTTTTTAAAAAAAGTGTTGTCCAACTCCCAGACATCATATGCCATGAAATTTTCCATCTTATTTTAAAGTAAACTGAATAGAAAGTTCTGTACAGATAGAGCTTGTAAAACCCAAACATCTGAATCTTTTTGTATTCCTGTATCACTTAAGAGTAAATAATTTGTTCAATGTGTGGAATAATAAAAATGCACCCTCTACCAGAATATACAGTCATTGTTTATATATTTGAGTTTTGCAAATGGTCAAAAGTGCCAAAAATGCAATTTATACACATTGGCTTAGTTGAAAGTGGTGATGATCTTATACGACGAACAATATCATGTTAATTTTACAGAGTAGAGAAATGTAGCTGGTAGATGTGAACTCGTGTTGTTTCACAGTCCATAAGTGGGGGAGCAGGATTGCCTGTGACAGTGGCTCCAGGATTTTTACATGAGAAGGGCTGGGGCAGCATTTGGTGGGAATGTGTGCAGGTGACTTGTTTTGAAGCTGTATTTGCTTAGCTAGCTGGTTGCTTTATTTAGCACATTTATTTGGGTTAGATTGAGGGGGAAGAAGTGATCAGGGAAACTTTTTACCGCACACCACCCCCCCCCCCCCCCATCATGCAAGCTACTTCTGGGGCTCTCATTGCTTCTCTGATTCCAAGACCCACTTTCTTTTAGTTCATATATATATATATATATTTATTTGACAGATAGAGTTAGACAGTGAGAGAGAGAGACAGAGAGAAAGGTCTTCCTTCTGTTGGTTCACTCCCCTAATGGCCGCCATGGCCGGAGCTGCGGTTGCTTCAGTATTTCAGACCTAGAGC
The DNA here is from genome assembly GCF_033115175.1 of Lepus europaeus. Classification (NCBI taxonomy): domain Eukaryota; kingdom Metazoa; phylum Chordata; class Mammalia; order Lagomorpha; family Leporidae; genus Lepus; species Lepus europaeus. The sequence goes on from NC_084836.1 coordinate 51,575,798, forward strand.
CTATGAATACTTGCTGAAAAAGGTATGTCCACTTGCACAAACATAGCACATCCACTGTTCCCAAGCTTACTATCACTGTATCTCCTGTCTGGATTTTGCAACCGGTTCCTGATAACCCCGGCTTCTACTTTTGCTTCCATCTAGACCAGCCAGTTACCCTTCCCAAACTAAAGTCAACTCATGTTAATCCTCTGGCTTCCTTCTCACTTGGAATAAAAACTCAAGTCCTTGCAATGGATTCCAAGATCCTACATGGTTTGGCTACTGATATCCATCTTGATCTCATCTTGCTCACTGAGCTCTAGCCTCTGGCCATTAGATGCTCTTCAAACACACCAGGAATGCTTTTGCTTCATGAAGTTTGTCCAGCCTGTTCCTTCTGCCTGGACCATTATTTCCGAGATATGTGACCTCTCACTCTTCTATCTCCTTCCTGTCTTGCTTAAATGCCACTTTTCCCGTAAGACCTAGATTTACAACCCTCTTTAAAGTTGCCACATCATCCACACTATCCCCCAGTAACTCCCAACTCTCTTATCCTGTTCTAATTTTCTTTTTCTCATATCACCTAACACCTTCTAACTTAACTAATTATAGTTAACCTATTCATTATTTTGTGTATTGTTTATTTGCTGACTTTCCTTCCTAAAATACTAACATCACAATGGTAAAGGCTTTTTTCTGCTGTCATATTCTCACACACTTATAATCACACTTGGTACACACATAAGGAGCTTAATAGATACTGATGTTACATATGGATACAAACATGCACGCATATGTACAGCTATCCATAACTTCAGTTCACAGTTACTATGAGTTGGCAAATTCACCAAGAGGGTCAACTCTTCTAGGCAAAGACAGGAAAAGCAGAGGCTTTGGTTGTGGTTTGGACATAATGCCCTAGAAAGACTTCGTTTAAATGGATCTTTTCAACAAAAAGGTGTTGCACAAAGCCCCTTCTTTGTGTAGCTTCAACACTTCCTTTGGCAATTTGAATGCTTTGACATCTAGGCTATGGCCCTGCACATGTGGTCTTGATGGAATGTCTCGATTAGTTATCAGATGTGCCTGAGCAGCTCTGGGGAATAGCATGTCAGTTCAGGTCTCTCCCTACAGAAACAGTTTTTCATTTGCAGTTCTATTGAAATTCTTCTTGGGCTGACCCTGTCCTCAGGCAGTTCAAAACAACACACTTCCTCACAGTCTTGTTCATTAAACTTTTCCCATATTTATTGGTAAAAATAAAGTGTCATTTGCTCTCTCTAGCACTCTCTTTCTGTCTCTACAGAAAAAGAGAAAGAAAAAGAGGAAGGAGGGGAGGGGAAGGGAGAGAATGGGAGAGGGGAGAAGGGAGAGAGAGAAAAGGGAAAGGGGAGAAAGAGAGAGAGAAGGAGGGACGGAGGGAGAGGGAGAGGGAGAGGGAGAGAGAGAGAGAGAGAGAGCCAGCGCACAACAGCAAGCTTTCCCATTCACTGGTTCATTTCCCAAATGCCTGCAAGGCCCAGGGCTGGGTCTGCCCGAAGCTGGGAACTCAGTCCAAGTCTCCTGAGCAGCAGGAACCCAATTACTTCAGCCATCACCACTGCCTCCTAGGGTCTCCATTATCAGGAAGTGGAAATCAGGAACTGGAGCTGAGATTTAAACCCAGGCACTTCGATGTGGGATGTAGGCATTTTAACCGGCATTTTTACATCTAGGTCAAGCGTCTGTCCCATAACGCAGTTTCTTAAACTATAATTAATAATAATAATAATGGTCACTTTGGTCTTATTTTAGGCCAAATTCAAGGGTTTTTCACTTTTTTTAAACTTTTATTTAATGAATATAAATTTCCAATGTACAGCTTATGGATTACAATGGCTTCCCCCTCCCATAACTTCCCTCCCACCTGCAACCCTCCCCTCTCCTGCTCCCTCTCCACTTCCATTCACATCAAGATTCATTTTCAATTCTCTTTATATACAGAAGATCAATTTAGTATATATTAAGTAAAGATTTCAACAGTTTGCACCCACATAGAAACACAAAGTGAAACATACTGTTTGAGTACTAGTTATAGCATTAAATCACAATGTACAGCACATTAAGGACAGAGATCCCACATGAGGAGCAAGTGCACAGTGACTCCTGTTGTTGACCCAACAAATTGACACTCTAGTTTATGGCGCCAGTAACCACCCTAGGCTGTCGTCATGAGTTGCCAAGGCTATTCACTTTTAACATGTAGTCAGCTATGTATTTATTTTTAATATCTTGGCACACAGCTGGACAAGACTCTGTGCTCAGCATTAGGACAGGATAAGGGTAGAAGGGAAAGCCAGAATTACAGCTAGATTTTGTGCCTTGGCATGGAACAGACCCAGTGCAGGCACTGGGAGTAAGCAGTGGCAGAGAACTGCCAGCAAGGATAACAAAAAAGAGAGGCCAGCAAGGTGCTCTGTCAGTTCAGAGGAAGGTGAGCTTGCTTGAGGGTAGAGGATTCCAGCCCTGTGAGAAGGACATATTTCAACAAAGGAAGGAGATAGCAAGTGCGTCAGACAAGTTCAGGGTACATTCAAGGAACAGAGTGAAGATCCTACTGGTTGAGGTCAAGGGCATGTATATACTAATTCTTTAACTTACACATTTATTTTTAATTTACCATCAAAGTCCTTCCAGCCATGCCCCACACCCTGGATCTTTCCAGGTTTTACAGAATATTGGCTCCTTTTTTTTTTTAAGTTATTTTATTTTATTTTAAAGTTAGAGTTACACAGAGGAGAGGCAGAGAGAGAGAGAGAGAGAGAGAGAGAGAAAGAGAGGTCTTCCATCCAATGGCTCACTCCCCAATTGGCCACAACGGCTGGAGCTGCGCCAATCTGAAGCCAGGAGCCAGAAGCTTCTTCTAGGTCTCCCACATGGGTACAGGGGCCAAAGGACTTGGGCCATCTTCTACTGCTTTCCCAAGCCATAGCAGAGAGCTGGATTGGAAGTGGAGCAGCCGGGACTTGAATTGGCACCCATATGGGATGCCGGCACTTCAGGCCAGGGCATTAACCCGCTGCACCACAGCGCCAGCCCCAGAATATTGGCTCCTTTTTTTTTTTTTTAAAGTTATTTTATTTTATTTTAAAGTTAGAGTTACACAGAGGAGAGGCAGAGAGAGAGAGAGAGAGAGAGAGAGAGAGAGAGAGAGAGGTCTCCCATCCGATGGCTCACTCCCCAATTGGCCACAATGGCTGGAGCTGCGCCGATCTGAAGCCAGGAGCCAGAAGCTTCTTCTAGGTCTCCCACATGGGTACAGGGGCCAAAGGACTTGGGCCATCTTCTACTGCTTTCCCAAGCCATAGCAGAGAGCTGGATTGGAAGTTGAGCAGCCGGGACTTGAATTGGCACCCATATGGGATGCCGGCACTTCAGGCCGGGGCATTAACCCGCTGCACCACAGCGCCAGCCCCAGAATATTGGCTCCTAATTGCAGCTACTTCAAAGGAGCCACTGACTGCCATCAGGGCAGGGGCCAGCACTTTGAGAGCCTTGGCAGCCATCACTAAGCAGTGAAGTTTAGGCTCAAGGGAGCAAGACACCCATCAACCAAACCTGGGAGCAGCCTTGCATTACTGGCCTCATTCCCTATCCGAGCTGATATCTCTTGGAAGAACTTCATGGGCTCACTCAAGGGTCTCTGTGCGCAGCATACCACTTATAAGGGTGACATCAAGGAAGTCCAAGAATGTGACTTCCTGCAGGGATTGGCAGTTTTCTCGATCTACAGCAGTTTACCAGTCAGGGACCATTTTTACCACGTGTGCTGCCTAGCAGCGTGCTTGACGCACTACCCTTATCAAGCTGCCTGGGAAACAACTAGGAAGTTAACTAAAGGTCAGTTTCTCAGGCAGAAAGGGAAATAGTTTTGTTAAGTCTTTACCCATATTACATGCTCCAATTTCACTGCTTTTCTTAAAAATAATTCTTGTAATTTTTCTAAACATTCACAACAGGACTGGAGCTGTGGTGTAGTGGTTAAAGCTGCCACCTGCAGTGCCAGCATCCCTTATGGGTGCTGGTTCAAGTCTCAACTGCTCCAGTTCTGATCCACCTCCCTGCTAATGTGCCTAGGAAAGAAGCAGAAGATGGTCCAAATCCTTGGACTACTGTGCCCATGTGGGAGACCTGGCTCCTGGCTTCGGATCAGCCCAGCTCCCGCCGTTGTAGCCATTTGGGGAGTGAACCAGTGGATGGAAGATCTCTCTCTCTCTCTCTGCTTCTTCCTCTGTCTCTTGTAGCTCTGCCTCTCAAATAAAATAAGTCAATCTTTTAAAAAAATTCACAACAATTTGTGTACATACTGGTAATTAATTTACATCCATTTTTCACATTATGAATGATCAATGAACATCCTATATACATGTATTTCCTAGCAATGAAATTACTTGATCAAC